>NC_042623.1:72384508-72694505 GCF_901001135.1 Rhinatrema bivittatum
TGCCTGCTTGACCACGTCTCTAGATTCTGGCTCTGTTCCTAGCCTTGTCATCACCTACGCTATTCTGGTCCTCCTTTTTACATCTGACCTCCAGTCTCGAACCTGACCGAGCTTCCCTTCTGTCTGTGGGCACACCGGACTTCCATCCTTCCAGGAGACCCTGCGAGGCCCACCTAAGACCAAGCGGCCTGGATCCCTATGGGCTCCTCCCGGAGAGACCTCGGGCTTCCAGTAGTGAAGCTCATCCTAGCCTCTGTCTCTTCCAGTGCTCCGCAGTTGCTTACTGGTCCCTACCAGGGAGCAGTTCTCCATTGCTCCAGGACAAGGGTCTACCCCCAAGCACAACAGCCTTCTTGTGTGAGAGGACCTTATAAGCCCCACATTTTGTTAAAATATTAGGTTTGTCACCTGTGTGAATACTATTAATATTGAAGTTATTGTCTATACCTATTAAATGCTTTACTGCATTTTCTCTAGCTTTGTCACTAATAATTAAAGGTAACACTTTCAAAATG
This sequence comes from Rhinatrema bivittatum, assembly GCF_901001135.1. NCBI lineage: Eukaryota > Metazoa > Chordata > Amphibia > Gymnophiona > Rhinatrematidae > Rhinatrema > Rhinatrema bivittatum. Next base: position 72,385,024 of record NC_042623.1, read on the forward strand.
TTTAAATACCATTTAATTTTTAACAAAATAAAAGTTCAGAATCATCCATTTGGAATGCAGAAGCCCATGGCAGAAGTACACAATGGAGGATGAGAAAATATGTGCCAAGTAGGAGAGAATATAGCTGGTTAAATGGTGATACCTTTCACAAAAAAGAAGACAAGGAGTGGATTGCAGGAAAATGTCAGTTCAGGGGATTTTTTCAAAATCACCCTATGGGTATCTGTTTGACTTCTTTGTGTGCTTTACCTACAATGACTGTTTCAACAGCTCCCAAATCAAGCAAGCTGAACTTGGAGAGGTACAACATACAGCCTGACAGAAATGAACCAAAATGTTTCCAACCTAAATTTCACTTTTTTTCTAAATAACTAAATAGTAGATGACACACTAGACCGAAATAAATAATTTGACATGCAGTTCCCATCAATCCATTCAGTCAATTGGTTAGGCCCCCCACAAGTTTGACTACATCTCTCCGTAGGACAGGCATAGGAGGGGGGGATGGAGTAAGGGGAGAGAGGAGAGGAGTGAGAGGAAAGGGAGGACACCACTTCAGAAGCGGAAGTGGCACCCCATTCTGGCAGTCAGGTATGCTCATCTGAGGGCTTTGAAGTTCAGCATGGAAGGCAATGAAAAGATTATCGCAGGGGTCCTTGAACATTATGCTATGCTCTTTAGGAACCATGCAGCCAGGACCTTGAAGGCATCTAAGGGCCAAATCTGGTGTATCATTGCCCAGACTATTTCCAGGTGCAGTGGCATGTAGTGGAGTGGGGAGCAGGTGGTTCACTGATTCCATGACATAAAGGCCCAGTAGAAAACCAAGGTGTCCAACAGGGACAAATGTTTTTTAATATATTTATAAATGATCTGGAATGGGGTTCAACGTGTCAGATGATCTAGTTAAATCTCAAGAAGATTGTGATAAATTTCAGGAGGACCTTGTGAGACTGGAAGATTTGTCCACTCCAGGTACTAGGTTGAAGAGCTTCAAGGTCCGGAAGCGCGGGTGGAAGGTGTATACTACCAGCAGATATCTACTCATCCAGAAATATAACACACCATATCTGAGATCTGATGATGGCAAGCTTCACACACACACACACACATACATCCAGACACAAGAAATAAACTGTGTGAGCCCTAGATGGAAGGTTATTTGACTATGCATCAGGCCATATTCTCCCCATCTGATACAATAATATCTCTGACGCACCCCTTGTAAAGAGTAGAAGCACAGGATCGCTGGTGTCCCAAGCCAGTGTGTGCAAAATGGATGCACACACCCTGCATTCTGTGGGCTATGCATAGGCATGGTAATGGAGGGAACAATGAGACAAACATCACCCCCAGACACAGATCTACACAGAGGCTAACACAGCATGTCACTCACCCAGACACATACACGTATCTGTTGGCCCATGGTTGGGTACAATCTCCTGCACTTTGTTTACCTACACAAGGCCAATGTGTAGGGTCATGCCCTGTTTCTAATCAACTATCATTAATGTGTGTAGCATCCTGGTCCATAACTGCTAATGAAGGAGTCAGAGTCCTAACTGCACACAGAAGATTATCTAAAACTGCCAGCATGACACACATCTGTGAGAAGCAGATATGATAATCACTTTGTCAGAGGTGCTGACATGGGCCCTTCAAACCCTCTGGTGGCAGTAAATGCTTGTCTTTCCAAGAGACCAACACAGAAAGTGCTTAAGCCATAATGCCTGTTCTTGTGGTTATTGTTCTTGTTCTTGTGGTTGTCTGCGACGAGCATCCTGAAGCAGCCAATATCCCCCAACAAGTAAACCTGCCACAAACATAATAGGTTTAGGAGCACAGCTCAGGTAAGAAAAAATGGTTTTATTGGCCGAGGAGGGCTTTGTAGGTACGTCTCATAGAAGGCCTCATTTTATTGCACATGATAATAGCCGCGATCCATGATAACGGCTACTGTTGCGCGCTAAAAACGTTTTTCCCCCATGTACCACAAAAAAAAAAAGGTGCAGTTATTTCTGACAATAACTTCTCCCACTTGCATACTAAAAATAAAACCATGCTAGCTTGCATTGCGCTATTTATTGTGCACTCAACACGCATTAGACCCCTTTTAACGTGCATTAGGGCCCTAACTCATTTTGATGAATGACCGAGAAAGTATGTGTATGAATAGGGAGGGCCTCTATCGCAAAGCAGTACAAGTCAAGATGGAATCCTGTTTTCCCACATAGAACCAGTGCAGCCAGTGTTGGTGCAAGAAAGAGTATTTGGTTCTATACCAGCTACTTTGGTAGCTTACCTTTATAATATAGCTGGCATAGGAATGCAGTTAAGAAAATGTACCAGGGGGGTTAGGGGTGCAATGGTGGGTTGGGGGATGGAAGAAGTCAGAATAGGGGGCAGTACAATTATAGAGAACTGGAGAGGGAGAGCAGGTCCTAAGAGAGGCCTCCCTGAGGACCCCTCTCATTTTTCAAACTGCTTGCAGTGGGGTTTGAGAAGATGGGATATGTTTGGCGGGAGTGCAAATACAAACCTCAATTAAGGCTCCACCATATGTTGCACACTTCCATGGACTTACAAGTGATGCTCTCTAAGTCTACCTGGCTAATAATTATTAAAGGACCTATCCTCCAGAAATTTGTCCAGATATTTTTCACACCTGGCTATACTACTAGCCTTGACCACATCCTTGGGCAAGAAATTCCACAGTTTAAATTATGTGTTGGCTGAAGAAATGCTTTTTACATTTTTTATTCTCTATTTATTATATTTTATAGTGTACACCAAGCAACAATCTTCTTAAATGTCTTTTAAATCTGCTACTATTTAGTTTAATGGAATGAAGGGATGTATAACCCCAATATTTTCATTTTGGGGTTTTTTTTTGTTTGTTTTATATTTTATTTTATTTTTTTTTAATTTGGATATTGGTTTTGTTTGTTTGCTGAACTGAAATAAACATTTACAGAACAAGAGGAGAAATGGGCTCCTCTCGAACCCAACCGCTCCATTGTTGCTTCAGGTCCCGGAGTCTACTGGGGTCTCTTGAGGCCTCCCAGGGCCTCTCCAACTACCCACCAAACACCAATAAGCTGGGACCAGGGCCTACCTACCTACCTGGACTGAGATAAGCCCAGCTAAGACTTACCTAGTCCTTATGACTGTCATTCAAAATATTTTACAAAATCATTAATATGCTGGGGCTAGGGTCCTTCCTAGCCCCCCCCCCCTTTTTGTGGATATCTTCAACAAAAAAACGGGTAGAAACAATTCCCAGCCATTCCCTCCCTATTGGCATTCTTTTAAGTGGTGCCATCCAATTCTGAGATTAGTGCAAGTTTTGCATCAACAAAATAGTGCCAATCTCAGGACTGGCCAGCACCATTTTGTTGGATTATTGTGCAGACATACAGCCATACAAGATAAGTGCACTGGCTGGCCTTGAAATTGGCACCATTTTGTTGATGTCAATCTTGGCAACAGTCTCAAGGCTGAGAAGCACCATTTGTTAAGGGATGCCAATTGGGCAGGAATGATTAGGAATTGTTCCTGCCCCTTTCTTCATTAAAGAACCCCATGGAAGGAATAACTGGGGGTCATGGAGTCCCTAGCCCCAGTAAATTTGTCATTTATGAGGGGTGCATTAAATTCCTAGGAACTGAGTTCTGCCAGCAATTACATCTCTGCAGGGTTTAAGTACAGGCCTCAATTAAGGCTCCACCAAGAGCTCAGTGAATTCCCGCTTGCTGGCGGTGTGGTCTATGTCTGTCTGTCAAGTCATCATATGCTATTGGCTCCACCTCAAGTCTGACTTCCCTGGCTCATTCCTTGGGAAGCTGCCTTTGGCCTTGCAGGCTGTTAGTTCTTGCACTGGCATCCCTAATATCCTATTAACTTGTTCCACACATCTCATGAATTTATTAGCCTCAATCATAACCTTCTTGGCACTCTCTTTTCAAAGTTAAAGATCCCTAACCTGTGAAACCTTTATTCAGAATGGATCCATTCCATCCCCCTTTATCATGCTTGTTACCCTTCTTTATACCTTTCCTAGTTTCCCTATATTATTTTTGAGATGGGGTGGCTAGAAATGTATAGAATAATGAATATATGGTCACATTATGGATTCATATAGTCGCATGATATTCAGAGATATTTTTTCTGTTCCTTTCTAAATAATTCCCAACATTCTAGAATCTATTTACTAAGCTGTGATAACATGTGCATGCATGTTAAACACCAAAATTAGTGCTCAATGCATATAAAAAATGCATTATTACACATTGTTGTAACATGAAAGTTTCCATTCTTGTTAATGTGACACTAAATCAGACCCAGTGTGAGTAAAATATTAATGATTTGCATTGCATGCAAATCCATGCAAAGCAGCTCATTAAAACATAATTGGATTATGCAGATCAAGATAAACATTGTGATCCATATCAATAGGTGTAGTTAACTACCACTGACAGCATCATCAGATGCCATTGCTCTCATCCCCTCACCAGTAAAGACTAAAGGGGCTTGAATCCTCAAATTATACTTCCTCAGTCACAGAAGCCCATGAAACTTTATCCTCCTACTGACAAAAAAAAAAAAACCACTTGATAGACTTCCTCCCTTCCCCCAAGTGTAAAATGTGAAGCATAGCCCTCTGGAGAAGACTCAACCACCTCCCCCATCCACACACATACTCACTCGCACACATTCAAACTGCTAAAAATGTCTCCCCCATGTTTTAGACCTCTGCATCCTCCTTTACCCTCTCCTTCTCCTCCTTTTTCACAGAGTCTCACCATGGAAAATGAGCAGGATCCATCCCCAGGCAGTCCTGTTTTGCCAGCACCATCATGAAGAATGGCATTAGCTGACACGAGGGTCCTCTATGCCCCTTACAGAAGCAAAGAGGGTCTTTTCATTGCATTTTGATTTGGGGGGGGGGGGGGCAGAGTTGTTGCCAGGAAGTAGAGGAAGGGTATGGGAAGACTGCAAGGTATTTTTGATTCAAAGGGGGCTAAGGGGGGGGAGAGTCTGTGACTAGGGTTGGGTATGGCTTCAAGGCCCTTTAACCTTTACTGGGGAGGGATGGGTACACATATCCCTGTGAGCACAAATGCACAGATATTACCACAGCTGTTAATGTTCATGGTTTCCTGGCTGCAGCAACATTGCAATATTTTAAAACATGCAAAGCTCAATTACCATAGTTTAGCAAATATTACAGAAATGAGCCCTTGTAAACATTCTCTTTCATTTGCTTTTTATGTCTTTGTTGCACACTAAGCTGAAAATAATAGAAAAAAAGCAAACTGAGTTATGTTTATATATACAGTAAATAGCAACTAAGGAGTAAAAATTCAGGGTGCAGTAGGGTAGGCTTATCAGTAAGACATACACCAATTCATAGTTTTTACAATCTTAATTTTTTTTTTTTGCCTCAATGTAAGATTGTTAACGCAGGGTAAATCAATTATATACATTGCTTCTTTTTTCATATTAGAAACATGAGACCAGCCGGGGGAATATATTTCATTTTTTAGTTTTAGGATAATTATTTTGGGGATTTGTTTTGTTTAGTGTTTATTTCAGTTTGGTTTCATTGCTGAACGAAATAAACAATAAACGTAAAAAAAAAAAAAAAACCCAGCAAGAAAAAATTCCCCCACCTCTGCTCCTCTGTAATAATCCCTGCCCCATATACTATTATTACTATTTATCTCATCAGGGATTTCAAAGAAAAGAAGAAAAGAAGCTACTCCTGCCTTGCTGATTGCATTTTAAAAATGGTGCCACGCACTCATGGCCAAGTTGTTTACAGATTTTTTTAAAGTATAGTCAGAGGGGCAGGATCACCTGGGGCTTGATCTAGCACCTTTATCTCTTCAAAAGCCCCAGTGGGGTAAGTAGGGGCTTGTGTGAGGGAGGTCAACTGACAGGCTTCGGGGGAGCCAAATATACTGGTAAATAGTGCACTTTATTTGCTAGCATGCACAATTTATCAAAATGAAAACAAGGAATAACATTTGTATTTTTCAGCGTGAGTGTATTTTTGGTTAATGCAATTTGGAACAGGCCAAAAATGGACTCATTTGTCAATATTACCAATGTCAGCAAAACAAAGACTCATCCCTGTTTAAAGCCATCCAAGATTTTCACTGATGATGATGTCTGAACAGCATAGAAAGTGCACGTTTTCCAAGAAAGTCTTTTTGACATGCCTAGACAGTAGCTGAGAGCTCTGAACTCTGGACAAATGAGATTTTCAGCTCAAACCTGAACCTAAGCCCATTTAAAGCTCTGAGGAGATTGCACATCTTTAATACAGGCAATCTTTCTAAAACAGCTGTCAAGCTACCCTGTATAGCTTTTACTGCTGCAGCTTAGGCTCAATCCTAGCTTTAAAGGCCTTGAAAAATTACCAGTTAAAGCCACTAGAAGTACAATATCATTATTCCAATAGCTTGTTTGCTTATCCAAAATGTGATTTTATATCATATATTTCTATAGATTTTTCTTTTCTTTGTTATCATGTCAGCCTACATGTATAGAGAAGTTGTTATATTTCTTTTCCTCAACTTCTATTTCATCCTTTTGTGGCATCACAATATTGTCATAAAATTGATTTACTTTAAGACTCTATGAAAATATTTTTTTTTATCTTAACAAGAGTGATCTCCAGGAGGTGGCTTCTGTAAGTAACTCAGATGTATATTTTCTAACCTGTGTTTTTTAATTTGGAAAGACACTTTGAAACTATTTATATATTTTTTTATTAAGTAACATACAGCCTAATTCACTAACATTTTTCTCACATTATGGGGGCAATTTTGTATCAACCTATAAAAGAAAGTCAGCAAAAACTCGTATAAGTTATTTCATTTTTAAACTTGCTCTTACGCACATATGTTTGCTTTGGAAATTATCCTACTTAGACTACCCAGACACAATTACACCTGCAAAGATGTATGTGGACTGCAACCAGTAGACCCTAAGAGACCTTAGGATTTTTCATTCCGCTATAAATATAGTGGAATGAACAGCGGTGGCTAGAAAAATGGGTGAGGGGGCGATAGTGTGCACCCGCCGCGGTTATGGCTGCGGCACACACTATCGCCCCCCATAGTGCCCCTGCAAAAGGTGTAGCTAAGTCTGGCGCCACTGCCGGCGAAAACGTGTAAAACATTATCGCCGGCAGCGCAACCAGCCCCCCATTTTATTAATCCCGCCTGAACCCTGCCCAAACCCCTCCCCTTTCCCTCATTTAAATTATATCGCCGCAATGCGATCATTATCATTATGTGTGGCCTAACACATGCAATAACGGCCCATCGCGTTTTGAAAAATGATCCACAGAGTGTGGTTGTGCATTTGCCATTTGTCACCATGGTTTTATATCCCAAGAAATATGTACTATGCCGGATTATTGAAGTCAAACAACACAGTTACTCCTTTGAAATAGAATCTGTACAAGAGAATGTTAACCAAATCAATAAATCAAAAGAAAATTCCTCCGTGACCCATGGTATTATTTAATCATATGCATTAACCATCATAATAGATGTCATTGACCATGTTTTCACATACTTTACATCTCTGCCTCATATATAATCATAGGTTGCTGATAACCTACTACTGAAATAATTTTTAGAATAATTATTTTGCAAATACAATCCACCATAAGTGGCAATATTAACTTCATGCATGATTGTACCTATCTTGTGCCTGCGTATTCAATTTTCTCTACAGTCGCTTTGAAAATTAATCTGCTGGTCATTGAAAGATGTTGTTCATATAGATATAACTGCCACCATTCTTGTTCAGGATAATTTCCATAACACGCCCTTTAAACCTGACACGGATCTGTGTTTCAAACAACTTTGTTCTTTGTTAGGGGTGTACTTACTCTCACATCTCTAAACTTAAAATAGAAATGATATTATTATATTAATGAATGCCGATCTATCTATAGAGAGTGGATCTTTTGCTTTGGTACAGTTCATCCAGGAGGTCTCAATAATGAGACAGATTGGCATTCATAAGATAATCAAATTTATTACCTATTGTATTTAGAGCAAGTGAGTAGATGACTGATGATATTTTCTGCAGAACACCATGCCTGATGATCAGCAAATGCCAATGTAGGTTCTCAGCTAACCTTCATGAGAACCAAGTAAGACATAAATAAAATGAAAATAATTTTTATTTCAATTAAGAGATAAGAGAATGACTACACTCTGATGAAGAACCAAGTTGCCTGAAACATGGACCCGTGTCAGGTTTAATGGGCATGTAATGGAAATTATCTTCAACAAGAATGGTGGCAGTTATATCTATATGAACAGCATCTTACAATGACCAGCATTATGACTATCACTACTTATAATCAAATAATACCATGGGTCAGATAAGAAAACTCTTTTGATTTATTGCTATGTCAGATCATTTACATTGAAGAAATTGATTTTTAAAATCCTGTGTGTGCACAGTGATCATTTTGTGGAGCAGATTTTTAAAAAATACGCGAGCACGTACTTTTGTTCGCGCACCAGGCGCAAACAAAAGTACGCTGGATTTTATAAGATACGCGCGTAGCCGCGCGTATCTTATAAAATCCGGGGTCGGCGCGCACAAGGGGGTGCACATTTGTGCAACCTGCGCGCGCCGAGCCGAGCGCGAGCTGCATGTTCCCTCCGAGGCCGCTCCGATTTCGGAGCGGCCTCGGAGGGAACTTTTTTTCGCCCTCCCCCCACCTTCCCCTCCCTTCCCCTACCTAACCCACCCCCCGGCCCTATCTAAACCTCCCCCTTACCTTTGTCGGCAAAGTTACGCCTGCTGAAAGCAGGCGTAACTTTACGCGCATCCCAGGGCTTTATGCGCGCCGGCGGCCTATGCAAAATAGGCGTGCCGGCGTGTGAGGGCCCTGCGTGCGTAAATCCTTCCGGATTTACGCGCGCGGCCCTTTTAAAATCCGCCCCTAAGAGAATAACTGCCCAATAGGGATATGCATCCATTTTCTAATGAAATGAAAAATATAATGAGAAACGTCATTACATTAAAAAATGAAATGAACATATGAACATAAGAATTGCCATACAGGGTCAAACACTGGGTCTGTCAAGCCCAGTGTCCTGTTTCTACTTTCTAACAGTGGCAAATTAATGTCATAAATACCTGGCAGGATCCCAAATAGTAGATAAATCCCATGCTGCTGTCCTTGTTAAATGTAATCGGCTATTTGGATACCCAGTTTCTCAGTCTTGCAAAGTTATCTTGCAATTTTTCACAATCTGCTTGTGATTTAACAACTGGGGCAATCTACTGTTTACCTTCTTCCAATGAGAAAACTAAACTTTGTCCTACTCTGTTTCCTATCTTTCAACCAGGTCTCAATCCACAATAGGACATCACTTCCTATCCCATGTCTTTTGTTTCAGAATGCTGCTCCCAAAGGCCCCCCAGCGTTTTGGGGCGTGGCTACGGCCCGGGGCGGTCCGGGGGCGTGGCCGCGCCCTCCGTACCTGCCCCCAGGTCGCGGCCCGGCGCGCAGGAGGCCCGCTGGCGCGCGGGGATTTACTTCTCCCTCCGGGAGGCGTAAATCCCCGGAGAAAGGTAAGGGGGGGGTGTAGACAGGGCCGGGTGGGTGGGTTAGATAGAGAAAGGGAGGGGAAGATGAGGGGAGGGCGTTAGAGGATTCCCTCCAAGGCCGCTCCGATTTCGGAGCGGCCTTGGAGGGAACGGGGGTAGGCAGCGCGGCTCGGCACGCGCCGGCTATACAGAATTCATAGCCTTGCGCGCGCCGATCCAGGATTTTAGTGGATACGCGCGGCTCCGCGCGTATCTACTAAAATCCCGCGTACTTTTGTTTGCGCCTGGAGCGCCAACAAAAGTACGCCAATGCGCCTTGTTTGAAAATCTACCCCTATAGGTATAGTATCTGCAAAAGTAAAGTACGTGTGTACTTCCAACTTGAATGAAATATGGATTGCGCGAGTACAGACTTCTGATGCACACCTATGCTAATTTTTAAGGGCATAATGCTTTGAAAATTACCTGCATTTTACTTTATTATATCTCTCCTAGAGCTCCACAAGAATTAGACAAGAAGCAAATTTAAATAAATAATTGTACTGAGAGCTTTAACTGAGTGTTCTGTTTTACCTATTCTGTTTTCTGCCTCCTCCAACCAATCTTAAAATGACACTGCTTGAGCATCATCTCCTGCTAGCTCTATAACTCAGCAAGGATTGACATAGACAGGGGTGGCAGGTTTTCAGAATATCCATAATGAATATGCATGAGATAGGTTTGCATGCACTACCTCCGTTGAATGCAAATCTATCTCATTCAAATTCTTTGAGGATACCATGAAATCTGGCCTGATTTTGGCTCTCAAGGACCTGAGTCTAGGGGTTACTAACTCAGGTCCTTGAGAGCCAAAATCAGGCCAGATTTCATGGTATCCTCAAAGAATTTGACAATGGGGTTACTTCTTTTCCAGATGCCATTTTCTCCAAGGTCAGCAGGTGATTCTTTGGCCCTTTAATCATTGAAGCCATAAACATGACCTCAGTCTTGCCGCTTTTAGCCCTTGACATGTTACCAACACCAGGGTATAGATGAAATTGAATTATTGCAAGGGTGGCCAACTCTCGTCTTCAAGAGCCATATGCATAAGAAAGAGAAGGAGGTAGAGTATGCAAACCTCTCTAAACAGATTGTTTGCTAGAATATTGTACAGTAGCCTAACATGCCAAATCCTACTACAAATCTATTTGTGTACCAACAATATTGAGACAAAATGAATGAAGGTATGAAAGTCCTCAGATCGAGCAGATGACTGTGCTTCTCACTCTGATTTGATTTTGTTGTTCCAGCCATCATAGCTGAAAGTCCTCATGTAGATTGTCTGTAGAACAGCCATGCTGTTCAGTTCATTTGATGAAGCATGGGATGTACTATCTGCAGTTTTAAGCGTGCATTACCTGTCTTGCAGATTTCCTAATTAGTTCAGCCAATTTTCTTTCTGTCTCCAGGTAATATGAATCAATGATCTGAATCTGATGTCGTTAATGGAAGAGAGCGCTGAACAAATGTTTTAGATCGCAGTCTATTTATAGCATTACAAAGAATACCTTATTTGTCCCTCAATTTATACATTTGGATTTCTGTATTAATTTAGCAGAAAACTAGACTGTTTAAGATTCTAGAATGTCAACACTGATTTAGAGATGTGCTAATGCAATTATTGATCCAAGTTAATGCATTGATGTTGCATTGCTTATGTTAACATGAAGGCATAGCACTTATCAGCAATTCACAGCAGGGAGTTCCACTGTTAATAGTCAAAGTGTCAAATGGAAATCAAGCCATAATTTTACTGTAGTTTGAATAAGCTGCATTTTTTTTACTATGCTGTGATCTTGTGAAGCAATAAGTAAAAATCATTGTATGCATGTAGCATAAAGCATATTATAGATCTTATTAATGGCATAAGTGAAAAACAAATTTACTTACATTAGATTTGTAGAAAAAGGGTGAATAGAATGAAGTGTAACTGAAAGCATATAATATAATGTATGAAATCAATTGTTTAGAAAAAAATTTTCCCATACAAACATATGACTCCAAAGAAATGGTATACAAAATTGTAAAGATTTAGCACATATATTTAATATTGTTATGTATTCTCCATATAAGGGGGGGGGCCCTGTTTTAAAGAGTAGATCTGTATAAGCAAACCTACTTTTTAAAATAGGTTATAAAAATCAACTAATTTCTAACCTATAGAAATGTTTATCCATGGATTATAAAACAATCAAGAAACTTAAATTGTCTGAAGTCAGTAAGATTGCATGTAAGCAAAAGAAAGAAGAGAAGAAGAATATTAACAATAGAGATTGGAGATAGAAGGAAAAGAGTAGAAGACTATAAAAATAAATTGTAAAAGATATTACTATTCTCTTTTTAATAAACAATAATGCAATAGTACAACAAACATGGAATACTAGCATACCAAAGTATTTACCAACATAAATATGGTTTATCTGGAAAATGCTTGATTGGATTAAAAGTCCATAAAAATTAAATATGATCTTAACAGAAAAGTATCACTAAAATATATGCCAAATAAATTTAAAAAATTAAAGTAATAAGGAAGATACTTTCAAACTGGAAATAGCTTGCAAGGCAGTATGACATACTTTAGTGGATCTTGTGACACTAACTCAAACACCAAATATGTTGATTGATTTCCTTGTCAGAATAAAATTCTTCAAATTAATGCAGTTGCACTTTAGTTTAAGGTTGTAACTGATGTAACAGCATCAGATGTTGAAGGAAGGCTTTTTCTTACTTTTGAAGATAATGCTTTATTCCTCAGGACAAGGAATATAAGACACATGGTAATATTACCTCCTATTTGAGACCTATGATTGTCTCCCACTACAGTACTGTCATGCAATGCTATGTCTTTAAGCAGGCATCTAGCAAATTCTTTCCAAAGTCCTCTCCAGCATGTGATTACAACCTAAACAGAAGTCAGTTCCCATTCATTTAGCTTGGTGGTTCCTTTCCAGGATGCAGAGCTTGGCTTTGCACAAGTGGAATCTTACAGGTTAAGAAATAGCAGACTCGGGGGAAGTCGTTTGTGCTGTGTGGATTCCTGATAACAGCCATAATATTGGGGTGATTATTGAGTTGCTACAGAGGTCCAAGTGAAGTTCCACAGAATGAGCATTACTGGCAGCCTGTTAAGTGTTGGAAGCATAAGAAAGTGCTAAAGGGCACAAATAACCACACAATCAATTGTTAAATTCATTGCAACATCATTTGCATGAGTTAATTATCTCCATGGGTACTATGGACATGGGTACTACTTTTGTACAAGTAGACTGTGGTGAAATCTTACTAATTAGGTCTATGTTACCCCAAGCTTTTTTCATTGTTAGCATTCAGGTCCTTAATTCTTAATAGGATTCCTTCTAATATAATTCCCTTTGAGCTTTTTAAAATCTATTATATAAAAGGTTGAGTTTTATGTGTAGAATGAAATATCCGTTGAATTAATGCTTTAAAATATTCCAGGCAAAACAAAATGATCCAAAATTGCATAAATAATATCATCGCAATGCCCATTGACTTTCAGGAATAAAAGTATTAGAAAATTCTTTTTAGCACTAGCTGTATCACCTTTCTGTTAACTGACCTGTTCTTGTGAAATAGTTTCCTATAATTCTGCAGTGCTGCTGTCTGTTTTATTAATATATCTTTTACCCAATAAATCCTAGAGACAGGAAATTGACAGTAAGAAATATTAAAGCAGCAGGTCCCAGGTTGCTATGTCTGTTGAAGGATGTAGGAGGGGGCGCTAAATGATGGGAAGTAGAAAAAAAGAAAGTCTGGTAATAGCTGTCCTGCTGCAGCCACAGATGGTACATGAAAAGCATCGTAAGAGCACTTTTAAAAGTTCTCCACAGAATCATACTAACGTGCTTGTTTATAGTTCAATTGATGTGAGTTGCATTTGTCAAAAGCAAAATGTAAGAAATAGGAACATCTTGTATTTACCTAGTTCAAAAACAGCAAACCTATAATTGTAATTGAGTATTATTCCTATGTAATGGTCTGCTATTAAGCACTGTTGACAGTAAGAATAAGACAATAAGAACTTGCCATACTGAGTCAGACTAAGGGTCCATCAACCCAGCATCCTGTTTCCAACAGTGGCCAATCCAGGTTATAAGAACCTGGCAAGTACCCAAAAACTAAGTCTATTCCATGTTACCGTTGCTAGTAATAGCGGTGGTTATTATCTAAGTCAACTTAATTAATAGCAGGTAATAGACTTCTCCTCCAAGAACTTATCCAATCCTTTTTTAAACACAGCTACACTAACTGCACTAACCACTAGGGATATGAATCGTTTTTCAACGATTAAAATTATCATCAGATAATTTTAAAATCGTCCAAAATCGCACGATACAATACAAATGCCCCTGATTTATTGTCAGGGGCATTTGTATTGTATCATTAAATAGGGCGCGAGAAAACCGACACACCAAAAAAACCCTAAAACCCACCCCGAACCTTTAAAACAAATCCCCCACCCTCCCAAACCCCCCCCCCCCCAAATGTTTTAAATTACCTGGGGTCCAATGGGGGGGAGTCCCGACGCGATCTCCCTCTCTCTCTGGCCACGGCTGCGTTGAAAAATGGTGCCGGTGGCCCTTTGCCCTTATCATGTGACAGGGCAAAGGTAGCGCCGGCGCCATTTTGGTTCCTGGCTCCAGATGTCACGCGTGCAGGAGATTTTTAACAATTTTTAAAAAAAACAAAACACGATGATAAGATTTCCCTCCCCCCCCCCCAGACAAAATCGATCATTAAGACGATCGATCACACGATTCACACCTCTACTAACCACATACTCTGGCAACAAATTCCAGAGTTTAATTGTTCGTTGAGTGAAAAAGAACTTTCTCCGATTAGTTTTAAATGTGCCTCATGCTAACCTCATGGAGTGCCCCCTAGCCTTTCTATTATCCGAAAGAGTAAAAAACCGATTCACATCTACCCGTTCTAGACCTCTCATGATTTTATCATATCCCCCCATAGCTTTCTCTTCTCCAAGCTGAAAAGTCCTAACCTCTTTAGTCTTTCCTCATAGGGGAGCTGATCCATTCCCTTTATCATTTTGGTCACCCATCTCTGTACCTTCTCCATCGCAATTATATCTTTTTTGAGATGTGGTGACCAGAATTGTACACAGTATTCAAGGTGCGGTCTCACCATGTAGCAATACAGAGACATTATGACATTTTCCGTTTTATTCACCATTCCCTTTCTAATAATTCCCAATATTGTTTGCTTTTTTGACTGCTGCAGCACACTGAACCGACGATTTCAATGTGTTATCCACTATGATGCCTAGATCTCTTTCTTGGGTAGTAGCACCTAATATGGAACCTAACATTGTGTAACTATAGCATGGGTTATTTTTCCCTATATGCATCTCCTTGCACTTGTCCACATTAAATTTCATCTGCTATTTTGATGCCTAATTTTCCAGCCTCACAAAGTCTTCCTGCAATTTATCACAATCTGCTTGTGATTTAACTACTCTGAACAATTTTGTATCATCTGCAAATTTGATTACCTCACTTGTCGTATTTCTTTCTGGATCATTTATAAATATATTGAAAAGTAAGGGTCCCAATACAGATCCCTGAGGCACTCCACTGCCCATACCCTTCCACTGAGAAAATTGTCCATTTAATCCTACTCTCTGTTTCCTGTCTTTTAGCCAGTTTGTAATCCACGAAAGGACATCACCACCTATCCCATGACTTTTTATTTTTCCTAGAAGCCTCTCATGAGGAACTTTGTCAAACGCCTTCTGAAAATCCAAGTACACTACATCTACAGGTTCACCTTTATCCACATGTTTATTAACTCCTTCAAAAAAGCAAAGCAGATTTGTGAGGCAAGTCTTGCCTTGGGTAAAGCCATGCTGACTTTGTTCCATTAAACCATGTCTTTCTATATGTTCTGTGATTATTAGGGATGTGAATCGTGTCCTCGATCGTCTTAACGATCGATTTCGGCTGGAAGGGGGAGGGAATCGTATTGTTGCCGTTTGGGGGGGTAAAATATCGTGAAAAATCGTGAAAAATCTAAAAATCGAAAAATCGCAAAACCGGCACATTAAAACCCTCTAAAACCCACCCCCGACCCTTTAAATTAAATCCCCCACCCTCCCGAACCCCCCCCAAATGACTTAAATAACCTGCGGGTCCAGCGGCGGTCCGGAACGGCAGCGGTCCGGAACGGGCTCCTGCTCCTCAATCTTGTTGTCTTCAGCCGGCGCCATTTTCCAAAATGGCGGCGAAAAATGGCGGCGGCCATAGACGAACACGATTGGACGGCAGGAGGTCCTTCCGGACCCCCGCTGGACTTTTGGCAAGTCTCGTGGGGGTCAGGAGGCCCCCCACAAGCTGGCCAAAAGTTCCTGGAGGTCCAGCGGGTGTCAGGGAGCGATTTCCCGCCGCGAATCGTTTTCGTACGGAAAATGGCGCCGGCAGGAGATCGACTGCAGGAGGTCGTTCAGCGAGGCGCCGGAACCCTCGCTGAACGACCTCCTGCAGTCGATCTCCTGCCGGCGCCATTTTCCGTACGAAAACGATTTGCGGCGGGAAATCGCTCCCTGACCCCCGCTGGACCTCCAGGAACTTTTGGCCAGCTTGTGGGGGGCCTCCTGACCCCCACGAGACTTGCCAAAAGTCCAGCGGGGGTCCGGAAGGACCTCCTGCCGTCCAATCGTGTTCGTCTATGGCCGCCGCCATTTTTCGCCGCCATTTTGGAAAATGGCGCCGGCTGAAGACAACAAGATTGAGGAGCAGGAGCCCGTTCCGGACCGCTGCCGTTCCGGACCGCCGCTGGACCCGCAGGTTATTTAACTCATTTGGGGGGGGGGGGGGTTCGGGAGGGTGGGGGATTTAATTTAAAGGGTCGGGGGTGGGTTTTAGGGGGTTTTAGTGTGCCGGCTCACGATTCTAACGATTTATAACGATAAATCGTTAGAATCTCTATTGTATTGTGTTCCATAACAGTTTAAGACGATATTAAAATTATCGGACGATAATTTTAATCGTCCTAAAATGATTCACATCCCTAGTGATTATGATGTTTAGAATACTTTCCACTATTTTTCCTGGCACTGAAGTCAGGCTATCTGGTCTGTAGTTTCCCGGATTGCCCTCGGAGCCCTTTTTAAATATGGGGGTTACATTAGCTATCCTCCAGTCTTCAGGTACAATGGATGATTTTAATGACAGGTTACAAATTTTTACTAATAGATCTGAAATTTCATTTTTTAGTTCCTTCAGAACTCTGGGGTGTACACCATCTGGTCCAGGTGATTTACTACTCTTACGTTTGTCAATCAGGTCTACCACATCTTCTAGGTTCACCGTGATTTGGTTCAGTCCATCTGAATCATTACCCATGAAAACCTTCTCCGGTACGGGTACCTCCCCAACATCTTCTTCAGTAAACACGAAGAAAAATCATTTAATCTTTCCGCGATGGCCTTATCTTCTCTAAGTACCCCTTTAACCCCTCGATCATCTAACTGTCCAACTGACTCCCTCACAGGCTTTCTGTTTCGGATATATTTTAAAAAGTTTTTACTGTGAGTTTTTGCCTCTACGGCCAACTTCTTTTCAAATTTTCTCTTAGCCTGTCTTATCAACATTTAACTTGCAAACGTTTATGCATTATCCTATTTTCTTCTGTTGAAACCAATGCTGCTTGGCAACCAATGCTGCTTGGCTGCTTGGCAACCAAAATTAGCCCCACAATATAATAAGGTGTGCTAAGCTGTGTGCTCATGTAGGTTCATGGTTCTGCACATATTTTCATGTATAGAACTGAACTCCTGATTAAGGGGATCATTTTTGTAGTGTATCGCACATGAAAAGGGACTTTTCTCGTGCGATAGCTAGCTTGGGGCGGAGTCGGCCCCGGAAGAGGAGGAGTCGGGGCGTCATCGGGGAGGACGTGGCGGAAAGATCGCTGGCTGCGAACAGGTAAGAACCCTTTTTGCTGCCAGTTGTGCGCCCCATAGCCCCACCTTTTATGATGGCGCTATTGGGTGCAAAAGCCGGCAGCGATCGCACCGTGGAGCTGCGATCGCTGCCAGCTTTTGCAGGCCTGCCTCCCGCTTCATCCCCCACCCCCCCATTACCGCTGGATTCTCTAAGCTCTGCGACCTTAGAGAATCCAGGCCATAGCAAGGAGTTTTACACACAAAAAATGTATGCACAACACTGAGTACACAACTTGGCACTTTTCCATACAAATCCCATGTTAATCAAGGCATTAGCTATTGCTTCCACCAAATGCAGAGAGATGCATAGGTTTTACTTGTGTTTTCTTAACACTGGAAATTTAACTCAGAGGTCAGAGGTAGAATAAAGGCTCTGTAGCTAATATTAGTTAAATGTACACATGCTGTTTTCCTACCCAACCCTAAACCTGCCCATAGGAATGCCAATGTTTAGTGCAATTAGAAGTATACAGCCTATGTAAGGCACATGTTCTATAACCTCATTGTAGCCTAGGAGAGCAATTTTTAGGAAGGTCATTTTACTCAGATAAATGCCTTTAAAAATTGCATTCTTAAAAGGTTTATAATTTTTTTATTTATGTTCTCATATAACTATTCTAATTTGTTCAAATCTTTGTTCATTATACCGTAGGTGTTTTATAATTTCATACACATAATCTTTAATGAAAACAATACATTTCTGAAATTTTGTCAGCCCTCTGGGGAAAGAAAGCAGTGCCAGAAACACAACCAAGGCAGAACAACTGAATGGTGTGTCAGGAGTTTATTTTGAAATCCTGGCACATTTTTATACCACATTATCTATACCAGCAAAATAACAGGGTAAAAATATAGCCACACCTTTGGCAGCCACCGGATTTTCAAAAGAAAACTGCAAGGGATTTTCCCATAGAAAGTTGACTTGCAGGCCTATTTGAACTAGATAACTGTGGGCCTGCAAGCTGCTTGTGGCCTCTCAAAATTGTCTTCCCCAGGGCTACAATATGAATATTGACTATGTGAAGTACAATGAGAAGAGTATACTCAAACTAATCATGAGAAGCTGAAAGCATAGCAACAGACTGTTAACATTATAACATCATATATCAGACCTTAAAGTAAGGACAAAATATTCTCAGCAGCTTTTTTTTACAAACTGCTAATGCATCATCAGTTACTCCTGGGGAATTCTGTTTTGCACAAAATTCTGCATTTGCCTCACAGAATTGGACAGGGGGACCAAGAAACAGCAGTAATGGCAGTGGAGGCTTGCATGGGCCCTGAAGAGAAGAAGGAATAATGTTGATGTTATCTGGAAATGAGACAGGAGAGGCAGCAAAATAGCCTACGCAGACTGGAAGAGAGTTGAGAGTGTCAGCGTTTGCCTGTCAGGCCAGAAGAGATGAGCCTGCAATATTGGCCTTCGCATGCATAACCCAAACAAAGGAAGGAGAGAGGTAGAGAGTGACCTTGGGGGAAGGTAGGAAAGAACTGGGGGTCTTGCTAAAGAAAGGGGTGGCAAACAGAGAGAAAGCTAGGAGTCTTGTTGGTATGAGAAGCGAGAGCTGGGAGGTGGCCAGAGAGAAAGAGAGCTGGAGAGAGGGGGTTTCAAGACTTATGAGGGAAGGAGAAAGAAAGATGGGGATCCTGGTGGGGACTGAGAGAGCTAAGGGAAAAGGAGTCCAAGCATGGGGGGTGGAGATAGAGTGAGCTGTGGGTTTTCCTGGTGGGGGTGGGAGGAGATATAGAGTTTTGAGGGGGGTTGAGATGTGGGGAAGAAAGAGAGCTGGTGAGGGGAAATGATGAGAGAGAGGCCAACCCTGATAGAAAGGGGAGATAAGTAACTTGAAGATTTACTCAAGAAGGAGAAGAGATAAAGCATGGGAAAGGGTTTCAAGCCATAAGAGGGAGAGAGATGGAGATGTTTTTTGTGCCCGGAGGAGGGCAAGAGCAATCTGGAGGTGCCAGACTTTATGATGGGAAAATGGTGCCAAAAAATTAAAAATTCAGCATTTTTTTTTAGTAATAACTCTGTCTTTCTTAATAAATTATTATGCAAAGGTAGTAGTTATTTGTTTTATTTGATCAAATAAAGTTTGCAGAATTATGCAGATGTTTAAAATGTGTGCATAATTTTGAATTATTATACATAAGATGTGTAAATGTTTGCACAAAATTCTCTCAGCAGTAGGCAGAATAGGTGGCATTAAGGGATGTGCATTAAGATGACGTGAAATTTGATTTAAAAACAATCTATAGTTCAGGTCATCCAAACCAAATGGATGCAGTGTACAGATGGGAATTTGTTTGCAACAAAATAGGAAATACTGATGATATTTCCTATTTCATTGCATTTCGTGGATAAAAAATATGAAAGAAAAAAAAAACGAAATGTTATGTTTGTTTCTTTTGTTTTGTTTTGTTTTTTTTAAAGGTACACTGTATAATTAAAAAACAAAATTTCCAGAACTCACCCCCACCCTTCCCCTTTATTAACCCATTCAACCCTACCACCCTAGCCCCCCCCCCCCCAAGCCCCCCAGACTCACCAAAATATACCTAGTGACCTAGCAGGGGCCCAGGAGTGACCTTCTGCTTCCAAGCTGTTGGCTACCATTAGTCAAAATGGTACCAGCCACCCTTTGCCCCTATCATACGACAGGGGAAGGGTTGCGGATGGGTTCTGGATGCTTTTTTTCTTTTTTCCAAACAAAAAAGGATCCAGGGGTGGACCTGAAATGGCCCATCCCCTGAATGATATATAAAAAAGGCAATACATTTTAGGGGGTATACCACCACTATTGCAGTTCCCCCAAAACATCTGAATTCTGTTTTGGGGGAACATGGACCATCAGGAAAATGATTGCACTAGAATGACAAGTCTCTGCAGGTGATTGAGAATATGAGATTTAAGTATCTGCTGCATGTCTTCGTCATAAAAAAAATTACAAAGTTCCATACAGAACAACATTTAAATGGTGGATAATCCCTACCTTGTACACTCAGTGCCATGCCCTGATGCAGGGGAAAATGTCCAAGGCAGAGAGGAGTTACATCCATTCTATGAGTTACATCTAGAGCAGTCAGAATGCTATTCATGCCTTGATGGCTGCTGAATGAGGCAGGGATAGGCAGAAGCTCTAGCAGGGGCATACCCACAGGGGTATAGGTGGGCTTTACTGTACATCCATGGGATATATATGAGCCAAACTTCGGCCCAACTCTTATCAGAGATTAGGGGGATGTTACAGGGCTGGCAGGTAGGCTAGAAAGATATGACCGTTGCTGTTTTCTTGTTACAGATGGTGGCAGCAACATGACCTAGGCAATTGCTAATGCATCACCAGTTACTTCAGTGATGCATGGTGATGGTGGCTACCAAATGATCTGAAGCTTTGCACACTTGATGCATATAGCAGCATAACAGAAGTCATCAGAACAAAAACCCAAGTGTCCATCTGGTCTGTCTAGCAACCTTTTTATTATTAGTATTCCTATTATTTTATTCTTAGGGTAATTGCTGCTTTGCACAGATTACCCCAATCAGAATGGATTACCTCTTTTCTACATCTCCATCCTTTAGTCACCGAGGATTCTCTGTGTTTATCTCATGCCCTTGTGAATTCTGTTACCATCTTTGTTCTCAAT
Source organism: Rhinatrema bivittatum (assembly GCF_901001135.1). Taxonomy (NCBI): domain Eukaryota; kingdom Metazoa; phylum Chordata; class Amphibia; order Gymnophiona; family Rhinatrematidae; genus Rhinatrema; species Rhinatrema bivittatum. Next base: position 72,406,283 of record NC_042623.1, read on the forward strand.
ATGTCTTCCGGGAGAGCATTTCATGCATCCATTATCCTTTCTGTAAATAAATACTTCCTGATATTGGTCTTGACTCTAATTTCTTGAAACTTCAATTTATGACCCCCTTGTTCTACAGTTTTACTCCCATAAAAATAGGTTTGATTCCTGTGAATTATTAATACCTTTCAAGTATTTAAAAATCTATAGCATGACTCCCTGTCTCTCCTCTCCTCCAGAATATACATATTTATTATTTAGATCCTTCAAACTCATTTTATAACTCTTTTAGTTCAATCCAACACCATTTTGGTCCCCTTTTTCTGGACTGCTTCCATCTTGGCTCTATCCTTTTTGAAATACTGTCTCCAGAACTGAACACAGTACTCTAGATGAGGCATCTCCAAAGATCCTTATAGGGATATTATTATGCCCTTTTCCCTATTAGTTATGCCTCTTTCTAGGCAGCCCAGTATCCCTCTGGCTTTAGCTACTGCCTTGTAACATTGTTTTGTCACCTTCAGATCATCATGAGGATTAGCCTAGTGGTTAAAGCAGTGGGCTATGACCCAGGGAGACCAGGGCTCAAATCTTACAGCTGGTCTTGTGACCTTGGGCAAGTCACTTTACTCTCTGTTGCCTCAGGTAGAAATTTAGGTCAGGAATGATAAACACAGGGGGGGAGGGGAAGAAGGGGGTGGTCAGGTGATAGCCTGAAGCCAGCTGCACCACAGTGGTGTGGTTTCACCTGATGTGGTGTGGCTGTGCTGCACACTATTGAGGGCATAGTGCCAACACAAAAGGTGGTGCTATTTTCCATGCTACTGCTGGCCTATTTTCTTAATCCCCTCCCTAACTCCTCCCCTCCACCTAATTTGAATGCTACCGCCACAATAAGGCCCTAACACACGTGATAATGGCCTTTTGTGGGTTGGAAAATAACCCAGTTAGAATAGATTTGTGAGCTCTCTGAGGACAGAGAAATAGCTACAGTACCTAAATGTATTCCACATTGAAGTGCTGAAAAGCACCATATAAAAATCCAATAAATAAATCTGCCATTACCACCTTGAGGTCTCTCTCCCAGTCTGTGTACATCAGTCTTTCACCCCCTCATCACATAGAGCTCGTTTGGATTTCTGCACCCTAAATGCATGGCTCTTGGCATTGTGCCCCAGCTGCCTAACCTTTGACTATTCCAATCCTCATGCTTTCTCAAATTGCTTTTCATTTTCTCTACTTCTTCAGGTGTGTCCACCACAGAACCAATACTTGAAGCACTCCACATATCACAATTCCCTCCTCCGAGTAGGTTTTATTTATGACTACTCACTAGGGATGTGCAGAGCAAAATTTTATGTTCATATTTTTTATGTCCGAAAGGGGGTCCCACTTGCGGCCAATATGGACATAAAAAAAATCCAATGAGTTGGGTATATGTACATATGTGCAAAAAAAAAAATTAAACCCCCTCACCCTCCTTAATCCCCCCCCCAGACTTACCACAACTCCCTGGTGATCGAGCGAGGAGTGAGGACGTCATTTCTGCAATCCTTGGCGAGAAGCATGTGACGTCGGTGGCACGTCGAGTGACGCGGCGTCACGTGATTCCCGGCTCGTTCGCGCCGGACGGCTCGTTCGGCCCAAAAAGAACTTTTGGCCAGCTTGGGGGGGCCTCCTGACCCCCCCAAGCTGGCCTCCTGACCCCCCCAAGCTGGCCAAAAGAACTTTTGGCCAGCTTGGGGGGGTCAGGAGGCCCCCCCAAGCTGGCCAAAAGTTCTTTTTGGGCCGAACGAGCCATCTGGCGCGAACGAGCCGGGAATCACGTGACGCCGGCGTCACTCGACGTGCCGCCGACGTCACATGCTTCTCGCCAAGGATTGCAGAAATGGCGTCCTCACTCCTCGCTCCATCACCAGGGAGTTGTGGTAAGTCGGGGGGGGGGGGGGATTAAGGAGGGTGAGGGGGTTTATATTTTTATTTTGGCTCAACAATCGCGATTTCCCACATATCGAACATATCTATGTTCGATATGTGGGAAATCCGATCGTTTATGTCGAATCAATTTTTTAAGTAAAAAAAAAATATGAGTTGCGTTTTACTAATGCGGTCAATCCGAATGCACACCCCTACTACTCACTGTCAGCTGTCAGTCAAACAATTTCTGATCCATTCCACCACCTTGGTACCCATTCCCAGGCATTTCAATTGGTTCATGTGCCTCCTGTACAGGATAGTATCAAACACCTTTGCTGAAATCTAGATATATTACTGTTGCATCGGAGGTGGACCATTGGGCTAAGGTGGGGTTGACGCAACCCATAGGTGAGAACCTATGGGTCCCCACCATCAGCAGGTGGAGTGGGCTGAAGCTAGAGGCCGCTGGAGCTTCACCTATACCAGCCCTTGTTCCCTTCTGGTTGAGCCTTTGGTTGCCGGGGCAGGCAGGACTTAGGTGGGCCTTAGGTGGGTCAACTGTACAGCAGTTGATAGATGGCATAGCTCTATCCTGGACTGAATTTGGTACAAGAGCTCAGATGCCAAAGGAAGAATAGGGAACTGAAGGCACCCGAGCAAAGGGAGGCCTAGCCTTGAAAGTCCACATCCAGAGGATAGGGGAGGAGAGGCGTCACTGAGAGGCTGGATTTGAAACCGGCTGAGAATGGTAGTTGTGGCAAGCAATGAAGAACTCTGGATGAAGAAGAGTCTGTAGCGTAGTCGTACAAAGCGAGGGTCAGGGCATGGAGAAGGCAGATATAGTCAGTATAAGCAATAGTCACAATATGGAGTAGGCAAACATAGTCAGGCAAGGTAGTGGTCAGGACGTGGAGACAGCAGGCGTGGTCAGGCAATGCAGAGGTCCGGGGCTGGAGAGAAGCAGAAGAGTAGTCAGGCATAGCGGAGGTCCGGGACTGGAGAGAAGCTGAAGAGTAGTCAGGCGTAGCGGAGGTCCGGGGCTGGAGAGAAGCTGAAGAGTAGCCAGGCGTAGTGGAGGTCCGGGGTCCAAGGAGTCAATCCAACACATAGACGAACATAAACTAGGAGAATAGGAACCGGGAACCACAGGAAGAAAGGAACACACGATGAGATGATCCAAGGAATAGCAACGAGTTATCGGAGTACAAGGATACCTGTTGCAAAGGCAATGCTATGGAGTGAGGCCTGAGCTTTTATACACTGAAGAGTCTGACTTCAGCATCCGGGTCTGCGGCCAGGTTCCCGCCTTGGGCCCTTTAAAAGAATCACTGATGCGCGCACCTGGGAAGGGGCGCGGTGCTGGTGGCAGCATCTCTCCGGAGGCCACACGGAGAGGCCCGATGAGCAGGGACATCCTAGTTGGCAACAATGGGCAATGTGGCAGGGCCGGAGGCACCGGAGGAAACTCGAGGTCGGAGCTGGTGGCCCACTGCTGCCAGCGAAGAGGAGCCAGCAGCTGGAGTCCATCTGAAGAGGTGAGAGGGCTGCAGGTAGCACGTGTAACAATTACACCAAGTGCTTGTCCTTTATCTAACTTTCTAGTCACCCAATCAAAAAAAATCATTGAGGTTTGTCTGACATGATCTTCCTCTGGTAAACTATATTGTCTAGGATGATGCAACCCACTAGATTGCAGATAGTTCATTAGCTTTCAGAAGCATTTCCATTCATTTTCCTACCTCTGAGGTAAGGCTAACTGGCCTGTAGTTTCCAGGCTTCTCTCTGCTACCATTTTTGTGAAGCGGGTTCACAACTATTTTTCTGTAATCTTGCAGTGCCACTCCCATTTCCATTTCCAAGAATCTACTAAACAGGTCTTTCAGCAGACTTACCAGCATCTCGTTGAGTTCCCTCACTATCCTGGAATGTATGTCATCTGGTCCCCTGTCCTTTACTTTCAGTTTTGCAACTTCCAACCATTCTCTTCTGTAATTGGAGTGGTATCAACGGCACTTGCATTTGTGCTCTTAGCCACCAGCAACGACTCTTCACCAAGGTCTTCTTTAGTGAACACCAGTTTGTTTAGTGTTTCTGCTTTCTCCACACAATGACCCTTGTCTCCTTTCACTCTTGAAATACCTCTTCTGGCTATCCTCCTTTCTCTATACCTACAATTGCTGAACATATTTATTTAGTAAACACACTACAAACAATCACAGTAGTCTAGCAAAGCTATAATAAAAGACTGGACTACTGTGTGAAGAGCCAAAGTACTCAGCAAAGAGCAATGCTTCTGTACTTGTTGAAGTTTTGCAAAAAGACTTTTGAATAACCAAAAAAATATGAAATTTGAAAGTAAAAGAAGTATCCAAATATACTCCTAAATCCCTCGCTAAATCCATTAATTCTGACAGCCAGAGAAGTAAGTATAGAATTCCCTCATCCACCAACAAAACTTATGTCTTTCCTGCCTTCAATAACAAACCTTTCACTTGCAGCTATTCCATGAACAACTCCAAACTCTTCCTCAGTCCTTCCAGTGTTGAACCTGGATCATGCTCTGCAGGAACCACAAGCTGCACATAGTGGGCCGGATTTTAAAAAGGTTATGCACACCGGGCCTATTTTAAAAAGACCCGGCAACGCGCGTTAAGCCCCGGGACGCGTGTAAATCCCGGAGCTTGCAAAAAGGGGCAGAGAGGGGGTGGGGAAGGGCAGGGGCATGGGCGTGGCATGAGCAGGTCCAGAGGCTCCAGGCACAGCAGCCATTTGGGGGGGAAGGCAGCACGGCTCAGAGTGGGCTCGGCGCATGCAAGGTGCACAATTGTGCACCTTGCATGCAAGGTGCACAATTATAACATGCGCTCGCTTGCGCGCGCATGTTATAAAATTGGGCGTACATGAATGCACACCGGGTAACGTGCACATGTACACCCTTTCACAACCTTTTAAAATCTACCCCAGTGAGCATAAAAAAACACCCCCCCCCCAATAAATCCTAATGCCCATATCAGAATCTCTAATGGACAAATAAAAAGAGAGGTTACAACAGGGATCCTTGAGAGACCCTACATTCTCTCTGAAATGATTCAGACATCTTATTCCTCACAAAAACCACTGCCCATTTATTAAAGAAAAAAGAAGAAATCTATCTAAGCACAGTGCCCCCAAACCAACCTCTTCACAGTATTCTAATAAGATCTTGTGACTGACTAAATCAAAAGCACAAGAGTGAGCAAATAAAATCACAATCACTGATTCTCCTCAATCTCTACAACATAGGATCTCTTCAGAAACTGCCGCCAAAACAGTCTCTGTGCTATATCCCTTTCTGAATCCAGACTGACAGGCGTCAAACCCATTTACCTCTTCTCTATAAGAAGGTAATTGAGAGTAACTGCACTTTCAATAATCTTAGCAATGAAAGGGATTTTCGCACAGGCTGATAGATCAAACTGCAGAATTGATCCATGATGGTGCCATGAGTGACCTTGCACACATTTTCAAAGGGAACGTATTCCGTACTTTTCCTTTGAAAATTATCCCAGAAAACTACTTGCACATATTTACACCTGCTAATTTGTGTGGGTAATTTTTCAGGAACATTTATATACATAGGAAATCATTTTCAAAGGCGTTACATGTGTAAATGTAACATGCCATCATAGCAATTTTCAAAAGCCCATCTGTGCTTAAAGTGCACTTACGAGTGTGAAACCTATTCAGAATTCAAATAAATCAATTCAGTGTAGCATATGTTTTACCACGTGAACATTGTAGCAATTTTCAAAAGCCCATTTACATGCATAAAGTGCATTTATATATGTAAAGTACAGTTTAAAGCATAGTATTCATTTTGAAAATTACCCCATAATTTTGGATTTCCAAAAGTATGCGCAAAAGTTCAAACCCCTCCGCAACCAGCATCCTGATAATGCTTCTTCTCAGTGTGAGAAAACTTGCACATGTAGTGGCACTGCACATGTAAGTTTACCCTCATACAGGCAGGGTAATTGTAAAGAAAAACCTTTTTCCACAGGAAAAGCAATGCTGTATTTGTGGAAATGGCTTTGAAAATTACCCTTATTGTACTAAAAAGATGTTGCTTACTAACGTAGGTAGAAGCTGCTGTATATGATATTTTCTCGTTTCCAAGTTGTGTAATACCCTTGTTTTATTGTAACTGCAACCTTTTATCAACACCTGTTAAAGTTTATTATTACTAATTATTATTATTTTGTGTTTCCTCACCACTTGTTATTTGTAAACCGGCATGATGCGATTTCCTTCGTGAATGCCGGTATAGAAAAACTTAAAATAAATAAATAAATAAATAAATATATTTTTACTGTTCAGGGTAGATGGCCAGGAAAAAGTCTGGAAGCTTTGCAGTACAGGTGCTCTAACTTTCACCATGGTTAGCCAGGCTATGGGGAAAAACACTTGCTGACTGTTTTATAATCCTATTGCTAGCCAGAAATACAGCATAAATCAATCAATGATTCTTATCTTACAAAATGCACACCAGTTCACATTCTTGATTGGTCATCAGGTCACATTGATGAGAAATAAGGGCTGTCAGTATAAGAATTGAAGATGGCAGTATATCATGTCCGCCCGCTTTGGTTTATTTAAGTACAATAAATATTCATGTGTATGCATATAATCCTGGTTGGTGATAGCTTTCCTTGTTCCACTACTCTTCTTGTGCCTGGCTGCTTAGTATTGTGATGTGTACAGCTATTAGTGCACGCTAACTTAGCATGTGTTTAATGGAGAATGATGCTTCATAAGTGTGGGATGCGGAGACGTGTTGATTGTAATGGCCCTCCTTGATATGCAGTACTGTTTATTAGGATGTGAGGGCAAGATAAAGGGGTCTAGAAAGGCTAGCAGAAGACAGCACTTTCAGCTGCAATGTTTCGATGCACATATTCCAGAAAGGATTTGGCAAGGGGCAGTCTCACAGGCTGTGCACAGAACTCGGAATAAAATTAACAGTTGATCGTATATAGTTTAATTTAGTTTATTGATTTGTTATAACACTTTTCAGAGATAATCAAAACAGTTTACAGTACTAAATAAGCACACAATTACAAACAATATAATAACTAAAAATACAAATAATGATACAATAAAACAATAAAACCTACTGTGGGGGATCTGTACTGGTCTATTGACTTCTCACTGAGGACAGCCTTGGTTTTTATAGGTCAGATGAAATTCACCATTCAAGGCTGGTGTAGGGTTTTTGTTTTTTTTTAATAATGAAATCAAGTAAATGGTAGATTGTCTAAGAAATAGTCATATCACAGCAGTTCTTTGTCTATTTTATTTTATTATAGTTCCATGTATTTATATATTTACTCAGTTATTCGACTGTTACTTGTAAGGGCCCCGCCCAAAAGTTAATTGTTTGATGTAAACCGATACAATGTGTGAACGGTTATCGGAATAGAAGAGACTTTAAATAAATAAATAAATAAATAAATAAATAAATAAATAGATAATTAAGGTGCTCCCAACTAATGATGTTCACTGCTGAAGCCTAGGGCAGAATTGGGCATCCATATAGGGCAAGGTCACACAGCTAGCAAAATATTAATTAAAGGAGGAGCACAGACATGATGCATCTAAAGCCATTGTCCTCCTGCCTCCATCTACAGTGGATGTTTAGTAGAGGATGGGGGAGAGGGTTCTAGATTCAAGGATGGAGCTTCCCTGCTGGAAATTGGAAATTAATTTGTAACTGGGCAGAGGTTGAGTCACTTCCAATCTTTCATGAAAAGGGTGAGGGAAAGAGCCTCCGTGAGACTGAATTTTTTTTTATGTGCAGTTTTTGTTTTTTGTTTTTTTTAACAAGTGTAATGCAGCCTTTGGTACAAAGAAGATCAAGTGGACTTCCCTTGACCTCTTATGATGATGTATTCCTGGGGTGGACTTCTAAAGTCGATTCTGCATTTGAAAAAGACTGACTGTTGCTGACATTTGAAAAAGACTTGACTGTTGCTGACAGAAGTGGTAGCAGTGCCGTTGGGGAGGGGAGGAGGAGGATGGGGAAAGGGAGACTTCCTGTAATATTCATGTTTCTGTGTTAAGCTGTTTGAATTGTACTGCCTGTAAATATTTGTATGCTGTCCTAATGATGTTCCACTATTAATGTTGTTTTGATGGGAGAGAGCTGTGTTGCATCTGATTGGCACTGAAGTTGAGGGAGAGGGTTATAGCGATGGTTGAATGGGATAACCCCTGTGAAGCAGCCTTGGTGAGGGGATTTCATTTGACTTTTCCTTGATATACAGCTCCTCTGATCTATGTTTTTAAACATAAGATCTGATCATCTTTGTTTGACAATGCTTGCAAACAACTTTCTGCCAGAAAACATTCTAAGTCACAGTTTTGGGTTAATCGAGCACTATATTTTTAAGAAGTAAAGTTTTGCACCATTTACTGTGCTGAGACCCCATCTGTTAGTCCATCTTGCAACCATCATTCTTGTCAGCTATCTGCGTGATGCCTGCATGGGCTTCTGAGCTCCTGATGAAAGACGACACTTTGAAGCTCCTATTTGTGTAGCTCCGTTATGGCGGGAGTTGCTAAGTGGGAGGAGCTTTCAAAGGCTTTAAATATGAATGCATGCTTAGAAATAAACTAAAAATGATAACAAAAAAAGTATTGTGCTGATGGATTTCCTTGCTTTAAGTGCCAGATGAATTATTTGGAAACATGTTAGTTATTATTACTGCTGCATCAATGAAAACCTATACCAAAAAGGAAGGATAAAAAGACAGGGATGTTACAGAGATTTTGAAGTACCTCAGGTATAAATAAGGCACATGAAACGCATATTTTTTTTCAGTAGAAAGGAAGTTCTAGAATAAAATGTCATGGCATGAAGCTGAAAGAGGGAAGAATTAGGAATAACATATTTCTTCACAGAGAGGGTGCTGGAGGTATGGACAGCCTCCCAAGGAAAGCAGAAGAGATAAAAACGGCATCCGAATCTATGAGAACATGTAATAGTCGCAGTAGTCCCTAAATTGTGTGAAAATTAAGGTAAAGCCAAAGTTCAAGCAGAACTGCAGCATTACAACAGAAACGGAAAATGGACAGATTAGATAGGATTTATCTACCAGGAGGTTTATCTGCCATCATATATTCTGTTTCTAAGCTATGTTCTTCTGGTAAAACATATGCTACAAAAAGAACTTTACAGCATTCCTGCAGTATTGCTCCTAACATGATTTACTTTAAAACGCAGCATGATACCTCTCTGATTACCCTTAGCTTAATTCATTTCAATAGGCTCTATTGTATTATGGAAAATATTAAAATATGGAAGTTTTCTTATATAATTTTTATATTGTTCTACCAAAATGTGTTATGCAAAATGTTATCCTATTCATGCAACTTACTATAGCTCTCAAGTGAAGTTGCCTGCTTCTGTGCTGCCAAAGTGCACTACTGCCATCTTAAGGATGAAAAAAATATTAGGTTGTATATTTTCCACATTGGGTGTGTGTCCACTGCTTAAATAGACCAATTAACCTTCTGTTTTATCTTATTTTCAAATATTTTATTCGTGTTTGTTCTATGTCTTTGTGATCTCATAATGCAGGAAATTATGTTGTCTATTAAATTATTATGCATGTCTTAATAGTAAGCTGCTCAGAACTTTGGATGATGAGGCATATAAATTTTATAAATTTTATAAATAATAAATAAATAAATAAATGGCTTGACAAATGCCTCTTGATACTTATGCTACCATGGAATTGGTATATATACTTTATAATATGGTGTAAGGCCTATCCACATCTTTCCCCATTTCATAACAAGAGGAAAAACATATTAAATCATGGTTTGAGTTAGATAAATTAGCCGAGAGTTTATTAAATGATCTGACGGTAAATCTAATTGGGTGCACAAGATTTCCTAACAACTAATCTCATCCCTCCCTCACCCAAAACCCTGGAGGGAGGTGCCGTGTATCATTGCTGTTCTGCTAACCTTTCAGAGCCATAACATGGCTTGCCACAAAAGGAAAGGCCCCACTGCAATATAGATCAGGGACTCATACTGGCCCTGTGACCAAATGCAAGACTTTGGACCCCACGAGTGAGACTCAGGCCACCACTAGTAGGGGACCATGCCCGGACCACTAGACTAGTCCCCACCGGGCCATGACAAACAATATTAATGTGGGCCTCTGCACCAACCACAATCGAACATTGCAATCCCTTCAATGTCCTCCTCGTCATTCTCCAGACTCATAGCTCAAGCATCCCACCAAAACAGTAATACAATTGCAGCAAAATGTGCTTCCTAATGATTGTCAAGCATGAAAAGCATATCGAATGTGCGTACATTTAAATTAATTAATATGCTAAAAGAATAATACTCAATTGACAATTATTTAAACAAAGCATAAAATTCAAACTTGAACCAATCCAAAAAAATGAGGGTGGGGTAGGTGGGATGAGAAGGCAGCAGGTAAAAGGGGAGAATGGGAGCTTGCTTTTCCTTTTAAGATTTGCACCTGCCCTCCCTACAGTCCATGTTGGTGCCTGCTGTCAGCCAATCCCCTTGGAGGCAAGGACTGAATGCAAGCGCAAAGGAGCTCCATGTGGCCAGAAAAAGAAAGATATCAGACGGTGGTGGTGGTTGTGGGGAGGGGGGGGGAGGAGGTGATCGCAACCCTTCTTCCCCCACCTGACCAACTCATGCTGTATCTGAATGCAGAGGAGATCAGGGGATGATTGCGACGAGCCATCCCACCTTCCCACATGTCTGGTGAGACAGGAGGCAAAGGGAAAGGGAGTCAGGGTCAAGGACCCACCCCATTTCATTCGGCAGCTGTGCATGGGACTGTGGTGCCATTTCTTTAACATGGGGTTAGCCCCCCACCCCCACCCCACATTCCTCCCCCAGAGCATGACAGGAAGAAAACACATTATGTCTTGTAGATAATTTGTTGCCGGTTGTTTTTAACCATTTTACTACTGAGTTGAACTCTCAAATGAACCAGGCATATATATTTTATAGAGATGTGAATCGGAACTGGAATCTGATCGGTTCCGGTTCGGATCCAAATCTTAAAATTTTTATCGCCCAGCCCGATTTGAGTTTTGATTATCGGCTGCGCCCGATCCGATAATCAAAAAACCCTCCCCCACCCTCCCGAACCCCCAAAAAAGGTTTTAAAATTACCTGGTGGTCCAGCATGAGCGTGGGGAGTGATCTCCCGCTCTCAGGCCATCAGCTGTGTTAATAAAAATGGCGCCAATGGCCCTTTGCCCTTACCATGTGACAGGGCAAAGGTAGAGCCGGCGCCATTTTGAATACTGGCAATACGACCTGAGTGCAGGAGATGGCTTCCGGACCCCTGCTGGACCCCCATGGACTTTTGGCCAGCTTGGGGGGGCCTCCTGACCCCTACAAGACTTGCCAAAAGTCCAGCGGGGGTCCGGGAGCGACCTCCTGCACTCGGGCCGTATTGCCAGTATTCAAAATGGTGCCCACACTACCTTTGCCCTCACTATGTCACAGGGGCCGACCGTCGGCCCCTATGACATAGTGAGGGCAAAGGTAGCACCGGCGCCATTTTGAATACTGGCAATACGGCCCGAGTGCAGGAGGTCGCTCCCGGACCCCCGCTTGACTTTTGGCAAGTCTTGTGGGGGTCAGGAGGCCCCCCAAGCTGGCCAAAAGTCCATGGGGGTCCAGCACCGGCCAACCAGTGCTCCTACCATGTGACAGGGGCCGGCCAATGGCACGGATACCCTGTCACATGGTAAGGGCAAAGGGCCATCGGCGCCATTTTGATTAGTGGCAGCCGATGGCCCGAGAGCGGGAGATCACTCCCCGTGCCCCCGCTGGACTACCAGGTAATTTTAAAAGGTTTGGGGAGGGGGTTGGGAGGGTGGAGGAGGCTAAGGGGGTCATTTTAAAGGGTCGAGTGGGGTTTTTTTTTTATCGGGCCATCGGCACCATTTATATTAGTGGCAGCCAAAATGGCGCCGATGGCCCGAGAGCGGGAAATCGTGCCGGGACCTCCCCACTGGACCACCAGGTAATTTAAAACGTTTTGGGGGGGTTTGGGAGGGTGGGGGATTTGTTTTAAAGGGTCGGGGTGGGTTTAGGGGTTGTTTTGTTGTGCCGGTTTTCCCGCCCTCCCCCGATTTACGATTTTTCATGATAAATCGGGGGAATTTCTATTGTATCGCGACTCTAACGATTTTTGACGATTTAAAAAATATCTGATGATTTTTTTAAATCGTCAAAAAACGATTCACATCCCTAATATTTTACACCTGATAGTTTCTGAAACCTGGCTATGTTGGATTTTATTGTTGGTGTTCTTGCACTTTTATATGATTTTTATAGCTGATAATTTTGTCTTATATTAAATTATTCTTGCTATAAAGATGTGGTTTTGTTACCCTAAATAATTTTAAAAGTTTCATTTTTTGTTTATATTTACACATCCAACTCTCTCTCCTTCTGTAGTATTCTTTGATTGTGGTTGGCTTACCTCTATTTTGTTGCTAGAAAATGCATTACACCATAATTTGAATTCGATAAACTGGCCATGGCTTTATTGCATGACCTGACAGGGGAATTTAATTGGATGCTCAAGATTTTTTTAAAACTATTAATCCTATTCATCTCTACCTGAAACCTTCCTGGAGGGAGGTGCCATAAGAAAGTACAGTTCTATTAACCTTGAAGAGTTATAATGAGATCTGTTGGAAAAAGCAAGGCCCTACTGCAAAATATATCAGGGCTTTGAATTTTCCCCACTCCCAGTCCCAACTGTAAAACTTTGATCCCCATGAGTGGGACTCAAGCCACCACTAGTAAGGGCCAAGGCCTGAACCACTGCACCAGTCCCCCACCAGGCCATGACATACAATTTTAACATGGCTTGTGTACCAACCTTTGCTCAACAACCAATCCCTTCAGGCTTCCTCCATTCTCTAAACCCATAGCGTAAGCATCCTACCCTAGGATCAACCCCCAGCCCAATGAGCACTATATGGACAATGTACAGGGGAGGTGACCTCCTCTAAAGCTGCCGCTAGATTGGTGATTGTTTTGAACAGGGAATCCAGCAAAAATTCAATGCTGAAGAAAGAGAGGTGTACATCATTGAATCTGAACAGATCTGGTTGGAAAGTTTCAGCCCACATATGTGTCTGCCTCCCAGGGCTTTCAAACACTTGCCCATCTGCCTCTTCACTTTGGGAAGGCCTTATTTCCATAAACAAGAGTTAATAAATCACCACCTATGTATAATCTCAGATCAACAAATGATGGTGGAAGGCCATGCAGGAACTAGAAGGACCCAGTCAGTACTCATTTTGTCCACAGCTATCTGACATGAAATACAACTGATGTCATTGCCCCCAAGTATATAAACAGAATTGCTGTTTATGACTGAATGCCTTGCATTCTTTCCTGGAAGGGCCTCTGATGCTCCAGACCATCCCTCATTTTTGCCACTCCAGCAGATATTTAGGCTGTCCCATGGTACCTCCTGTGTTCTAGCTGCTTTCTCTGCCCAACAAACAAAAAAGTGATCAATAATCCATTCCAAATCTTGTACTATGCAAGAGAAGATAAGAACAATGTGACAATTAATATGTTATAGCTCTAGGGGGTACTGTGACCTCCGACAGAGGTAGAATAGCAGAGGAGCACCATTTACCAATGACTTGTATGATTCTAACAAAGGCACTTAATGCTAATGTGCTAGAGATTGCCCCTATTTCAAAGGAATGAATTCCATAACACTCACTCTTGAGCTCAGTGGCCTCTCAGGCTTACTTGAACACCCATTGAACTGCCACTTACTCAGTGAGGCCCAATATCAATGTTTCAGGAATTGATAATCACCCATGGGTCTGCATGTTATGTAAGCACTGGCATTCTTGACTAGACATGTAATCAGACTGGGTACTGTCCTTAACAATATACAAGCCCCTCTTCCCCACTGATCAGTCTTACATATGATCAGCTTCTCCTGGGTTAATTCTATACCTTACTGTATTAAGCCAGATAAATCCCTAAGGCATTCATGATTAGTTTCCTTACTCATAATGCTGCAAAGAACAGGCAATCTGGAATAATATAGCCTTAAATGAGGATGCAGTCACCTAAAAGAGGGTGCATCAAAGCACGTGTGATGGTGTGACTGGCCTCCGTGTGTCTGCTGGCACCATTGACTTTTTTGCCAATGCAGCCATGACATTATTAACCATAAAACTGGAAACAGGAATATCAAAACCCTGTGCTTTACTAAAGAATACAGTACAAGGGATGTGCAGCAGGGACGGATTCGTCCCATTCGGTATTCATGTTCGTCGGGACCCAAATCCGTTACATCCGTTCTTGGGGGACCCCGATCCATTCATTAATTACAAATGTATTCGTTTCCCAAAAATACCCCCACCCATACTCTTTAAATTTAATTAACTACAACCCCCCCCTGACCCCCCCCCCCCCAAGACAGGGGCTATCAGTGCCGACCAATGTCACCGATAGCCCCTGTGACATAGTAAGGGCAAAGGCTATTGGCACCATTTTGAATACTGGCAGCCGATGGCCCGAATGCAGGAGATTGCTCCAGGACCCCCGCTGGACCACCAGGGACTTTTGGCAAGTCTTTGGGGGGGGTCAGGAGGGTGGCAGTTTATTCGTTAGTGATATGTTGTATTTGTGGGGGTTCGCCAAATATTTTGTGACCCCCATGAATGCAATGAATATGGCATATACATTGCGGATTGCCAATACGTTGCAAACGAATGCACACCCCTATAGAGTACTAGGCCAGCTGGTTGTGACCAATCTCCTTGAGTATCCCCTTGAGTATCTCCATTTTCTTTAAGATTCATATTCAAAAAACCAAAGAGCGGACAAGTCATGCAGCTAAAGTAAGCCAGATAACTTGTCCCAGATATTTCAAGGAATATCCATGATAATAGTTATCTGGCTTAGCTAAATAACTTTAAACCTAACTGGCCAGCTTTTGAATATGGCCAGTTAGATTACAATTTATCTGGCCTTGTGTGGATGCCACTTCGAAAGATATCTGTTTAAATAGAACTGATGTCTTTTAAAAATGTTTAACTGTGCCTGATTTTTATACCCCCAATATAAATTTTAAACACCCTGCTGGTCAAGCTCTTTCCCCCCCCAACCCCCCCCCCTCCAATGGAAACTATGAAAAGCAAAGAAACTTTATCATCACTGGCCCACAGCCCTTCATGCTTCCTCCCCAGTAAATAGAATTTAAAATATGGCCTCCTCGCCTCACCCTTCCTGGAGCACCCTCATGCCAGCCACCCTATCCCTAACTGTTTCACGCACCCAATACCAGATAAAACAATAATGGCGCCATTTGCAGCATGGAGATCACAGTATGTTGTGATCCTGGGCACTTCCAGCATTGTTCTGGCAGCAGGGATGGAAGTGTGAGCTATTAGTGTTACTACCCAGCGGCTGGACTGTACAGCTTATGTTTCCAGTGCTGTTGCCAAAGTAACACCGGAAGCACCAGGGATTGCAGCATACTATGATTCCAGTGCTGCAAATGTGGGACATAGTGTTTGGTGGATGGGAGGGTTAGGGTTGGGGTATGGGCACAGGAGGGAAGGGGTAGGAGGCCATATCTTAAATTCTATTTTCCTGGGAAGGGAGGGGAAGACCGGTGATGAGAGACTCTCTTTACATTATATTATTTCCATTGGAGGGGTTTATGTGAAAGAGGGGGTTGTGTTCAGGAGGGGAGGGCTCGACCAGCAGGGGTATTTAAAATTTATGGTGGAGAGTGCTAATCAGGCTGAGAGGCCCATGTCAAACTTAAAACAAACAAAAAACAAGAATGCTACATACCCAGATATCTTTTGAAGACATCTAGATAAATGGCAGGTTACCTGGCCACATATGGCTGGATAACTTTAGACATTATATTTTTTGTTTCATTTTGTTGATACCATGAAATGAAAGAGTAAACAACATTTTGTTTTATTTTTAGTTTTGTGTTAGTGTGCACTAACTGGACTTAACTGAAAATGCTACAAATATGTTTAAAACTGTCTGCTGCCTCAACTGAGACTTTTTCTGGACTCTTGTAAGGCCGCAATGCCTAACCTCAGTTAAGGGATAGTATATAAAGTGATATCTGATGCTTCTCTTTCTATATTTTCTTTCTCATTTCCTTTCATACTTGTTCCATTGCATCTTGTCTCCACTCTACTTTCTTTAAATAATGGGCTATACAGGGACTGGGAGAGGAGAGAGAGAGGTGAGAGGAGACTCCAGCAATCATCCCGGGAGCGTAGCTTTGATCTCCTCCAATGGGGCTCTAGCCATGGACAGCCCAGAACCCTGACGTCATCACCTCGAGACATCAGAGGGGCCTTTTATGTGGCCTTGCAGCAGTGCATAGCTGCCGCCGGTTCGTCACCAAAGCTGAATGCTCCAAAGGAGTACACGGCTTTGTTAAACTCTGACCAACTCCAATCAATTTTGACCAACTTGAAACTTTGACTGTTCCTCCTGTCTATTTCTAAGTCTCCTCCAAGTAAGTCCCTCTTTCTCCTTTTTTTTTTCCACTGTGCATTAATTTGTTGAATCGCATGGGGAAGAAGAGGAAAGGCGATGTTCATGTTTTCCCTTCCAACCCTACAGTTCCTCTCTCTTCAGTGTCCCAACCGACTATCGATGGGTTCCTGCAGCCTTTGGGGACCAGTATACCTTCAGGGATGCCTCAGTTTGGCATGGGGGCTACTGCGCCCTCTATTTTGGGGAATTCCACCTCCCTTAGTCCTGACTCCTGCTTGCCACCTAAATTGGACTTTGTGCTTTTAGTAGGTTCACAGGAAAACCATTTACAGTCTAATAGTGCTTTCCTAGTCTCCCCTGTGGTGGGGGTACCTGCTATAATGGACTCTCAGGCAATGATAGAGGTTTCTAATACTCTGATGATACCTGCTTCTGGAATTGTTCCAAATCTTCCTGAGATACCGGTGCAGATTACAATGGAAACACTTTGGACAGCTATTAAGGGACTAGAAATTTCTCTTGGGAGTAAAATCAAAAATATTTCTAAGGCTGTTGGTTCTATTCAACCTCAGGTTTTGGGGCATGATACAGTTATTAAGAATAATATAAAATGTATCTCTAAATTGGAAAAACAATGAGAAACAAAACAAACTGTGAGTGTTACATATAGGCGCTACATTTCTTCTTCAGTATCCATGTAAATGTTTAGTTAAACTAGGCTCTCTTAAATATATGTTTTTCGATCCAGATCACCTAAAGGGTTTTTTGTAAAACAGAGAGAGTCCCTTACCTATTCCCACATAATATTGTTGAAAGTGCTTAAGTTATAGTGGATTTATAATGATAGCCTTGTCATATTGCTTATTGTATTTTCAGAGTTATTACAGTCCCCTTTTAGAGGTCTCATTAGAATGATTGCTTATACTTCTTTCTAATAATTTAATATGTTTTCCTCTTTTTTGTTCAATATTTCATCTATGTTTTTGGAAAAATCATGAAAATAAAGAATTAAAAAAAAATTATGGGCTATACCGAAATGGTTCTTCTTTTTCTTTTCATTACCAATCTATTGTGGTTTTATTTAAAATTGTATGCCCGAT
Source organism: Rhinatrema bivittatum (assembly GCF_901001135.1). NCBI lineage: Eukaryota > Metazoa > Chordata > Amphibia > Gymnophiona > Rhinatrematidae > Rhinatrema > Rhinatrema bivittatum. The sequence goes on from NC_042623.1 coordinate 72,423,847, forward strand.
TTCTGATGATTTTGAAAATATTGTACGATATTTTCAATCGTTCGAAGCCCGATTCACATCCCTAGTAATAATACCATTAAATTCTAGTCAGCATAAGCATGCAGTGCAAATGCATATTTTGAATTTGCCACTCCATGCTCATTTTGGGAAAGGGGTCGTGGCACTTTGGAATATGAATACCTTGAATCACCTAATCCCGCTTCATTTTTTTTTAAGTGTACATGGTAAATGCTAAAAGAGGATTTTGATTCTGCCAATTATGTGGTTATATTTTTTATTTGCTAAATTTACTTTTGTCTGCAGATATAAGGGGGGGCACTCTGATTGTCTGCTGCTTTGCTTTGGGGGAATTGAAGAGACAGAATAACTGTCTGTTTTTCTGAGAGCAATAGTTAATACTTTTTCAAGATTTTAAATTAATCATCATTGCATTATTAATTGGTGATTTATTTGATTTAGTTAGTGTCAGTCTTGGGAGGCACTAGACCTGTAAGATAGGGCATTAGTGCATAGGCTCTGTAGTATGCATTTAGTTGCAGTGTGGTCTTACACTAACTGCTACATTGCTTTGTCATTAATCTGACACACTCTCACTATCTGCTTTGCCCTTCGTATGAAATGTTCATATTCTAAGTTTCTGTATGTCCATCTTCTGGCCTAGCCTCTGCCCTCTGGCTTGTGGCCCACGCATCTCAGTAAGTGTTCCAATTTATATTAATATATTGTGGTGGGTGTAACCAGCCATATACATTGCACAGTGCCAGTTCTCATTTTTAAATTATAAATTTAAATTAGCACTCCTTCTACTTACTCCAGATAGTATAGCAGTGGTACCCTTGTGGTACTGGGCTAGCAATCAGTCAGCACTGAATATCAAATTTTCTTGTTATATGAATTGCTGTTATTCATTGATTATTGGAGGTAGCATCACATTATCCTTGCTAGCTAAGGTATGTGTCTTCTGTTGTGTGACTTGGTGAGAGAGAGAGACAGAGAGACTTGAGTGGAGGATTACTACTGATACAGATAGAATGGTGTAGAGTGATGGTGAGGGGTGAATGGTGAGAGATTTAGAGAGACTGGTTTGGCTGGGGTGACTGATGAGAGTGAGACTGACTGCAGTGCTGGGAGACTGTGAGAGGGACTGATGTGGTGCTGATTGTTGAGATAGTGAGAGACTGGTGTGTGGGGATGACAAGGGAAAGAGTGAGGGACTGGTGTGTGGAATGATGGGTGAGAGAGAGACTAGTTGGGGGTGACTGGTGAAAGAGAGGTACTGGTACAGGGTGACTGGTGAGAGAGTGAGAGTGTGAGAAAGTGAGAAAGTTGTGTGAGGGGTGACTGCTGAACGTGAGAAAAACTGGTTGAGCTGGGGTTGACTGGTGAGAGAGAATGAGATTAGTGTAGAGGGAGACTGGTGAGATAGAAATAGAGACTGGTTTAGTGGGTGACTGTGAGAGACAGAGACTGGTGCGGGAAGGCTGACTGTTGACAGCATGAAAGACTGGTTTATGGGGTAATAGGTGAAGAAGTGTTGTGACTGTTGCTGTTTGACGCCCTCACTCCGCCCTCTTTACGTCTATAGCGACTCCCTCCAGGTCTGATGGACGGCTGGCTGTCGCGGCGTCTCCATGCCGTTTCGACTTTACAGATCCGCCATGTTGCCTGAAGACCTAGGGTGCACGTACGTGCGTGCTCTGATTGATGTACTAGCAAGGGTGCGAACCTCAGGGGCACCCCCCTGAGATGACGTCATCTGCTTCCAATATTTAAAGGTCTCTGTTTTCGCTAACAAACTGAGGGCCTCATTTTCCAATATCGCATTGGATACCAAAAAGGGGTGTACCTTATGCTAATGAGCATGTGTATTGCAAAATCAGCTATGTGAAAGGCTGTTATTGGAAGTTACACTATTAGCCCAATTTGGGCTACATTGCAGGGGGGAGAGAGAGAGAGAGAGAGAGAGAGAGAGAGAGAGAGAGAGAGAGAGAGAGAGAGAGAGAGAGAGAGAGAGACTTACCACAGTGCCTCCTCCCTAGACAGGTATTTGTATCCCTATGGGAGGCCCATCTAGTAACTCGAGGTGAGGGTTAAGTATTAGTGTAGGGGGTTAGGGGCCACTTTCACATTCAACATGAGACGTACGAACAGAACAGTGGTCTCTTGTGAAGATTTGATGACCTACGGAGTGAGGAAACTCACTCCAAGATGAGATTTGTGCAATGTTCTCTCCACCAAGCTTGATGGACTCTCTACCTGGGTAACAACAAGCTAGGTGGAGAGAACATTGCACAAATCTCATCTTGGAGTGAGTTTCCTCACTCCGAAGGCCAGCAAATCTTCACAAGAGACCACTGTTCTGTTCGTACGTCTCATGTTGAATGTGAAAGTGGCCCCTAACCCCCTACACTAATACTTAATGAAAGAGGTGTAGTTATTGGCCGCGTTAGGAGCCACGCTAACAGTGCGGCTGTTTCGCAGCACTTGATAAATCCTCCCTACTTTACATTTGCTCCACCCCAACTCCGCCCCCTGAATACAAAATTAAAAATTTGCATTCGCAAATCGCGTTAACTGCTGTTAGCGCGATTTGCGGAATTATCACACGCGGTAACTCCTTGGAAAATGAGGCCCTGAGTTAGCAAGGATATAGATAAGGATTTGTTTCGGTTATCCAAGCTACTCTGCCTCCTCGGACTTACCAGAGGTACCCGCTCCTTGGGGGCCTCGCTCTCTTTCTTTATTTCAGATTACAGATAGGAACCGGTACTCGCTCCACGAGGGCCATTGTTCCTGTACACTCTGAAGATTCTCTTCTGCCTGGAAGCTATCGCTGCTACAAACAATTGTGAGTTACCATCACTCTCTCAGAGCTTTCCCTGGAACTAGGTACTCGCTACTCGAGGGCATAAACCTTTCCAGCTCCTGAGCTTCCTTGAGACCTTATGTGAGTTTTGTCATCTAGTTCTGTTCATGAACTCTGCCTACTCTGCCTACTCACTTTCTACAGTTTCTCAACAGCTCAGTCATCCTGGATTGCTGTTCCAGTACCTGAGGGACTACAGCCCTGCCGGGCATATCAGCTCACTACTGCCACCTCTGGTGGTTTCAAAAACTGTTTAATAAAAGAACTAATGTTTGTCTGTCTCCATACTCAAGCCTAGCCGGTGGTCCCTCTCGGGATATCCTCTCAAGGGTGTGGTCATCTGCCACCGGCCCAGGGATCCACCCTCTACTATATCAGATTCATTACAGATTACTTCTCTTTAGCAAGACGATATCTGAGACACTACAAGATTGCTAGATCCTCCCTCCTTCAGGAGCTCGCAACACCGATTCTAACAAGGTTGCTACTCCGCAGTCCAGATAACAGCAGATATAACAGATTGCTAACTCCTCACGGAGTTTCAGACTGTCAACTCCTCCTTCCTTCAGGAGCCCGCAACCTTGATTGTAACAAGAAGGAAGGAAGAGACTGATTGGAGGTGTGACTGGTAAGAGAGAGAGAGACTGATTGGGGTGTGACTGGTAAGAGAGAGACTGGAGTGCAGGGGAAAAGGTGAAAAATAGAGAGACTGGTTGGGGTGACTGGTGAGAGAGAGGTTGGGGGTAACTAGTAATATAGAAAGAGAGACTGGAGTGGTGGGTGACTAATGAGAAAGACTGGTTAGAGGGTGACTGGTGAGAGCAAGAGAGACTGCTGACATGTGGGTTTATTAGTGACAGAGATGTGTGGAGGGGGACTGGAAATATAGACAGAGATAGGTTAGGGGTGACTAGAAAGAATAGAGTAGGAGGTGATTGGTGAGAATGAGACACTGGTATGGGGGATGAACCGGGGAAAGACAGAGAGAGAGACTGGTATGAAGGGGAAAGACTGCACGTGAGAAAGAGAGAAAGAATGGTGTGGGGGTGACTAGTGAGAGAGAGAGAAAGGCTGGTGTGAAGGATGACTGGTGACAGAAGAAGAGAAAGAGACTATTATGGGGGACTAGTGAGAAAGTGACTGGAGGGTGACTGATAAGAGAGAGAGAGACTGGTTTTGGGGGGGTGACTAAAACAACTTACTCAATTAAAAAAAAAGGCTGAAGGGAGGCAGGTAGTGCTTCACTGCTTATTACAGGTATTAATGTACATAAGAATATAAGAATATGCCATACTGGGTCAGATCAAGGGGCTATCAAGCCCAGCATCCTGTTTCCAACAGTGGCCAATCCAGGCCATAAGAACCTGGAAAGTACCCAAAAACTAAGTCTATTTCATGTTACTGTTGCTAGTAATAGCAGTGGCTATTTTCTAAGTCAACTTAATTAATAGCAGGTAATGGACTTCTCCTCCAAGAACTTATCCAATCCTTTTTTAACACAGCTATACTAACTGAATAAACACGTCCTCTGGCAACAAATTCCAGAGTTTAATTGTGCGTTGAGTGAAGAAGAACTTTCTCCGATTAGTTTTAAATGTGCCACATGCTAAGTTCATGGTGTGCCCCCTAGTCTTTCTATTATCTGAAAGACTAAATAACCGATTCACATTTACCCGTTCTAGACCTCTCATGATTTTAAACACCTCTATCATATTCCCCCTCAGCCGTCTCTTCTCCAAGCTGAAAAGTCCTAACCTCTTTAGTCTTTTCTCATAGGGGAGCTGTTTCATTCCCCTTATCATTTTGGTCGCCCTTCTCTGTACCTTCTCCATCACAATTATATCTTTTTTGACATGTGGCGACCAGAATTGTACACAGTATTCAAGGTGGAGTCTCACCATGGAGCAATACAGAGGCATTATGACATTTTCCATTTTATTCACCATTCCCTTCCTAATAATTCCCAACATTCTGTTTGCTTTTTTGACTGCCACAGCACACTGAACCGACAATTTCAATGTGTTATCCACTATGACGCCTAGATCTCTTTCTTGGGTAATAGCACCTAATATGGAACCTAACATTGTGTAACTATAGCATGGGTTATTTTTCATTATATGCATCACCTTGCACTTATCCACATTAAATTTCATCTGCCATTTGGATGCCCAATTTTCCAGTCTCACAAGGTCTTCCTACTCTGAACAATGTTGTATCTTCTGCAAATTTGATTACCTCACTCGTCGTATTTCTTTCCAGATCATTTATAAATATATTGAAAAGTTCCAGATCATTTATAAATATATTGAAAAGTAAGTGTCCCAATACAGATCCCTGAGGCACTCCACTGCCTACTTCCTTCCACTGAGAAAATTGACCATTTAATCCTACTCTCTGTTTCCTGTCTTTTAGCCAGTTTGTAATCCATGAAAGGACATCGCCACCTATCCCATGACTTTTTATTTTTCCTAGAAGCCTCTCATGAGGAACTTTGTCAAACGCCTTCTGAAAATCCAAGTACACTACATCTACAGGTTCACCTTTATCCACATGTTTATTAACTCCTTCGAAAAAGTGAAGCAGATTTGTGAGGCAAGACTTGCCTTGGGTAAAGCCATGCTGACTGTGTTCTATTAAACCATGTCTTTCTATATGTTCTGTGATTTTTATGCTTAGAACACTTTCCACTATTTTTCCTGGCACTGCAGTCAGGCTAACCAGTCTGTAGTTTCCCAGATTGCCCCTGGAGCCCTTTTTAAATATTGGGGTTATATTAGCTATCCTCCAGTCTTCAGGTACAATGGATGATTTTAATGATAGATTACAAATTTTTACTAATAGGGAAGGAGTCAAGAGCCCACCCCGTTACAACTGCTCCCCATGCATGGCGATCATAGTGCCGGTTTCTTTCTGTTGAATAGTCCATTTAGTGCTTCTGGGGCTACTGTGCTAACTGGATTATCCTCAATATGACAAATCACTTTCTCTGCAATTAATTTTCTTTCTGTCATGTCTGAAAAGATGAGAGGTTTTTGGGACATGGTATAACATGTCAAGGAAACACCAGCTGTCTTCATTGCATCTAAGTCTTACTAGCGAAGCAAGATTGATGAGTCGTACACAATGCTGTTTTTCATAACTTTAACAAATCTGAATTCCTCTGTAGGTAAAGTAATGGGATCTGTCAGTCAGCATCAAAATACCCAGTATATAAGACAACCAGATATTTAAATAATCAATACTAGAGCACTTGAAGGTGCCTGTAACAAACTGTATGAAATCTAATTTTCTGTAGAAATAAAGAACGTGCATAAAATGTTATACTTGTGTTTGTTAATCATGTAGGTTAATCTTATTAGAAAGGTTTGTTAAGAATATATTATTGTGCTACAACCATCAAGTTAATATTTCTTGCTGGATAAATTTAACTTCTTACATAGTTATCTTACAATTTTAATCACTTGTAATTTCCTATTAATATATTGTTACAACTTCCCTTCACTGACTTATTATTCAAGTTGCTGGAAATGCTATCATATTGCATTCTCAGTTCTTAAAAGAGTTATCAATGAATGTCTAGACGAGATCTTTTATTATTATAGCTTCCTTTTCCCCCAATTTTCTACCATTTTTGTAATCACCCTGCCATTACTCCAGACAGAAAACTCAGACAACACATGTGCCCTCACCATGCAGGATGCTGGAGGGAAGTCTTCCCTGAGATTTGCCCCAGTGCCACCCCTTTGGTGGCAAGGACCATCCCTGAAGAACCTCCTGTTGACCCTGGGCTGATATTCAGATTTGAATCTGTTCTGCCACCGTGCACAGAACTGCAAGTAGATCCATGCAGTGGGCTCATTGCCAGTCTGTTTTGTATATAAAGAATGTAAGCTAAAAACCAATTAACATTGATATGTTTCTTTGAAAGTGTCAGATGTTCTAGTCAAATAAAAAGCATTTTTTTTTTAAATGATAGGGAATAAAATGGATGAATATTACAAAATGGAAATACAAAAACATATATATGCAACATATGATATATATAGGGAGGTTAGTTTTACAAATCCTTTAAATAAGTGGCATCTTGCAAAATTGCCCACCCAATATGCAGGAGAAAATACGTGCATACACTTTGTATGTGTGTATGTATATTTCCCTGCATATTGGAAAGGCAATCTAGGGAGCAGAATCTGAGAGGTGGTTTAGACTTATGTGTAAACTTTTTATTTTAAAATGTATGCACATAAATTGTGCAGGACAGTGACTGCACACATTAACAACTGTAAATGTGTGTGGGTACTTTTATCGGGATAATTTTCAAAGCAAAAGTACATGCACACTTTCGCTTTGAAAATTAATATAAAATCTGATGGGGAAAAAAGGACATGCAGGTGTTATTCTGGCTGAAAATTACCCCCTTATAATATAGTCTTCATTGTACAATGAGTGTATTAGCACTGTGTTGTCAGATGAGTTTGGCAACAGTTTAGACAAGGGCTGGAAAATTTGAAATGGAGTTGGAAATGCATTACTCCAGAAAAGCTAAAGTGGGACCACAGTCCAAAAAAAAAAATATGACATACCGAGGTTAAGATTGAAATTTATAGCAGCATATTACTTTTTACTTCCCCAGTAACTGATTTCAAATAACTGCTATGCATTTTTCTTCAATGAAATCTTAAAGAAAACAATCCGCAGCTGACTTTCCTGAAAAGAAGTTATCATGTTTTTAAGTCGAGTGAGTATTCTGTATGTGAGAGAAGGAAGGAGGGAGAGAGAACATACGCCTTCCTCTTTCTTTAATAGAATATGTCCTAGTCAGTATTTATGTTCCCAACTTTATGCAAATCTGTAACTTATGACAGAAGTTCCTAGGCATTTGGGATGTATAGAGAATTGCACAATATATAATATATATTCTACATAACCCATAATGCTTAGTAACTTTCATCATACATTAAAGATAAAATTGAGCCACCAGGTAATAAATAATCTCTCTCTTCTGCTTTCTCTGATTAAACATCAAAGTTGATCAGTGCACTTAATAAGAAACACATTTTAATCCCGCCTTTTAAGCAATTTTATCTAGGGTCTTGAATGATTTTTCAGAAAGAAACTATGAAAAGGTAGGTAAAGTCAAGTAGGTGCTTGCCTGATTCCTCCTTCTCCTGATCCTCTGTCTGGTAGGAGGACCTGTGGGCTCCTTAGGGTGTCACAAGGGGATAGGGATGTGCATTCATTTACAATGCATGGGCAATCTGCAACATATAAGTCCCTATTTGTTGTATTCGTGGATTCACGAAATGCATTGCGATCCCCCACGAATACAACATATCATATTAGTCTCATTATTTTGGCTCGCAGTGATTTCTTAGTGGCCGTTTGAAATAGGAGAAGGCCATGTGGGAGCATCCATAGCAAAAACCAGCCTTTCCTGTGAGTCATAAGTGACCTCACAGCCCTGTCATAGAATGGGTCAGACTGGTTGGCAAGGAGATGAGAATGCAACCTATCAGAGCTAAGCATTTTTCTAATGCAGCCAATCGCCGCTCTCACTCAGTGCTCTGTGATGCTATTCCTGATGATGCAGCACTATTTATACATTAAGCACGCGGTGTGCCATGCACTTTCTTTGCGGGGGTGGTCTGGGGAGGTGGTCCGGGGATGGTGGCTTTACTCAGAGCTAGTCTGAGTATCTCAAATCTGTATTCAATTGCTAACTACTTTGATAGAATTTTCCATTGAAAAAGATATTTGTTCGATTTGGCTGCAGTGCCAGCTAGCCATGCTTTTTTTGACTGCACTTTTTTTTATTGATCTGAGATGGTCTCTCTGCTGTGCCACTGAGAGAAGGTGCTAGTAGTGGCATTTTTCTGCTTATTTTACCCCCTGGGGAAGGTTGCAAGCAGGATTTGGGTGTTGTGGGTGGGAGATATATTCAATTGCTAGCTACTTTGATAGAATTTTCCATTGAAAAAGATATTTCTTCGTTTTTGCTGCTATGCCAAGCAAGCCATCCTTTTTATTTAACTGCTGTTTTGTTTTTTTTTATTGAACTCAGGCTGTCTCTTTGTGCTCTTTTAAGCCAAGAAGACAGTGCACTCACTGGGCATTAGTGGGCACTGGGCAGTTTTGCAGACTCACATATATTGGGACAGCAGTGCTCTCTGAAGCCAAATCCCCAGTGGGCCCCTTTTATAGTTACAAGCTTGGTGTGTGCACATACAGCGGTCCCAGTTTTAGTGTACATCCAGGCACTGCCTCATGGGCCTGTGGGCACTTTTGCAGACTCACCTATATTGGGACAGCGGTGCTCTCTGAAGTCAAATCTCCAGTGGGCCTCTTTTGGAAATAATTATTTTAATTGAAATCCCTAATAGGCAGTGACATTAAATCCATAATGTCAGGGAAAGCTAGACATGTTCAAGTGATTGGAACTGGCAGAAGAAGCACTTTTAAAGGCAGTGCCAGTCTCCCATTAAAGTTAAAAAGGGATCTGTTCCAATCTAAAATCTCTGGAGGGGCAGGCAGTTCCATCCGGAAAAAAATGAAATTTAAAGATGATGCATCGGCACCACCTGTTTCTGACCCTGTAATTTTGGAGGTGAGGGAAGGGGAGGCTGAGCCATGCAAGACTAAAGGGTGACACCCAAAAGCAGCAGTGTGACAGCAGACTCGACTTAGCATTGACAATGTAGCGCAGGCACTGTTTCCTTATGATTCCGATGAAGAATCATCTTGTGTGGGATTCTCATCATCAGAAATGGAAGAAGTAAAAGCTGAAGATTTAGGAGGATTAGTTAGTCCTGTCTTAGCCTCCACTACAGTGCTGCAGGGGAGAGATGGGAACTGATGATGAGGAGGAGGAAGAGCAGTCAGCGCAGGCACAGAGTGTGACTGATGCCCCTGGCATTGCTTCTCAGGGTGCACCCACTACTTCAGCTCCAGTGCCAGCAATATCCGACGGGCGCTTTCAGAACATCTGATGTTTTGCATACACTCTGTACCTGGTACAGAGTGTATGCAAAACACTCTGTACCAGTGTACAAGGTGGCACTTCTGGAACTCCTTCAAGGAGTTCCAGAAGTGCCACCTTGGCTGACATCATCCCTATAGTTAATTTTATGGAGGAAAATTTGGAGGGCTTTAAACAGGACAAGGGAATGAAAGCAGAGGTGCTGCATTGTCTGGACTTTTTGCAGAAGCAGGTGCAAGAGAGATTAATATCTTTAACAGAAGACCAGACATACATGCTCGCCACAGTCTGTCATCCCCATATGAAAGGGAAATGCTCCCTACAGTCCAATTGTCTCACATTTGTGAAGGACCTGCTGTTACTAAAGGTCCGTGAACAGGAGCACCATAGGCAGAGATAGATTAGGCATGAAGCAGAGGAGAAAACAGTGGGCGCTTCAGAGATTTGTGCTAGCTCAAGCAGGAGCAGCACTCTGTCAGTGACAGCTAGTACTTCCTCCTCCTCCACTTCAGTACGCAAAAGGCATGTTGGCCATAAAGAATCATCTGTTCTGTTATGGGCTAGAGAGAAAGCAGCTGGCATGGATGACTCTCAGCCTGCCCAAGCAAAGGAGACACTAGCACAAATGTCAGTGACATGGTATCTCTCAGAGCCCACAGAGGACATGCAGCTAGATCTGTTGGCATATTGGGCACACAAGTCCACTGTCTGGCCACACCAAGCCAAAGTGGCTCAGCGATATCTGTCATGTCCACCAACCAGTGTGCCCAGTGAACGTGTATTTTCAATGACAGGGGATATCATGAGCCCTCACCACTCAAGGCTGGCACCAGAGTTGCTTGGGTTTCCAAACTTTCCCTGTGAATGGCAAGATGAATAAAAGAAATTCAAAGCCTTGCAGCAGCTCCAACTGCCTCCTATGCTCCACATAATATCAGCATATGTACCTGACCTGAAACGCTGTGCCTGTCCATCCACTGTCCAGGCCATATGTCCCTACAAGGGTCTGACCTGAAATGCTGTGCCAGTCTATCCACTGTCCAGGCTGTACATCCCTACAAGGGCCTGACCTGAAATGTTGTGCCTGTCCGTCCACTGTCTATGCCGAAGGTCCCTACAAGGGCCTGACCTAAAACGCTGTACCTGTCTGAGTTTAGTTCTAGTATTTCTAATTTCAATTTCATGTATTTGTGCATCACTTCTTTTCAGAATATTCTTTTTTCCTGTTTTGAAACATTTGGAATGTAAGAACATTAAAAAAGCTGACTTCAGATGTTTGGAGCTTACATATTTCATATGCTCAATAGTTTTCATGACCTTCATAATAGGGGCCATTTTCCCTAGATGTTTCTTAGGTGCCAACATTAATGTTTCTAGTACTATAGAAAACTGATGGTAGTTGCACTCTAGTTCATCCTCTGTGTTCCCATAGTTTACAGAGGCACTGTGTAGGGTACAAAGTCAACATAGGTTGATATTGTAGATTTGGACTTGAATGCGGTATTCTTATTTCTGAGAGCTCTTCATGTTCCTTTGTCATCAGCTGAAGTGCATAAGTATAGTTAATAGCTTCTGGGTTCTTACAAGGGCTTGACATCTAACGCTGTGCCTGTCCGTCCAGGATTTACGTCCCTATGAGGGAATGACCTCTAATGCTGTGCCTGTCCATCCAGGCCTTAAGTCCTATGAGGGCTTGACCTCTAATGCTGTGCCTGTCCATCCAGGCCTTAAGTCCCTACGAGAGCTTGACCTCTAACGCTGAGCCTGTCCATCTAGGCTTTACTTCCCTATGAGGGAATGACCTCTAATGCTGTGTCTGTCCATCTAGGCCTTACCTCCCTACAAGGGCTTGACCTCTAATGCTGTGCCTGTCCATCCGGGCCTTAAGTCCCTACGAGGGCTTGACTTCTAATGCTGTGCCTGTCCACCCAGGCTTTACATCCCTATGAGGGCTTGACCTCTAATGCTGTGCCTGTCCATCCAGGCCTTCATTCCCTACAAGGGCTTGACCTCTAATGCTGTGCCTGTCTGTCCAGCTTGGAGCTTGGATATTTCATATGCTCAATAGTTTTCATGACCTTCATAATAGGGGCCATTTTCCTTAGATGTTTCTTAGGTGCCAACATTAATGTTTCCAGTGCTATAGAAAACTGGTGGTAGTTGTACTCTAGTTCATCCTCTGTGTTCCCATAGTTTACAGAAGCACTGCAGGGTACAAAGTCAACATAGGTTGATATTGTAGATTTGGACTTGAGTAGCAGTTTTCTTATTTATGAAAGCTCTTCAAGTTCCTTTATCATCAGCTGAAGTGCATAAGTACAGTTAATAGCTTCTGGGTATTCACTAGACTCCAACGGAACCACCACACTCTAGGGGCCAACCCATTCCAGGAAGCCCTTTCCTGCGCAAAGGAAAGGGAACTCTCCCCGGTGCAGCCAGCCTATCTCTTAGCACCCTCTGACCCATGTTGAACCGCTGTTAACATGGAAACCTCCTCCACGTCGACTCGCCACACTTGAAGGCTCGTGCTCCACTCTAGAGGCCAACCCATTCCAGGGAGCCCTTTCCTGCGCAAAGGAAAGGGAACTCTCTGGGTGCAGCCAGCCTATCTCTTAACACCCGCTGACCCATATTGAACCACTGTTCACATGGAAACCTCCTCCGCCTCCACCTTGAATATTCTCGTTTCTATATCTGCTACATCCACCAGATTTTAAAAGACCAGCGAGAGCTCACTAGACACCAATGAAAACACCCCACTCTAGGGGCGAACCCATTCTAGGGAACCCTTTCCTGCGCAAAGGAACGGGAACTCTCCCCGGGGCCAGCCTGTCTTGCCCCTATCAAAACCACAGGGACCAGACTACCTCCACTCTGCCAGCCTGTCTGCCCCTATCAACTTTCTGCCACTCTGCCTTGCTGCCATACACCAGATGACTCACTCAACTCCTTGTGGTGATGTTCTTGCCACTATCATGTGTGTTGGTGCTAGTCTTTCTGCTTTCTATGTTCCCCCTTCATTGCGCTGTAGGATGTTGCCACTATCAGTGTGTTGGTGCTAGTCTTTCTGCTTTCTATGTTCCCCCTTCAATGCGCTGTAGGATGTTGATGCCACTTGTCTTGCCACTTTGCCTGTCGTGCCACCTTCAAGGGTTCCTGCATCTGTTATCGGTGCTCTCTTTTGAAGCTGTGGTGGTTTTTGACATTCTTGCTGCTGCTATGCACTTCTGTTAAAGCACTCTTGCCACTCCTGGTACCCCTTTGCCCCTTTAAAGTGCATTAGGCTATTCATGCCACTTTGGTGCCACTTTGCCACAGTCTAAGTGCCTTGGAGCTCTTTTCTTGTTCTGATGATTGCTCCCCAGAAGTTTCATCAGAATTGATAAGAAAACTAGGCTGGAAAAATAGGCTGCAAATACTTCCCCCATTGACTTTAATGGGAAAATGGACAACAAATAAAACTAATCAACGAATTGGTTTTACCCCCTATGAAACTAATGCAATGAATCTGGGTCCCAGCAAAACAAAAACCGAATCGAAACTAATTTTTTCCTTTTGCACATCCCTACAAGGGGATGATCATCAGTGTGAGTGTGCCGAGAAAGGACAGGCACCTGGAAGGGTTAGTCCTTCTGAAAAGGGAGTAAGATTGTGATTACATGCCAGCTGTGGCAGGATTGAGGGGATTGCTGGAGAGAGGAGAGGGCTGCTGCTGGAGAGAAGGAATGATTGGGGAAATGAGGTCAATTAGGGATGCAAAGAGACCCAGAAAGGGACATCATGGGATAGCAAAACTCTGCATACAAATTACCTTATAGAAACAGAGAACATTTTGGCAAATGAAACACCAAATGGCCTGTCTAGTCTGCCCATCCTCATCTGTTCAGTCAAAGAAATTGATTAGAAAGTCATATTTCTGGTAAAACCACGCTGCCTCAAATCCTGCAATTCTTTGGATTCCAGAAACAGCACTATCCTTGAAGCTCACTGTGAGCAAACACCAGAATAGAGAGAAATAAATCAAATTAAATCAATAAATATATTTATGCAGTGATTCCATTAAAGTACTCACTGCCAAGGTCAGCTTCTCAGACTCTTCTTTATTTCTGCTTTTGTGAAAAGAAACCATAACGCCTGTCTCCAGTCCTATGGAATTAGTCCTGACTCTAAATAAGCATTGGAAAGGTCAGAGAGCAGAGTTGTCAGAACTTCCCTACGTTTTCTGCATACATTCAAATATATCCCATCTGGCTCCATCTGGCTCCATTGCTTTATGTACTTTTAATTTTAATTGCACCTCAAGAACACACTCTTTTGAAAACTGATAGCGGTCTATTTTACTTTCGTTCCTGTTTGTGGCAGTTTTCTGTGTCCTTGCTCCTGGTTCTTCATCAGTGAACACTAAACAGAAATATTTATTTGTTTTATTATTTATTTGGCACTTTTATATACCGATATTCATGTAACAAGTTACAAATCACCTCGGTTTACATTATAACAAAAACATTGCAAAAGGATGCATTACATTAAACAGGGGAGAACAAAACTTGGAATTTATTAGGGAATTCTACTGTCTCCTTACCATTTTCTACAAATTCCCTCCCTTCACCTGTGAGACTTACAATCCCACCTTTGCACTTCCTCCTGTCACTAATAAATCTAAACAAAATAAATCCTGTCCCCCTCCCCCACTTTTACTGTGCTAACCATTCTTTCCATTTGTGCTTTTTCTCTCCTGATTGCTTTTCCAGCTTCTCTTATCTTTACCAGATATTTCTGCCTGTCTTTCTCGTTTTGTGATCTCTTGTAGTTTATGGGAGGTCGACTGGACTTAGTGTCCAGTAGGCCAAGGTAATATGGCGACAGGCACACTCGGGGAGCAGGCCCGGGATCTCGGCAGTCGTGGGGGGGGGGGGTCAGGCAGAGGGTCACTTAGTTGATCAGAAGAGCAGTTTGAGTTTAGGAGGAGGTGAGGGGGGGAACGGAGAGAAGTTTGAGCGGATAGGTCCCTGGCAGCAAAGCCCGGGATTGGGAAGCTGCAGGGGCTGCTGTAGTGCTGGCCAGCTGTGATTGGCCAGTAGGGACGAGATAGGAGGGCTTCCCCCGGGCTGCGCGATGCCAGCTCAGGCACTCACTGGTGTCGCAGCAGCCGGCTCGGTTGCTTTTGTGGGTCTGCTTTTTGAGCAGGGACTGGAGCGTTTGTTTTTGGAGGCCGCTCCAATTTTCCTGTGCAGTTCAGGGCGTTCGGTTGTGGTGCTGTGCGGTGGCCAGGCGGAGGACCTCGCAGTGTGGTCAGAGGATCGAGTGCTGAGCTGAAGGACAAGGTTCCAGGCAGTTGGCTGAGCATATGGTGGCTGATGGCATTGGGCGGACCGACTTGGGACGTGATGGAGTCAGAGAAGACAGCTTTTGTGCCAGGGGAGTTGGAGGCGGATGGACATGAGCTGTTCCCAGACTGTGGTGCCATGGAGAGGGATGCTGTGCCAGTGAGTGCGGCCTGTGCTCCTCCCCTTACTGTTTCTCCTCCTGCTATGTCCCTGCCTCCTTTGGTGCCAGCCACGATGTATGTGAGAGGGGGAGCTGGAGGGGGGGGAGGCTGCGCCGAGCCCTGCCTTGCCTGCCCGCGGTACAAATAGGGGCGGGACGGCACGGGTGTCCCATTCCCGGTCGTGTGCTCGCAGGGCTAGAGGAGCAGTGTCTGGTGTTCCTGAGCAGGGAAGGGATGGTGGGGGCAGGGGAGCTGGGCTTGGTGTCGTGGTGTCCGCCGGGGGAAGGGGGGGCACAGGGGAAGGGTGGTTGGTGCTGCAGTGACTATTGGGGTGGGTTCTGCTGAGCTTCCTGGCTTCTCAGATGCTGGTTCTGGAGAGCGGCAGGGCCTCCGGGCGCCTTCCTCTAT
Organism: Rhinatrema bivittatum; assembly: GCF_901001135.1. Lineage (NCBI taxonomy): Eukaryota > Metazoa > Chordata > Amphibia > Gymnophiona > Rhinatrematidae > Rhinatrema > Rhinatrema bivittatum. Next base: position 72,439,585 of record NC_042623.1, read on the forward strand.
GGCGCTACCTTTGTGCCATGGTAGGCAGGGATCCGATTCAGGCTGGCAGGGAGTTTGACATCAGAGTGGCCTGGGGGAGCTGGGGTGGTCTGGCGCTAGGGGGCCATGGGTTGATTGGTTAAGCTCGGACAGAAGTTCTCCGGCATTGTGGCGGGATGAGGCAGTCACTGGCACTTGAGGCATTTTCCATTGAGGTGGGGGGGGGGGCAAGGGGAAGGACCTGGGGTAGTGGACGGGGCTTGCTGGAGGCCACGAGGCCTTCGTGGCATATGGAGAAAGATGGCCTAATCCGCAGTGTTCCTGGGAGGTCGCCATCTACAGGAAGGAGCCTTTCCGGTGACCCATTCTGGGCGAGGCCGCAGGGCCTGGAGGGTCCCGATCCCGCTATGAGAGTCCCCTCTGCAGGGGGTTGGCGAGGGGCCCAGGCTGCTGTCCCGTTCTGGGGGTGGACAGGGAGTGGGGTATGGCGGTGGGTATGGTGCCTCCTTCTGCGCCTGCCTTTGTTTCTTCGCAGGAGGTGTCTGCGTCGCGGGCCGTGGAGGAGCCGAGTTCTTCTTGGCATGAAGACTGGCATAATGCGGCAGCCTCGGCAGAGCGGCAGACGCAGGAAGTTTGAGTTGGCGCTTCAGGTCCAGCAGTGGTGGGGCCGCCTCTGCCGGGTGAGTTTGTTTTCTTCCATAGAGGAGGTTCACAAGCGGATCTTGGGGCACCAGATGTCATGGGGCTGGGGGGAGTGCCGGGACGGAGGGGGCATCTGACCGTGAGGCAGAGGAAGTAGGGCATAAGGGTGCCACCCCTGGTGAGGCCTAGAAATCAACCAACAAAAAGTCAAAGTCCAAGAGGAAGCTGGCAAGGTTGAGTTCATCGGAGTCTTCTTCTCTGTCTTCATCTTCATCATCTTCTTCTTTGTCTGACTCAGTGGTGTCATCGACGGCTGGATCCAGGGTCAAGGCATCCAATAGGGGTACCCTAGCATTGCTTACCTTTATGGAACTCTGGTAGGAGGTACCGAGATCCCTTTGAAAGAAGATACGTCATCGGAAATTCATCAATATTTTCCAGCTATTGGAAGGACTGTGCGGAAAGAGGAAGGTGAAGAAAAAGCATGGGAGAGGCGATCCCAGGGACCCAGAAGAAGGTGGCATGCAATGTCCATAAGTGGATGCGGTCCTTCCTGCGCCTAGCAAGCGTGATTGGACAGCGGGACCCGGCTCAATACAGTCCATTGTTATCCTACACTGATGCTATCTAGACCGCGAGTAAGGCGTATGAGGGGTGGTCAAGGTTGAACTACGACGAATGTTTTAGGGATCGTATGGAGGAAAATAAGTTAATGTCCTTGGGCACTCAGGATGTAGGTCTGTGGCCGACACAGATGACCTCCAAAGCTTATTTGGCCGGTCTTGGGGCGGGGGCGAATCAAGGCGTCGGTCTCAATCGGCATTTTCGTCAAGGGCTCCCTGCGGGTAATGCGGGCAAGTCAGGACAAAGCGGTAGTGACATCTGTTGGCTGTTAAATCGATCCACATGCATCTTTCCGGACTGCAAGTTCCGACACGCATGCGCAAATTGTGGCGCGGTGCACCCTGTCTCTCGATGCGTCAAGCGGCAGGGTGATGGACCCAGTTCCACCCCTGGCTCCAAAGGTCCGGCTAAGTGAGGTAGGTAGCAGGGAAGCCACTCCCATTAGGATTGCGGTGTTGTTACCATGGCTGAGGAGATACCCTGTGGGAGAGGCAGCCTTTTTGTTGATGCAGGGCTTTACGGAGTGTTTTCGTATCCCTTTTTCGGGGCGGGGTCCAGTGGGGGGAGGGGAAAGTTGTCCGTCGGTTAAAAGGATGCTAAAAGTTGTGGGGGACAAGTTACAGAATGAGATTGATTTGGGCCGGATTGCTGGTCCTTTTGTGTCTCCCCCGATTCCGGCTTTGGTGCTGTCTCCATTGGCGGTAGTCCCAAAAAAGGAGCCGGGGAAGTACAGGCTGATTCATAACCTCTCGTTTCCAGAGGGCAAATCTGTAAACGATTTAATTCCAAGGGAGTTATGCATCTTTCTTTATACCTCATTTGATTCCGTAGTGCGCACGGTCAAGGCATGTGGTCCGGGAGCCTTGATGGCCAAGGTCGACATGAAGTCCGCATTTCATCTGTTGCCAGTTCATCTGGAGAGTTTCCACTTGCTTGGTTTTCGCTTTAACCAGACCTTTTATTTTGATTAATGTATGCCTATGGGCTGTTCAATCGCGTATGGGTTTTTTTAAAATTATTTATCAATTTTCACAATTACATACACAAGAACATCTTGGTATAAGAAACATCATATGGTTTACAATAGAATCAATTAATAATTCACATAATATTTAAGAGGAAACTATTATTTCAAAAAACATATTTTCCAAAGTCCTCGAATAGAAAGGGTTTAAACACTTTAAGGGTTACAATATAATACCGATATATACTAAGAAATAGAATACAATCCTAACTGAGGAGACACTATTATTACTGAGAACAAACTGTAACTCTCTAGGGGGTTGCTATGACCAAACCTTCCTCCTTAATTATATCTGTAATAAATTTTGTAAGTTGTAAAGATTGATAGAAACAATACGTAACATTTTTTTTCAATTTATAATTTTTATTGCCGTTATTCATAGAACATGGAAAAAAGTGGACAATTATCCAATCTGGAACAGCATTATGCAAAACAGCTCATAAAACAAATACCTAACATTTTGACAAAGTATGCAACATTTACACGGGAATTTTAATTTAAACAGCACTCCCATCTGTAGTAATTTAGGTCTCATTAAGAGAAACTGCTTTCATCTCGATTGTGTTTTTGTAACATCAGGAAATATCCTAACATTTAGTTGATAGAATTTTTCTTTAATGTTTCTAAAATATAGCCTTAGAATCCAATCTCTATCTGTATTTAACAGAAAAGAGATAATCATAGTAGGCAGTTGAACTTCTCCTAGACTGGAAGATTCTAGGAGTTCAGAAACATTTAATCTCTTGAGGAATCTGGTCCTTTATCTCTTTTTTAGAAGATGGGAGGTAATACATTTGATTCAATGGGGGCAAAGCTTGCTGAGGAAATTTTAAAAATTCCAAGGCAAATTTATTCCACATTTCCTTTGCCGAGATTTCTGAAATTCTAGGAAAATTTACCAGCCTCAAATTTTTATTATGAATCTGGTTTTCCAGATTTTCCATTTTCCTAGTGTCATGATCACGCCCATCCGCTCAGCATGCTGTGGGGCTTTGCTGGGCTTCAGGCCTCCGGCTTCGCTCCTATGCCACGTCCCATCCACTTGCACAGCTCATGCACAGCGCTGCTATGAACTCCTCACAGCCTCTAGTCAGAGTGCCAGGCCTAGTCCTGGCACTCCCAGACAGTACACAGAGAAAAAGGCTTTTATCACAAAAAGGGTTTAATGGAGTCCTGTAGCCTCACCGGCTGCAGCCCTGCAACAATACCTGCTTGACTGTACAAACCCCCAAGCCTAACTGCTTAGGTCCTCCTTAGCAAGCTTAGAGTTAAACAGCATTTGAACCATAATATCCTTTCAACATTTCTTAAACCTCCTTGTCTAAACCTAGGATTTACCATCCCCCAACCTCCTGGTTATTCCAGCTCCATAGAGGAACAGCTGGAGCTTTCCTCTCCCCAGCTTACCTCCATCTCCTCTTCCAGAGACTCTGAGGAGCCGGCTTTTGTGGCCATCTCCACCACGGTGGCACATCCTCTTCCTCAGCTTCCATAGACTCTGCTGAGTCATAGGGATCAGTCCCAATTTCCTCCACCTGTTCCCGCTCATCCTCCAGCCAGGGGTCAGGTGTCGGTTCAGGGAACCTGGGAAGTGTAGTCTTTGCTACCTTCCTCAGCACCCTCCGGTGGCTAGATTTGGTACCACCAGCTTCTGCTTTTCTGTGTCCAGGCTGTTTCTGCCCCGGGCCAGGTCGTACTGCATCACACTAGTAATATATTGATTCTCTTTTATTAACATTACATTCTGTTCAGCTACTTTTTTTAGGTCAACCTTGGTTGACTCTATAATTTGATCTCTCTTAACATTATCAGTGATTACATTATTGATTTTAGCATCATCATCTTCTATACTTTTTCTAGGGATGTGAATCGTTTTTATAACGAATTGAAATATCATACGAAATTTCAAAATTCATCATATATCGGTTAAAAAGCGAAACGAACATTTTTCCCCCTGAATTTTCATAAAAATCATTTTTTGGGTTAGTGCGCACTAATGGAAGTTAGCGCGCACTAACGGGAGTTAGCGTGTACTAAGCCAAAACACGATTTATCACTAAAAAAGAAAATGATGAACCCAAAAGCGCAAACGATCGGGCACCCAATTCACATCCCTACTTTTTACCAAAAGTCTTAATGACATTGTGAAATTCTTATTTAACATAACTGTTTACAATATGGTTTCCAATGAAAACTCAGGTGGTCTAGTTATAGGTTGTAAATCTACTACACAAAGTGAACCATTAATATTTTTGGATTCTGGTTTACATAACATCTGCCCCTCAGCTACATTCCCATCTGTGACTCCTACTCTAGTACGCACATCTGCAGCTGATATCAATGATGTTCCTGGGTTTTCCTCTATTTCCCTCAATGGGGATGAGGTATCCACATTAGATGTCGATCTTATAGCCACAGGATTCTCAGGAGGGTTCTCATTACTGGGGAGAGAGAGATGGTCGAGTCATGAAGGAAATCCATCCCTTCTTGGTTCCCTTTAAGCGACGGCTCACCCGGAACTTTAACTCCCCGCCTGAAATGGGCATCCATAGGGTCCATTACAGGTCCTGCAGTTGTTCCCTCCATTTCCTGCCTCTCGAATCCAGTGTTTCCAGGAATATTGAGGTATAATCGTGTAAGATTAATATAATGAGAAATTTCAAATTATGGAAGGAGTCTGACAGGATTGGATTGTATAATCTTTGATATTCCCCTTCTAGGAGATGGAGTATGAGAAGTCCCACTATATATTAAGAGATGTCAGTCTCTAGGATAAATTACTCAAATAAACTTTATCCTACCTGAGGCTGAAGGAGGAGGTTTAACTTAGTCCATGTTGAAAAAGATGGTCGCAGAGATGACTTCAGTGAGACAGGACAGGAAATGCCATCGGGGCCAGGTAGGAACCTTCATTCCTGATTTACTTCTCACCAGAAGAATTAAGTCCTTTTCTCTCTCTCTCCTCCTGTCGGGGTTAGGCAAGCCTTCACCCCCGGTATCGGCCACAGGTAATTAGTCCAGCTTCACTCTCCTCCCATCGGGGCCAGACTAAGACCTTTACCCCCAGTGTTAGTAGCAAGCAAGCCTTCTCTCTCCTCCACCTCTCCAGTCACATGTGCTTATTTCGAGGCATTCAGTTCTTTTAACCACTGGGTGGTGGGAAGGCTCTCAGGATCAGTCAATATTGTTCATTACTTGGATGATTTTTTGTTCGTCGGTAAGGCAGGCTCCAATGATTGTGCTGGTCTGTTGCGCTACTTTCATGAGGTTTATGACAATTTTAGGATCCCTTTCACAGTGGGGAAAATGGAAGGTCCATGCTCTACGCTGGTCTTTTTGGGGATTGAAGTGGATTCGGTTGCTATGGTTTCACATTTGCTGGTGTACAAGGTAGATCGGATGCGGTCCTTGGTGTGCATGGCTTTGAATTAGCCAAAGTTGTCCCTGCTGGAGTAACAATCGTTGGTGGGCAGTCTCAATTTTGCCTGCCAGGTGATCCCTAAAGGCCGAGTATTTTTGCGTAGACTATCGTGTGCCATGTCGGGTGTTTGGATGCATCATCATCACATCCGCGTGACTGCAAGGCTACATGAGGACCTGCGCATTTGGGACAGGTTCTTGCTAGATTTTAATGGGTCAGCATTTTGGCAATCTGATCCACTGTCGAATCAGGATTTGGATCTGGATGCAGCTGGTTCGGTGGGCTTTGGGGCCTATTTCCAGGGATCGTGGTGCGCGGCCGAGTGGCCTGAGGATTGGGTAGTATCCGGCGTCACAAAAAACATCACATTTCTGGGATTGTTTCCAATCGTGGTGGTGCTCCATATTTGGGATCCCTGTTTGCGAGGTAAAAGTGTTGTTTTTCTGGTGTGACAACATGGGCGTGGTGGATGAAATTAATAAGAGAGCGGCAAAGTGCCTTCTGATATCTGAACTGTTGAGGGAAATTATCATCCACTGTATGTCTTTAAATGTGACCATATGGGCCTGACACGTTCTGGGTGTCGCTAATGGTGTGGCTGACTCCCTTTCTCATTCCAAGTGGGAGTTGTTTCGAGAGCAGGCCCCAGATGCAGAACCATATGGAGCTTCGGTGCTGCCTTTCCTTTGTAAATTTAGTTCCCTGAAGCCTGGAAATTGCTCCTACCATGTGGATAAGTTATGTAGGCGGTGCCCGTAAAGTCGTGGCATTTCTGTTTTCACTGGGTAGACAGGGGGTCCCGTTCTGGATGTGTTGTTATTGCGTTTTTTGGAGCATTCTCAACTTGAGAGTGGTTCCATGGCAGTGGTGAGTAGGCAGCTCACTGGTTTTCCTTTTTCATGTGGGCTCACGGGTGTGTTTTCCGATGGGTCGGTTCGTTGTTAGGCAGCTGTTGGTCGGGTAGGCCAAGGAAACTGGGCGGAGCTTTGACAAGCGTCTGCCGATTACCCACGACATTCTGCTACAGTTACGGGATGCCCTGCCGGGTATCTGCTCATCGTAGTACAAAACGGTTCTCTTTCGGGTGGCGTTCATGTTTGCCTTCTTTGGAGCTTTCAGGGTCAGTGAACTTGTAGTCCTATCTGCTACAAGTTCAGAATACCCCAGCCTACTGACAAAGCACAATACCACCTACTAACGAGTTGGTGGTATTGTGCATTCCCAAGTTAAAGACCGACCAGGGGGGCAAGGGGCTTTCAGTTGTGCTGTAGGCGGTTCGTGGTTTGCGATCTTGTGCGGTGGCTAACGCAGTGCAGTTCTGTCGGTGCCGGGTTTCTGGGGTCCATGCAATTCCTGGTCCATGTGGACCTCCGACCCTTAATGAAGTACCAATTTGAAAGGGTTCTTCATTCTACGTTGGCGGCTATCGGTCTGGATGTTTGTCGTTTCGGGACTCACTCCTTTCGGATTGGGGCGGCGACATCGGAGGCGTATGCCGGTTTGCCTGGAAGTGTGATCCGGAGGATTTGCAAGTGGAAGTCTGATGCGTATGAGGAATACGTTCGTCCTGGGCCTTGGTAACTATGTGCAGTACCTAATTGTTTTTTCTTTTCAGGTGCGGAACTTACTGAGAAATCTGCCTGGATTATTGCACATTCGTACACCTTTTGGGCACATAGGCACACCTGTGGACAACATTATGGGCCTCATTTGGACTTGCATCATAGGGGGTTCGTGTTCATTGGCTGGGGCGTCATGGAATGGGGTGGGACAAGTTGATTACCTGTTTGCGGCGGGGGCGGGAACAATTTGGCCAGCCACAGGTATTGGTGATTCATTTGGGGGGCAACGATTGGGGAAAAATGTCAGGGCGACAGTTCATCAGCATGGTCCATAAGGACCTGATGCTGGTGTCTCTACTGTTCCCGTCAGCCGTTATATATTGGTCTGATATAATAGCAAGGCCTGCTGAATTGGGGAATGTGATCTTGCAATAGAGCAGGGCAAAAGGCTAACCAGCAAATTGGCTCATGGCTGGTGCTGTTGGGGGGCCGTCACATTCGGTACGAATGGTCTTGGGGGGGAGCAGGGGTTGTTTGGCAAGGTTGTTTGGCAAGGTTGTTTGGTATGGATCTTTTCCTTAATTCAATTCAGGAGGCCTTGGAGGAGCTGTTTCCTCATTAACTAGGGCCGCATCTTTGGGGGGGGGGGGGGTGTCACTGGATATTTCATATCCGTCATGGAAGAGGCTGGAAGAGGCTGATAGAGGCTTGGGCAGATGGCCCGAGCCACTACAGTTCATGTTTGTTATGTGTTAAGATTAATTCCTGTTACATTTGGTACTTGTTGACAAATGGAGGGGGCAGTTGTCAGGTATGGGCTCCTTGCTGGAAGTTGGCGGGGGTCCACTGGGTTGGCTCCTTGCTGGGAGGAGGCAGGGGTCTGAACTCGGTGTAAGGCCTGGAACGACGAGCAGCGCGGCTGGTGATGACCGACTTGCTGAGGGGTGGCGGATTGTTATGGGAGTTTTTGCCAAATGTTGATTCCTGAATGTTAATTGTGGGGCTCGGGCCTCCCTGGTGTTTTATTAAAGCTGCAGCCCTGTTAAACCCAAACTGCTGTCTGCATATTATTGGAAATGTGAAAGGGCGGATGTGAGCAAGTGATGTCCTGGATGCCCATATTATGAATACTAACCCTTTTCCCTCACCTTTTCAATCCGATCTTTAGAAAAATGACAGTAGCCTCTTTTTTTCTCCTACTTTTGTTTACTTTTTGAACAAAAACATATATTGCCCTTGTAATATGTCCATTTAGTTTTGCCCACTGCCTTTCTATTTACCCTAACTTATCCTGTCCAGGTACTTGTACACCTTAAAGTTAGTTTTCCTTAAGTCCAGACCTTTACCTTTAAATAAAACACCTCTGCCTGTGCTCCAATAATGAACCACATCATCTAATGATTATGTATCCCAAGTAATCCTCTACTACCAGTATGTTATCAGAAACATTTGTAAGCGCCATGCCCAGAATCATGCTCTCATATCAGTTCTTCTATCAAAACAGTTCTTTCTGCAAATAATCCAGGATATACTGGCTTGTAAATAAAAGATGTCCTGACGTATATCCAGCACATTTAAATTACCTAGCAATAGCACTTCCCTTTGCGTAGCATTTTTGTGATTGTCTTCATTGCAATCTCTATCCATTTCAATTGCCTGAGATCTTTATATATTACACTAATGTTTATTTTTTTGTTTGTTTATTTATTTTTTTAAACACATATTCTGCTGATCTTAAAATCATTATCCTCAGCAGATTACAATCCAATATAAATGGACGTTCTACTCCCTTTTTCTAAATTATCCAACATTACCTCCTTCTTACCTTATAAACCTTGCAGTTCTGTTGCATGAATAACAATTTTAATATATAGTGCCACTCCTCCTCCCTTTCTCTCTACCCTTTTCTTCCTGAATAGATTGTAGCTTAGAATAACTATATCCCAGACATAGTTATTTGTGAACTATGTCTCTTTGAACACCACTATATCATATCAGCCTCTCCCATGACTGTGCACCTATCTGCTTTACCCTCTTTCTCAGAACTATGAAGTCACTTTTGGTATGTTCTGTGCAGAATCTAACAATATCATTTGTGCCAACATGGTTGAGCAGCATTGTATAGTAGTCAGTAAGCTTGCTGATTCTCGGCAATCTGGTTTTAATGATCCATGGTCATCAACAAACCTTTTCCACTGGAAACAATTTAGTGGAACTAGGGGGTCACGATTTGAAACTCCAGGGAGTTTCAAATGTCAGGAATGTCAGGAAATGTCAGGAAATATTTCTTCACTGAGAGGGTGGTGGATGCCTGGAATGCCCTTTCAGAGGAAAGTGGTGAAGATTAAAACTGTGAAAGATTTCAAAGGGGCATGGGATAAACACCGTGGATCCCTAAAGGCTAGAGAATGGGAATAATAAAAAAGCTTAACCAGCACGGAGCGGCAGTTACTACCCTTAACAAAAATGTGGGGGGTAACCTGCATAGAGCAGCAGTAACTACCTTAGGAAGCTTGCTGGGCAGACTAGATGGACCATTTTGATCTTTTTCTGCCATCATTACTATGTCACTATGTTATGTAATGCCTCTGATTTTGGCACATGGTAGACAGCAAACTTCCCATGACAACTTATCTGGTCCACAGATGGATGCCTCCATGCCCTTCAGATGCAAGACATCACCTACCACTCCACTGTACTTCCTACATGCAGTGGTTGTTGAACCTGAAGCTTTGAGGCTTATGAGTTTTGGTTCCTCCTCGTCTTGAGATAGTTCATTCTCCTCCAGTTCCAGGGCTGCATACCAGTTCTTTAGCTTGAAGGAAACTGAAGACAAGATGTATGGTCTAGTAACTATAGTAATATGGGTCCAATTGCCATCTTGTGGTTTAGTGTCATCTTCCCCTTTGATTGAGTTTTCCATTTTTGGCATGTTAATAAGCATTTTTTTCAAGGTACTATTATCATGGGTACTTCTCAGCCTTCCCATATCCTCTTTCAATTCTGCCACCTGTTTCCTAAAGGATTTAATCTGCCAGTGAAAAAATCAAGCAAACAGTTCAGTATGTGGTGGGTTTTGTTTTTCCTTTTATTTCTGTGCTGGCGGGAGTCCCCACTCTCCCGTGGCACATCGAGGCACGCATCAGGACACACATCGGGAGCCTCGGAATAAGCACTAAAAACATCCACCTGCTCCAAATCCCGATGCCTCCCCCCGCTCACTCGCAGCAAATAATGCTCTCAAAAAAAAATCAACACGGCGCTCATGTCGCTAATGGGCTTGCTCCTCTCATGCCCCCCCTCCCCTTCTCCTTTTAAACCCCAGTGTTTCAGCTGCTGGAGCACATTTTTTTTTCCTTCTGGCCCTCCCCCTTCAACGAGACCAGCTCCCTCATCCTAAAAAAAAAATCGGATGCAGTACCATGAGCCATCCAAGCCCCCATCCCATGGATCCTGGTATTTATTTTATTTTTATGTTTTTTTCTTCACCTATCTACATGTGCAGTACATTTTATCTGCACTTCCAGTATGGTATTTTTAAACAAGGCCTATGCCTCATCCAGATTTTTAATTTCACAACTGCATCTTTTAGTTTTTTTCTATGTTCCTCATTTTATTGTAGTGTCCCTTTTAAAAATTAAATTTAGTTTTACTAAATACCCTCCCTCAAGTGACTAGATCAAGTTTGATTGCATTATGATCACTATTGATAAGTGCCTCCACCACTGTTACCCCTTGCTCTAGGTCCTGAATTCCACTCAGGACTAGATCTTATACAGCTCTCCCATCATTTCCAGGACCAGCAGCTCCATGTAGCAGTCATTTATGGAATCCAGAAACCTTACCTGTCTAGCATGTCCTGATGAGATATTTACCCAATCAAAACTGGGGCAATTGAAATCTCCCATTATTATTGTGTTTCCAATTGTATTTGTTCCACCCTGGTTAAATGGAGCCCATTCCATCAGAATAGGCTGCCCCTTTCCCCAAAAGTTCCATAGATCCTAATAAATCTAAAACCCTTCTATCTGCATCATATTGAGACTCCATAGCTCAGCCTGTGATTGGGGTCCTAAGTGTGAAATGGGAAGCATTTCTGAGGATGTGGTCCTGGAGGTTCTGGATTTCAATGTCTTACTTAAAATACTAAATGTAGCTTCTAGAGCCTCCCTCTCACACCTTCATAAGTCTTTGTTATCCACATGAACCACAAGAGCAGGCTTCTCCCCAATGCTCGCTAATTCTATCTAGGTGATGCATGAAACCTGTTATCATCACACCAGGCAGGGAAGTTACCAAACTATCCTCATGCTCACCATCCATCCAGCTATCTACAATTCTAATGAATAAATCAGCTATTACAATAGCAATCCTAACCTTTCCCTCCAGGGTATATATGCCCTAACATAGAAACATAGAAACATAGAAATGACGGCAGAAGAAGACCAATCGGCCCATCCAGTCTGCCCAGCAAGCTTCACACTTTTTTTCTCATACTTATCTGTTTCTCTTAGCTCTTAGTAACCTTAGGTTCTATTTCCCTTTCACCCCCACCATTAATGTAGAGAGCAGTGATGGAGCTGCATCCAAGTGAAATATCAAGCTTGATTAGTTGGGTAAGCGGCAGCATAGCTCTCTGCCATTGAAGCAGAGAGTAAGATATGCTGGATATGCGTGGATATGCGTGATATGCGTGGATATGCTAGATATGCGTGAAGTATTAGTTTTTCTTCTCCCCTGCCGTTGAAGCAGAGAGCTATGCTGGATATGCATTGAAAGTGAATTATGCCTTGAAGGTCACATTAACTATCAACAAATATTGAAGAAGCCTAATAATTGGTAATTGAATAAGCCTAATAATTGGTAATACCTATAGCCCATCATCTGTACGAGAGGATAATACATCACCTGCAAGGCAGATCCTAGCTACAGGTTCACTTTCTGTCACTCTAAGGTGATATTCTCTTTCCCAGTGACCTTGTTCCTCCAAAGAAGTACAGGAGGAACTAGACTCTACTATTTCTCTGACGTTCTGTCTGCCTCAGCAACTCCAGATTATGCACTATAGTCCCTAGAAATTGAAGTTGCTGAATGTCAGGAGCTCTTTGCACTAAGTGTACACATATAACCTCTCATTAACAGCCAGGTAATTACAAATGTGACAGCTGATGAAAAAGACTGGATAGCTCCCATCCTGCTGCTAGCCTGCTGTCTGCATCTTAATTCTTAATTTTGTTGATTTGTAAAAGTTATTTAAAGCAGTATAAGGATCAGGGTTTATTAATCCAATTTCAAATGCCCTAAAGCATTATTTAAGGGATTTTATTTTAATTTGTTTGTCAATAACCAGCTATAGGACTACAATTTATTAATTGCTAAAGCCAGAGTTAATTTCTTACCAGGTGATGCTAATCTCTCATTGATACTTCTTGTGAAAAGATTCCTTCCCAATCTTTTAATTTTGGAAACAGCTAATATATACAACTGTGTCACTAGGATGGGTGGGAGACAGGAACTATAGGCGGGAAAGTCAAACACCCCTAAGAACTACAGTAGGGAACAGTTTTATGACCTTCTCTCAATAAACAATTAACAATTGCAAATGCTTACATACAAAAATTAAAACTTTCTCTAATGCATGGAAAATAAAGCTTTTATTCTATAAGTAATTACTCCAATAAACATAGAAAAAAAATTAGATGTCCATATTCAGTGCATTTATCTAGCTAAATTAGCACTTAGCTGGACAAACATTGTGATTTAAAAATCCCTCTTTTCTGACTACCCTTGATATAGCTGGATGTGTTTTAAGCTATTTAAATATTTTTATGGCTATGCCAGGGTTCATCCAGGAGTGTTTTGGGGTACAATAGTATTATTATAGCTAAATTAGCTGGATAAAGCTGATCAGCATTACTTAGCTAATGTACCGTATTTTTCGCTCCATAAGATGCACCTGACCTTAAGACACACCTAGAATTCAGAGGGGGAAAATTAAAAAAAAAAAAAATGGTGTGCTAAACCGGCTCTGTTCCCAGACATCTGTGCATCTTATGGAGCATATTAGGGGAGTGCATAAAATATTTTTGTTCCCATTTCATTTTCGGGTCTGCAGAGGGCCATTTCGGTCCACTCCCCAGATCAGAAAACTTTTATCATTCTCTTTCTGTGGGAAAAACCCCCATCCCAACCCTTTAAATTTAATTAACTACAACCCCCACCCTCCTGACCCCCCGCCCCCCCCAAGACCTGCCAAAAGTCCCTGGTGGTCCAGCAGGGGTCCGGGAGTGATCTCCTGCACTTGGGCCGTCGGCTGCCAGTAACCAAAATGGTGCCGACAGCCCTTTGATCTTACTATGTCACAGGAGTTACCGGTGCCATTAGACGGTCATTTTGATTACTGGCAGCCGACAGCCCAAGTGCAGGAGATCACTCCTGGACCCCCGCTGGACCACCAGGGACTTTTGGCAGGTCTTGGGGGGGTCAGGAGGGTGGGGGGTTGTAGTTAGTTTTTTTTGTTTTTTGTTTTTTTATATTCGCTCCATAAGTGCACAGACATTTCCCCCCCCCCCCCCCCCCCACTTTTGGGGGAAAAAAATTGCGTCTTATGGAGCAAATAATACGGTGGTTGGATAATTAGAACAGATAAAGAACATTCCTAAATATAGCTGAATAAACTTATCTGGCAAACTAAGATAGCAAGGGATATTCAGCTGCATGCCCATACCACTGAATAACATGATAAAGTTAGCGTGATGGACTCTCTACCTGGGTAACATCAAGCTAGGTTGAGAGAATATTGCACAAATCTCATCTTTGGGTGAGTTTCCTCACTCCGAGGGTCATCAAATGTTCAAAAGAGAGCACTGTTCTGTTTGTACGTCTCACATTGAATGTCAAAGAGGCCCCTAACCCCCTACACTAATACCTAAACCTCACCTCAAGTTACTAGGTGGGCCTGACATAGAGATATAAATACCTATCCAGGGTCAGGGTATTACAGCTAGGTTCTCTCTCTCTCTCTCTCTCTCTCTCTCTCTCTCTCTCTCTCTCATTGTGAGCCCAACACTAACTCCTCCTTTTTTTCAGATTTGCATCACACCATATTTGCCAGTTGCCTAGCAGCTGATTATGAACCTCTTAATTCTCTAATAAACAGAAAATGAAAACTTTAACCCACTATCTAATTCCCCTAATACATACAGGAAATAAAATATTTCAATCTTTATCACATAGAAAATAAAAACTTTAAGAGGTCAATATTCAAAACCTGGAAAACAGATAACTTATCCATCTAAGGGGGTTATTTACTAAAGCTTTATCGCGTGAGTTTGGGCCTTATCGCACGTGATAAGGCCATATCTCATGCGAAAAGGGCCTTTTCACAAGCGATATAATGCAAAGTAGGGGGAGGGGAGGAGTCAGGATAGGGAGGGGAAGAGTCAGGGTGGGGAGGGGGAGGAGTCTGCTGTGGCACTGCTGCCGGCGATAATGTGAGGAACATTATCGCCGTCAGTAGCACAGTGAATAGCTGCACCTTTTACGGTGTCACTATTCTCTGCAAAAGGCTGCAGCTGGCCCCACCACAGCCGGCGAAATGACACCACCATGGTGCAAATGGCTGCGGCCTTCGCAGGACTGCCCCACCCCCTTTTCCCCTCCCCCTTTTCCATGGGATTAAATAAAAGTTACATGGGTTGCTGCAGGAGCATAGACAGCATGCTGTTCTTTCCTTTTGGGGCTGACTCTCCCCAAAACGGTGTATCAGCTGTATGAGGCAGAAGAGAAGGGCTTCTGCTGACAGTGATCAGGGATATCTTCAAAACGATATCAGACATCAATCAATGAGGGCCCCAACTTTTATAGTCTTGAGAACTGATAAGCATGGGGGTCAACTGCATGGAGTAACAGTTACTACCCTTACTAGAAGGCATGGGATTACTACCCTTAACCAATAAGCCTTCATACCTTGATACAACTGTAACATTGCTCTCTGCTTCGATAGTATTAGATGGGTGGGGGGTGGCAGGAAAGAGGAATTGAATTCAGTAACAACCAACACTAGCCCTGACCATTTTTGTTTTCAGTCTGGGGTATTGATATGCAGATATAAAGGGAAAAAACACAGGACTGCTTCTACAACCAAGTCCATAAGTAAAGCCCATCAAGCAGCACTGTCTCAATTTTCAAGAAGGCTCATCACCCAGTAAAATCCTTAAGAGAAACAAGGGGATAACATGTATGGCACAGCAGGCACTATCATGAGAAGCTTCCTGGGCAAGCTGGATGGACCATTTGGTCCTTTTCTGCCATCATTTCTATGTTACTATGTATATGTCTATATCTGCATAAGTAGCGCTTTTATTTATAAAAGAACTAAAAGAGTCTATGGCCTGATTTGTTGTGTCTCCTCACCTAATATAAAAGATGCCCTATTGGGCTTTCATCTCCCCACGCCTTATCTCAGAAAAGCCAAAATATCCTGGAATAACTCTCCTCCCACCCATAACAACACCTCAACCTTCCGATGTCGCCACTATCACTGCCACATCTTCCTCTCTGCAGCTGTAGAGGAGCTGCCTATTCTTCGCGGCCTGAAGCACCACTGCTGACTGCAGCCTCACTGATGCTATGACCTGGCATTTGTGGCATGGGGGTCACCAACTTCCATCATTGCTCCTACTTGGCACTGTCTCCCTAGGCATGTGCGCATGCTTCTGTTGTGTATTTAAAGGGACCATAGCAAGAAAATCCCAATGGCCTCTTCTGATGATGTCCTTCCTACAGCCCTATAAAAGGGCTCTTCAGTCAGTTTCTCATTGCCTTTGCAAAGGTCTACTAGCACTTTCAAGGTCTTTCATGTTGATGTTCCATGTTCCTGGTCTCTGATTGGTTCCTGGTTCCTGTTTTCAGTGCCTTGTTTCTGAGTCCTGTCCCAGTCTTCAAAGTTCTTGTTCCAGCTTCTGCCTTGTTCTTGAGTCTAGTGCCTGCCCTGCTATTGTCATGATCTACGACCAGCCATAGGTTGTGTAGGGTGTGCAGCGGTGTAGGGCACTCCCAGAGTTTTGTCTAGTTCCAAGTCTTCAGAGCCTTCTTCTTGTTCCAAGTCTTCAGTGCCTTCACCTTGTCCAAGCCTTCATCATATCTTGAGTCCTTTACCTTCATCTGTCCCAAAGTACAAACTGTTCCTAAGCGGCAAATCCAAAAGAGCTTTCAAGTGTCTGGAAGGCTACCCCAGGGACCAGCATTGTGTTGCTGGGTCTCACTTGTGTGTGCAGGTTCAGCAAGGCCGTCAGGTATTCTGAGTTCAAGCCATATTCGAAGTTCAAGCCACATTCTAAGATGAGAGTATTCCTGTTCCAGTCAGCCCATGCCTGAATGTGTTTGCCCACCAGTGGCATGGACCATGGTCAGCCCCCAGGTTGTGCATGTCGTGTTGTGGTACAGAAGCTCACAGTCTTGAGCATCCATCCACACAGCACTCTAATGATTGTGGTGTTGTTTCCCTGGAAAGTGTAGAGGGCTGCTTTATTTACAAACCATTTCCCACATTTTTATCTGACCTACAGCTCTTCAAGTTACTGATTTTCTGGTTTTTCATGAAATTTCTCACACTATTCTAACTGTTATCATATTCAGAACATTGAAATAGTTAATATTGAGCATCTTTGGTCTTGTGCCTGTATTTTGTCCTTCAGAATGAGGGCTATTTTGGACAAAAAACACCTCAGTATAATCCATCTTTCTCAATGGGGTGGGAGAACCAGCTTGAAATTGTTGGAGGAAAGGAAGGACTATAGAGCAGGTACTGGTAGTGAAAACTGCTTCTTTAATGGACTTTTTTCAAATGCTTGTCCTGGAGACAAAACACACTAGTATAGCAAACCAAGAAGAAAGCAAGTGTGCGAATAGCAACCCAAGACTCCAAAGAAGGGCATCAGCAACGGTAACATAAATCCTGACACGCAAAGAGCCATTATCATCCTAAGGCAGCTTAAAGGGAGAATGAAGTGGAAAGGGGGTCAGAAAAAAACCCAAGCAAACATTTATAAAGGGGTCAAACAGCACAAAAGAGTAGCTTCAAAACTCTAAAGCATCATGAGAGGTGCAGTGCAGTCCCCCAGACTGGAAAGAGAAAATCATGACGTAAGGATTGGGGTATGACAGCAAAGCACAGTGGCAAAGTGAACTCCAAGGCATGGAAGATAGGCTGAGTGGAATAAAGACCCCCAAGATGAAGGGTGGAAATTGTATTTTCTTGTGAAATGAGCTTTCCAGATGAAAATTATATTTAGTACATGTGAATGGTTTCACAATGATTGGGGGTTTAAAATTTGCTGTGAGAATTATATTTTATAGAAAAAATTCCCATATTCTGTACCTGAACTCTGGCTGTTGCAATTTCTGATTTTTTTTTTGTTTTGAATGAGTTTCCTCTTACTAATCTAACCTCTTATGACATTCAGTACAGAAAATAGTTTCTCGAGCATCTTTTGCCTTTTGCCAGTATTTCTTCCTCTGAATGGGGGATTGTTTTGTACAAACCACTCCAGTGTAATTAATCATCAAACAGGGTGGGAGAACCAAGCTGAGTTTGTGGAGGGGCTGTATGCCTGTTGACTGTGCCCTGCTGATGGGTGTGTGCAGGGAACACAGAGACAATGCTGCACTGAATGTCACACCATGTGCACTAGTTATGACACTGCTGAGCTTATTGACAGGTTCCACAACACAGCCTGGTATGCTTCAGCCTCTGCCCTGCCCTCAGTGCTCACCTTGTGCCCACTACCCACTGCCCAGGCAGAGATAAAATATGCACCTCTGCAAGAAATTCTCCATTCTGGCTTCAGTCTATGCAAAGAAAAAAATAACAGCAAGCAACATAAGTCCGCTCTGACACAGAGCTTCTGAGAAGCTGCCTCAACTTTCCTCTATTGTGTGACTGTCACAGTGACATTCTAAAATGGGCAGCAGCGAAAACATTGTTTGGGAAAAGTTAACTAGCAACTCAGAGAGAGAGCTCAAATACTGTTCTCTTCACAGACAATGCCTTCAGAAGGAATTCACAGCAAATCTCGGTCATGTTCAGTATTCAAGATCAGCGTCACTGTAGCTGTTATAATGCAATAGATTGTATTGGAAAAAAATGATTCACTGTGATGCATCATCCCTGTTCTCTTCTTGACAGATGTCCATCCTATCCATGACTGCTAGCTAGCTGCTCTATAGTTTTTATCACTCCCTAACAATACACTTGTTCTGCTATTGATTTCTATGATGCCATTAACTAATGGCTTATAGGAATCATTCTCTTCAAAATGAATGAAATGAAGGATTTGTTTAATTTGGGGGCCCCTCTCAACTTTGTTTTAGGGACAACTGAAAGAAACAAATTGAAACCCTATTTGTTTCTTTTTACCCATTCATTTGAAACTAATGCACATTCCTACTGTATGATGATAATATGCCATATTGCCAAAAAATATCATGAACAGAGACTGGCATAAATCTCAACAGTAAATTTATTTTGATAATAAGCAATGATATTGAAATATGTATGCAAATCTTTGAGGGTTTTTTATTTTTTTTGCAATTTTCTGTATATTAATTAGCTGGACTATCAAATGAAATATAAATGGAATGCTATTGTGAGAAAATCAGGAAATTTGATATTCAAGGGCTATTCATTAAACTGCAATATGCTGAGAAAACCACATCACGGAGGAAGCAGAGTTTTTTAAATAGTAGCTCCAGGCTAGCAATGAATTCCCCTTAAAATCTTATCTTTTGTGGGGAAAACGAAGAATGTTGTTATCAGATAGCAGACTGCATTCCTTAATTTGTTTTGATGCAAACATTTTTGTTAGCTTTACCACCTGTGTTATGGCATTAATATTAATGAACATATTAGCTAATGCCCATGTCTAAAGCAGGTTAATGTGCATTATATGCATATGCATTAGTGTTATTACCTGCTTTGTGATGGTTATGTCAATGTGCATGCAAATTCCTCTCTCTCTCTTTCGTATATTAGGAATTATTGCTATTTCAATTTTTCTCATTCAAATGTATTAAGCATTTATGATATGTGATGAAGAGGCATCACTAGTGCTACTTTAGCTGTATAAATATACATTTGTTTTAATTTAATATTATGTATGTGTGTGAGTGATGATTGTGTTGAGCTCAGTGGTATAAATGGCTGTGGGTATGTATACGCATTGTGAAGGGTATGCAGTGTGAGGAGTAGTTTCTATTGTGTGGATTTAATAGTAATTAGCCTAAGGATTGATTGTACTAATAAAAAGTGTTTTATTAATAAGAATTAGTCATTATAAATATCTGTCAGTACTTGTTGGTATATATGTTATAGAGTTCATCAAGATAGGGTGAGAGAACATAGTAGAAATTTCATCTTTGTGAGACGTTCCTCACGCTAAATGATGTCAAATCTTCACCAAGGTGTACTGTGCAGTTTGTAAGTCTCACTCTACATGCGAAACAGGCCCCTAAACCCTAAACTACCACTAACACCTCACCTCAGCCTATCAGGTGGCCCTTTTATAGAGAAATAAATACTTAACTACTATGAGGGCCTTGTAGATAGGTTCTCTGGCTCTCGCTCTCTCTCTTTCTCTCTCTCAAAAATAGGGATTCTTACAGTCCATGTTAAGTTTACCACAATAATAGCAAAGCAGTAAGTTACTGCATGGTGTGGTAACTTACAAATTTCCATACACATGCCCTTACCATATGACAGGGTCTATCTTAAAAAATGGCATGGGCATCCATTGCTCCTACCATGTGACAGGGGCTGACCATTGGCACCGGTAGCCCCTGTCACATGGTAAGGGCAAAGGGCCACCGGTGCCATTTTGATTACTGACAGCAGATGGCCCAAGAGTGGGAGATCGCTCCTGGGACCCCCGCTAGACCACCAGGGACTTTCGGTAAGTCTTGGGGGACTCGGGCGGGTGGGGGAGGTTGTAGTTAATTAAACTTGAAGGGTTGGAGTGGGTTTGGGGGGTTTTTTGTAATAAATGTGCCTTTTCTCCCCCCCCCAAAAAAAAAAATAGGAAAACCACACAACATTTTGTGGGTTTTCCTTTTGTTTTGTTTGCTTCCCGAAATGCAATGAAATAGGAAATATCATCTTTATTTCCTATTTCGTTGCAAACAAATGCACACCACTAATTTTTGCTTTCTTTCCTTGTAAGCTTCCTTTTGGAACTAACAGTAGGCTTCTGGCTTCAGCTATTCATCCCTTCTTTCCAGACTTCCAGGCCTTTAAATTCTCCTGGGTTCTGTCTCTGACTAATGACCCACCTGGGTTATCAAGGGCCTGGAAGTTTCCACCCTCCCTGCTCTTGGAACCTTGCCCTCCACAGCCCCTATGGATTGTGAGAGATGTAGTTTATTTTATATCTGTCTGACTCTTCCGTTTCCCTGGAGGCTCTGTCCAGGTTTTATCTTGAGGAATACTTCACCTAGTGTTTTCACTTGTTAAACTATCAAATGGTACATAGTAACCATCACATACCTTCCATTTTTTAGATGCCTTGTCTCTATCACTTCTGCCTCTTGGGACAAATAGTATTTCTATTATCTTTTCCTGCTGTATGATGTATATATTTGTAAGGGCATGCACTATTGAGTAAACTTTGCTTTAGTGTTTTCTATAAGATTCTGGTATTTTACTGCCTCTATATCGCTCCATGGTGAGACCACACCTTGAATACTGTGTACAATTCTGGTCACCACATCTCAAAAAAGATATAGTTGCGATGGAGAAGGTACAGAGAAGGGCAACCAAAATGATAAAGGGGATGGAACAGCTCCCCTATGAGGAAAGGCTGAAGAGGTTAGGACTGTTCAGCTTGGAGAAGAGACGGCTGAGGGGGATATGATAGAGGTCTTTAAGATCATGAGAGGTCTTGAATGAGTAGATGTGACTCGGTTATTTACACTTTCGAATAATAGAAGGACTAGGGGGCATTCCATGAAGTTAGCAAGTAGCACATTTAAGAATAATCAGAGAAAATTCTTTTTCACTCAACGCACAATAAAGCTCTGGAATTTGTTGCCAGAGGATGTGGTTAGTACAGTTAGTGTAGCTGGGTTCAAAAAAGGTTTGGATAAGTTCTTGGAGGAGAAATCCATTAACGGCTATTAATCAAGTTTACTTAGGGAATAGCCACTGTTATTAATTGCATCAGTAGCATGGGATCTTCTTAGTAGAGATGGGAATCGGTTCGGATTCCGGTTCCGATTCACATGTGGGTTTTTTTTCATCGGGCCCGACCGCGGTTTTGTTTATCGGCTGCGCCCGAGCCGATAAACAAAAAACCCACCCCGACCCTTTAAAACTAATACCTTAGCTTCCCCCACCCTCCCGACCCCCCCAAAAACCTTTTACAGGTACCTGGTGGTCCAGTGGGCGTCCCTGGAGCAATCTCCCACTCCCGGGCCGTCGGCTGCCACTAATCAAAATGGCACCGATGACCCTTTGCCCTTACCATGTGACAGGGTATCCGTGCCATTGGCTGGACCCTGTCACATGGTAGGAGCACTGGATGGCCCGTGCCATCTTGTGCTCCTACCAATATCAATATCGTGGGGTTTTCCTATCGTTTTGGGGAGCCCCCGATTTCTGACGATTTTGAAAATATCGTCCGATATTTTCAATCGTCCAAAGCCCGATTCAAATCCCTACTTCTTAGTGTTTGGATAATTGCCAGGTTCTTGTGGCCTGGTTTGGCCTCTGTTTGAAACAGGATGCTGGGCTCGATGGACCCTTGGTCTGACCCAGCATGGCAATTTCTTATGTTCTTATGATCTTATGTTCTTATGATTAGAGTTAAGTGTCTTCCCTGCAAGTAAATTCTTAATTTATTTTATTTATTTATTTATTTAAAACATTTTATATACCGATTTTCACGGAGAGTATCCGACCAAAACGGTTCACAACTTCAAATTATAAAGATAAAAATAATAATACTAAAGAAAAATAGAAACAAAATAAATAAATAGAAAATAGTAAAGATTGAAAATAAATACATTGTATAATTATAATCCCTAACACTCTACATAACTTAACTAAAAAGAAAATGTTTCAATACCCATTTTATAGCTAGCCACTCTTCTATTTTGCATAAGCTTGCTCATTTTTCAATAATTTTCTGCTCTAATAGAATACTATGTTTCTTCTATCTGGGATAAAACTGTACCTAAATATGGCAGCTGAGATTCAAAGCCAAGAAGTGCAGAGTCATGCATATGGGGTGCGGTTATAAAAAAAAACTGTATTTGATGGGGGGTGAAGGGTTGATGTGCACAAAGCAAGAGAGAGACCTTGGGGTGATAGTGTCTAACGATCTAAAGTCAGCGAAACAATGTGGCAAGGCAATAGCTAAAGCCAGAAGAATGCTGGGCTGCATAGAGAGAGGAATAACTAGTAAGAGAAAGGAAGTGATGATCCCCTTGTACAGGTCCTTGGTTAGGCCTCACCTGGAGTACTGTGTTCAGTTCTAGAGACCGTATCTCCAAAGGGACAGGGACAGGATAGAGATAGTCCAGAAAAGGGCGACCAAAAAGGTGGATGGTCTTCATAAAATGACTTAAATATGTATACCCTGGTGGAGAGGAGGAGCAGGAGTGATATGGTATAGACTTTCTAGGGATGTGAATCATTTTTCAACGATTAAAATTATCGTCCGATAATGTTAATATCATCTTAAATCGTTATAGAACACGATACAATAGAAATTCTAACGATTTATCGTTAAAAATCGTTAAATCGTGTTAGTGCGCACTAACGGGAGTTACTGCGCACTAACTCCCCGTTAGTGCGCACTAACTCGATTTAGTGCGCACTAACTGAAAATGATACAAATAAACACTTTCCAGGTCACTGAAGGTCAGTTAGGAATGAATATGTGTTCCTATTGGCTGGCTGCCCTCTTATCTATTGATGTTACCAAGGTTACCACTGAGGTGATGTTTGGGGGGATGGGAAATGGAACTGGAAACTAATGAACACCAACAGAAAATGAAACAAAGTGTTCACACTTCCCAGGTCAGTAAAGGTCACTTAGGAATGAATATGTATGTATGTATTCCTATTGGCTGGCTGTGCTCTTATCTATTGATGTTACCAAGGCTAACACTGAGGTAATGGTTGGGGGGATGTGAAAGGGAAACAGTTGGAAGCTTGACAAAAAAAGTAATGTAATGATCAGCACTCACGTGACTAGAACTTGTTTGTTTATTATTTTTGTTAGCAGGCACCTGAAATGCTAGTGCATGTTGAATTTGCCAATCACTGTGCATTTTAGAAAGGTGGTCCTGGCTGGAACTGTACACAGTTCAAATATATGTAATTGATTGTTGGTAAGTGTATTTTTTAAGTAGCCACACTGGCACAAGTATGTTTACTTTTCCTCCTACTTAACTCACTAGCTCAGCTTTGTAAGAAGGGCTTCTCTGCTTGTGTGTTGTTTTTGTTTGGTGTGAGGAGAGCAGAAACATCAGATCTTTATTCAATCTACTACAGTCATCTCTTACAGTGCCCTATCCCTATTAATACCAGGAGTGTTGTGATCTTCCTGCACACACAGTGCCCTAACCCTGGCACCAGGGGTGTTGTGATTTTCCTGCACACAGTGCCCTAACCCTGGCACCAGGGGTGTTGTGATCTTCCTGCACACAGTGCCCTAACCCTGATACCAGTCTGAGACAGCTCCCTCCCTGCATTACTAGTGAGAGGCTGGCTTCACAGACAGGGGGGAGCTGCCTGACCCTCACTCCTGACTTCCCCCATGTCCCAGCTAGTGAATGGTGTGTGGGTGGGGGGGGGGGGGGGAGGAGGATGGTGAAGTCTGAGACAGCTACCTCCCTGCATTACTAGTGAGAGGCTGGCTTCACAGACAGGGGGGAGCTGCCTGACCCTCACTCCTGACTTCCCCCATGTCCCAGCTAGTGAATGGTGTGTGGGTGAGAGGGGGGGGAGGAGGATGGTGAAGTCTGAGACAGCTCCCTCCCTGCATTACTAGTGAGAGGCTGGCTTCACCAGACAGGGGGGAGCTGCCTGACCCTCACTCCTGACTTCCCCCATGTCCCAGCTAGTGAATGGTGTGTGGGTGAGGGGGGGGGGGAGGATGGTGAAGTCTGAGACAGCTCCCTCCCTGCATTACTAGTGAGAGGCTGGCTTCACAGACAGGGGGGAGCTGCCTGACCCTCACTCCTGACTTCCCCCATGTCCCAGCTAGTGAATGGTGTGTGGGTGAGGGGGGGGGGGGAGGATGGTGAAGTCTGAGACAGCTCCCTCCCTGCATTACTAGTGAGAGGCTGGCTTCACAGACAGGGGGGAGCTGCCTGACCCTCACTCCTGACTTCCCCCATGTCCCAGCTAGTGAATGGTGTGTGGGTGAGGGGGGGGGGAGGATGGTGAAGTCTGAGACAGCTCCCTCCCTGCATTACTAGTGAGAGGCTGGCTTCACAGACAGGGGGGAGCTGCCTGACCCTCACTCCTGACTTCCCCCATGTCCCAGCTAGTGAATGGTGTGTGGGTGAGGGGGGTGGGGAGGATGGTGAAGTCTGAGACAGCTCCCTCCCTGCATTACTAGTGAGAGGCTGGCTTCACAGACAGGGGGGAGCTGCCTGACCCTCACTCCTGACTTCCACCATGTCCCAGCTAGTGAATGGTGTGTGGGTGAGGGGGGGGGGGGAGGAGGATGGTGAAGTCTGAGACAGCTCCCTCCCTGCATTACTAGTGAGAGGCTGGCTTCACAGACAGGGGGGAGCTGCCTGACCCTCACTCCTGACTTCCCCCCATGTCCCAACTAGTGAATGGTGTGTGGGTGAGGGGGGGGGTAGGATGGTGAAGTCTGAGACAGCTCCCTCCCTGCATTACTAGTGAGAGGCTGGCTTCACAGACAGGGGGGGGCTTGCCTGACCCTCACTCCTGACTTCCCCCATGTCCCAGCTAGTGAATGGTGTGTGGGTGAGGGGGGGGGGAGGATGGTGAAGTCTGAGACAGCTCCCTCCCTGCATTACTAGTGAGAGGCTGGCTTCACAGACAGGGGGGAGCTGCCTGACCCTCACGCCTGACTTCCCCCATGTCCCAGCTAGTGAATGGTGTGTGGGTGAGGGGGGGGGGAGGATGGTGAAGTCTGAGACAGCTCCCTCCCTGCATTACTAGTGAGAGGCTGGCTTCACAGACAGGGGGGAGCTGCCTGACCCTCACTCAAGCAGAGAAGCCCTTCTTACAAAGCTGAGCTAGTGAGTTAAGTAGGAGGAAAAGTAAACATACTTGTGCCAGTGTGGCTACTTAAAAAATACACTTACCAACAATCAATTACATATATTTGAACTGTGTACAGTTCCAGCCAGGACCACCTTTCTAAAATGCACAGTGATTGGCAAATTCAACATGCACGTGTCTGCTAACAAAAATAATAAACAAAGAAGTTCTAGTCACGTGAGTGCTGATCATCACATGTCAAGCTTCCAACTGTTTCCATTTCACATCCCCCCAACCATTACCTCAGTGGTAACCTTGGTAACATCAATAGATAAGAGCACAGCCACCCATAGGAATACATATTCATTCCTAAGTGACCTTTACTGACCTGGGAAGTGTGAACACTTTGTTTCATTTTCTGTTGGTGTTCGTTAGTTTCCAGTTCCATTTCCCATCCCCCCAACCATCACCTCAGTGGTAACCTTGGTAACATCAATAGATAAGAGGGCTGCCAGCCAATAGGAACACATATTCATTCCTAACTGACCTTCAGTGACCTGGAAAGTGTCTATTTGTATCATTTTGAGTTAGTGCGCACTAACTCGAGTTAGTGCGCACTAATCGGAAAAAACGATTTTTAACGATTTTTCAACGAAATAATCGTGCCCAACACGATTTTCTTCTCCTGCCACACGATTTCTATCGTTAAGACGATATGGAAAACGATTCACATCTCTAAGACTTTCAGATACTTGAAAGGTTTTAATGATCCATGGTCAACAACAAACCTTTTCTGTTGGAAAAAAATCAGTAGAACTAGGGGCCACGACTTGAAGCTCCAGGGAGGAAGACTCAGAACCAGGAAGTATTTCTTTATGGAGAGGGTGGTGGATGCCTGGAATGCCTTTCCGGAGGAAGTGGTGAAGACTAAAACTGTGAAGGATTTCAAAGGGGCATGGGATAAACACTGTGGAACCATAAAGGCTAGATGATGGGAATGAAATGAAGATCCATGGAGGTGGATTACTGGAGTCGAGGCTACTACATGGTGATTACTACTCTTACTCAATAAGCCTTCGCAAGGTTAATGCAACTCCAACATTGCTGTCTGCTTCTACGGTAGTAAATCACCTGGACCGGATGGTATACTACGGTAGTAAATCACCTGGACCGGATGGTATACACCCCAGAGTTCTGAAGGAACTAAAAAATGAAATTTCAGACCTATTAGTAAAAATTTGTAACTTATCATTAAAATCATCCATTGTACCTGAAGACTGGAGGATAGCAAATGTAACCCCAATATTTAAAAAGGGCTCCGGGGCGATCCGGGAAACTACAGACCGGTTAGCCTGACTTCAGTGCCAGGAAAAATAGTGGAAAGTGTTCTAAACATCAAAATCACAGAACATATAGAAAGACATGGTTTAATGGAACAAAGTCAGCATGGCTTTACCCAGGGCAAGTCTTGCCTCACAAATCTGCTTCACTTTTTTGAAGGAGTTAATAAACATGTGGATAAAGGTGAACCGGTAGATATAGTATACTTGGATTTTCAGAAGGCGTTTGACAAAGTTCCTCATGAGAGGCTTCTAGGAAAAGTAAAAAGTCATGGGATAGGGTGGCGATGTCCTTTCGTGGATTGCAAACTGGCTAAAAGACAGGAAACAGAGAGTAGGATTAAATGGGCAATTTTCTCAGTGGAAGGGAGTGGACAGTGGAGTGCCTCAGGGATCTGTATTGGGACCCTTACTGTTCAATATATTTATAAATGATCTGGAAAGAAATACGACGAGTGAGATAATCAAATTTGCAGATGACACAAAATTGTGCAGAGTAGTTAAATCACAAGCAGATTGTGATAAATTGCAGGAAGACCTTGTGAGACTGGAAAATTGGGCATCCAAATGGCAGATGAAATTTAATGTGGATAAGTGCAAGGTGATGCATATAGGGAAAAATAACCCATGCTATAATTACATGATGTTGGGTTCCATATTAGGTGCTACAACCCAAGAAAGAGATCTAGGTGTCATAGTGGATAACACATTGAAATCGTCGGTTCAGTGTGCTGCAGCAGTCAAAAAAGCAAACAGAATGTTGGGAATTATTAGAAAAGGAATGATGAATAAAACGGAGGAAAATGTCATAATGCCTCTGTATCGCTCCATGGTGAGACCGCACCTTGAATACTGTGTACAATTCTGGTCGCCGCATCTCAAAAAAGATATAATTGCGATGGAGAAGGTACAGAGAAGGGCTACCAAAATGATAAGGGGAATGGAACAACTCCCCTATGAGGAAAGACTAAAGAGGTTAGGACTTTTCAGCTTGGAGAAGAGACGACTGAGGGGGGATATGATAGAGGTGTTTTAAAATCATGAGAGGTCTAGAACGGGTAGATGTGAATCGGTTATTTACTCTTTCGGATAGTAGAAGGACTAGGGGACACTCCATGAAGTTAGCATGGGGCACATTTAAAACTAATCGGAGAAAGTTCTTTTTTACTCAACGCACAATTAAACTCTGGAATTTGTTGCCAGAGAATGTGGTTCGTGCAGTTAGTATAGCTGTGTTTAAAAAAGGATTGGATAAGTTCTTGGAGGAGAAGTCCATTACCTGCTATTAAGTTCACTTAGAGAATAGCCACTGCCATTAGCAATGGTTACATGGAATAGACTTAGTTTTTGGGTACTTGCCAGGTTCTTATGGCCTGGATTGGCCAATGTTGGAAACAGGATGCTGGGCTTGATGGACCCTTGGTCTGACCCAGTATGGCATTTTCTTATGTTCTTATGTTCTTACGGCAAGGGGAAATGTGGAAAAGAGGATTTGCATTCAGACAACAACCAACAAGGACTTTACTTTACAATCTGGATAAACAAATAAGCATGGGGGTAGCTTGCTTATTACGGCAGTTACTACCCTAAACCAATTAAGCCTGATACATCACATTGAATGCATATAAAGCGTTGCTCTCTGCTTCAACAGCAGGGGGAAATGTGGAAAAGAGGATTTGCATTCAGACAATAACCAACAAGGACTGAACTTCACAATCAGGGTAAACAAATAAGCATGGGGGTAGCTTGCTTATTACCATGGTTATTACCCTAAACCAATTAAGCCTGATACATCACTTTGAATACATATATAGCATTGCTTTCTGCTTCAACGGCAGGGGGAAATGTGGAAAACAGGATTTACATTCAGACAACATCCAACAAGGCAATGATCTGTGCAGTCTGGGTAAACAAGCATCGGGGTAACTTGCTTGATGCAGCGGTTACTACCCTTAACCATTAAGCCTTATGCTTACCTTTGATGCAACTCCAACAATTACTCCAACATTCCTCTCTGCATCAATGACAGGGGATGGCAGTAAACTTGAATCAAACAGTTACCAACAAGGGCCCTGAAATTGGTGGGTGGTGAAACAGATAAGTATGGGAAAATAAGTGTGGGAGCTTGCTGGGCAGACTAGATGGGCCAATTGGTCTTTTTCTGCCGTCATTTCTATGTTTCTATGTTTAATCCAATTCCCAATGAGTCTATTTGAAAAATAAAGGCATTTTTAAAAGTCTATACTATGTAGTGTAGATTTTTTACATGCTTTCTCTTTTAGCTGTTTAAATGCTCCTTCACACTGAGATCCCCACTGCACTTCATTTGGAGATCCTTTTCATAGTAATAGCAGAGAATGTAATTCTACAGACTGTTGAATGAATGTATCATAATATCTAACTAGACCCAAGAAAGCTTGAACTTTCTTCTTTGTTATGAAGTGGGACATTTTGTAATGGAGTAGAGTGAATTTTGGACTGGAGGAGTAACCTAGTGGTTAGAGCAGCTGGTATGTGCCAGGAAATGCAGCATTCAAATCCCAATGATACTTCTTTTAACCTTGGACAAGTCAGTTTGCCCTCTGTTGCATCAGATGCAAGCTTAAAGTTGAATTTTTAAAAAGTTATGGGCCGGATTTTAAAAGCCCTACGGGTGCCCGGCCTATTTTAAAAAGGCCCAGCAATGCATATAAAGGACCGGGACTCGTATAAGTCCCCGGGCTTTACTAAAGTGGTGGTCTGGGGCAGGGGCGGGGCCCACTCCCGGACATTTACACTTAAAAATTCAAGCAGATTTAGAATTGTCTGCTCTGTCCCTCCCGACGCAGCCTCACGGCGAAACACGGGATCCGTGTCAGGGGACTTGCTAAAGAATATTGTAAGGCACTGTTTAAATGTTTGTGGAGTTGCTACCACCGAGTAAATCATTTTCTAAACCATATTGGAATTAATGTGTGGACACTTACTTTATTCTGCACTTTAATTATTACTGTGCCTTTATCAAGTGCAGTACTTGCTCTCCTGTGCATGGCTATTTTATAACATTATATAACATTATAAAATATGATTCCTGTGCACACATGCGCACACCAGTTTTAATATCAGAGTGCGCATGTGCGGGCGGGGATTTTTAAATAATATGCATGGTAATATTTCCCAGTTCCCTATACCCTTTCCTACTCTGCCTCCCTTTTCCCCTCTTCTCCCCGACCGCTAAAACCCCTTTCCCTACCTTTTTTTTGTTATTTCGGAACTTACTTCATCTGAATGGATGAAGTAAGCTCTGTGCGCCGGCAGCTGGCCGGCGCACACTTCCCCAGGACAGGGCCTAATGGCCGCAGTCCCAGTCAGCCTCTGTTCTCTCCCGCCCCACCCTACCCCACCCCTCCCTGCCCAGACCCCGTCCCCCAGCCCGCCCCTTTCATCAAGCCTGGCACTTCTGCGCGTACTGAGAAATATACTCATGGCCACGTCATTTTTAAAATGTGCTCAGCTCGCACAAGGCCTGGCCACGCGCGTATCCCCTGGATTTTATGTGCGCCTGACTTTTAAAATTCGGGCGTTATTGTGTACTATTGGCTGGTTGGGAAGTCTGGGTGAACTGGAGGGAGTTTTATGATAAAGAACTAGGCAGGTCTCAGTGATCTGGAAAGGGACTGCATGAACTGATGGATTAATTCGTAAAGCTGTAATTTCCTTGACATGCATATGTTTTATAATTGGCTGACTTATACATGGAAATCCTGATATATGCGAGTAAGTTGTATTTTATTTTCACATGTAAAAAATATGCCTGTATATTTTTTTAAATGGATAGGAAAAGTAGGTGCTGCATTCAATGCATTGAAATACATGGTTTTAATTTATTGCATGTATTCATGTGTAAACCCACATACACGTGTATGTTGTAGGGTAAAGATATGAGTATTTTATAATCTGTGATACACACAGATTATAAAATACTTTTATAAAATTATGTATGGCTATGTATACATGTTAGGAATGTGAATCGTGTGATCGATCATCTTAACGATCGATTTTGGCTGGGGGGGGAGGGAAATCTGATCGTCATGTTTGGTTTTTTTAAAAAATCGTTAAAAATCGTAAATCGGGGGACCCATATGACATAGTGAGGGCAAAAGTAGCGTCGGCGCCATTTTGAATATTGGCAATACGGCGCGAGTCGGACCCCGCTGGACTTTTGGCAAGTCTTGTGGGGGTCAGGAGGCCCCCCCAAGCTGGCCAAAAGTCCCTGGGGGTCCAGCGGGGGTCCGGGAGCGATCTCCTGCACTCGTGACGTCGGGTGTCAGGAACCAATATGGTGCCGGCGCTACCTTTGCCCTGTCATATGGTAAGGGCAAAGGGCCACGGCGCCATTTCTATTAATGCAGCCATGGCCCGAGAGCGGGAGATCACGGGAGATCGCCCGGGACCCCCCCCACTGGACCCCAGGTAATTTAAAACATTTGGGGGGGGGGTTCGGGAGGGTGGGGGATTTGTTTTAAAGGGTCGGGGTGGGTTTTAGGGTTGTTTTAGTGTGCCGGTTTTCCCGCCCTCCCCCCTCCCCTGATTTATGATTTTTTGACGATAAATCGGGGAAATTGTTATTGTATGGCGGCTCTAACGATTTTTGATGATTTAAAATATATCTGACGATTGTTTTAAATCGTCAAAAAACGATTCACATCCCTAATACATGTATATGCTGTCATGTGCAGTTGTTTGAAAGTTATCCGCTTAGATAACGGGTATTCCACCAGCCAAGCTGCTATCGTATGCTTTTCTTAGCTCCTGCTTAAAGTTGGTTAAAGCTCTATAAATCAACACAACTGGCAGTTATTGCATTGTATCTAAGCCTGCTGTCCTAAGTTTTTCTAAATCACTGGTATATATTTTATAAGCTGGTGCTATTAACTATATCTCTGATACGAAGATATCTGACATTCTTTCAGTCTGAAATTATCCCTCCCAATGCAGCCTTGCGAAACACGGTCCTGTATTGGGGCACTGAACACTTATATGTAAATTTACTTCTGAGTAATGATTCAACCAGATTACCTCTGGGGGATTGAATGAGCACACACCTAAATTATTCTCTGAGTTGTGCTTTGACCAGTATCTCTGATTAAAAGACATTTTACATTCATCTATGCTGAGATGTGTTTATCCATCTGGAATGATTGAAGAGCCCTTGATTATGTGCAACCCACGTTGAATGTTAACGCAGCGCACACGTTGTTTTTTGTTTTCATTTCTAGAGTGTGTTCTGTGCACTGATCCATTAGTTTTTGTGGTATTTACCTGGAAAACTTTAGACCTTACTGTCAGGTACATCTAGAGTTAGCCAAAGAACATATCCAGCTACTGCAAATATTGTTTGCTGTTAGCTGGATATGTTCAAAACATATAGCTGGTAAAGCTATTTTGTTAACTCAAGCCCACCTCCGGAATATCTCCAACATGTTTCCTTATTCAGCTATATCTTAGCTGATAATGATTTATCTGGCTAACTTTAGCTGGATTAAACCTATATGGCTTACCTTTAGCTGGATTAGTAAGGGAAATATTCAAACTAGCAACTTAGATGGATAACTTATAAGATGCCAAAACACATAAAGGTAAGGAGTTTGAAAAATAAGATCACCACCATTCACAATAATCTTCCCCTGAATTAGCTTCAAATATTTGCCATCATAATAGGCATTACCGGTTTTGAAATTTTCAATGCCTTATGCATAATCATATGGCTTATTCATGTAATGTTCAATAGAAATGAACAAAAGAATTTGTTTGAAAATGTTCTTATGCAAGTAAAAACACTTATTTTAATACTCCAAAAAGGGGTGATGGTCTTAACTGGAGTATTAAGATATATCTTTTGACTTGCATAAGAACATTTTCAAACAAATTCTTTTGATTCTAGAGTGATGGAAAAATAATTTTCTCTGCTTTGTTTTAAATGTGCTACTTGCTAACTTCATGGAGTGCCCCCTTGTCCTTCTATTGTCTGAAAAAGTAAATAACTAATTCACATTTACCTGTTTTAGTCCTCTCATGATTTTATAGACCTCTATCATATCCCCACTCAGCTGTCTCTTCTCCAAGCTGAACAGCCCTAACCTCTTTAGCCTTTCCTCATAGAGCTGTTCCATCCCCTTTATCTTTTGGTTAACCTTCACTGTACCTCTCCAGTGCAACTTTATCTTTTTTGAGATGCAGTGACCAGAATTTCACACATTGCTCAAGATGTGGTCTCACCATGGAGCAATTCAGAAACATTATGATATTCTCTGTTTTATTCACCATTCACCATTCCCTTCCTAATTATTCATAATATTCTGTTTGCTTTTTTGAGCAACACAGCGGATGGAGCTGATGATTTCAATGTATTATCCACTATGACACCTAGATCTTTTTTCTGGATGGTAACATCTAGTATGGAACCTAACATCGTGTAACTACAACATGATTCACCTTGCACTTGTCCACATTAAATTTCATCTGTCATTTGGATACCCAATCTTCCAGACTTGTTAGGTCCCCCAGCAATTTATCACAATCAGCATATGATTTAACTACTCTGAATAATTTTGGGTCATCTGCAAAATTTCATCACCTCACTTATTGTATTCCTTTCTTGATCATTTATAAATATATTGAAAACCACCTGGTCTAAGTATAAATCCCTGAAGTACTCCACTGTTTATTTATTTTATTTTATCTATTTTAGTTTACCTTTTTCCACTGAGAAAACAGATCATTTAATCCTACTCTCTGTTTCCTTTCTTTTAACAAGTTTGCAATCCTCCTATCCCATGAATTTTTAGTATTTTAGATGTCTCTCATGAGTGACTTTGTCCTTATGAAAATCCAAATATATCATATCTACTGGTTCACCTTTATGCACATATTTATTAACTCCCTTCAAAAAAAAGATAGCAGATTTGCAAAGCAAGACTTTCCTTGGGTAAATCCATGCTGACTGTGTTCCATTAAACCTTGACTTTCTATATGTTCTGTGATTTTGTTCTTTAGAACAGTTTCCACTATTTTTCATGGCACTGAAGTCAGGCTCACTGGTCTATAGTTTCCCGGGTCACCCCTGGAGCTATTTTAATATATCCTTATCCCCCACCCTCCTCCCCTCTTTCCCCTTGTTTTGTTTTTGCTGTTGGTATTTCTGGCTTTTGATGGCTTTGAAATTGAGTACTTTATAATTCATTGTGTGTTTTGCTGGCTTCTTCTCTTTGATTGGCTCTGTTGTATCACATGATCCCTTCCTTGGCATGAATATTGAAAGTAGTGTTTGTTGACTGAGTCCTGTATTTGTAAGGTTAAGCCGAACCTTTGATTTGCTGTCTGTTATATTTATTCTGGCTGATTCTTGATAAGTGCCGTTTCGCTGTGATTAAGCCTTGTCCATTTTCCTTTAACTGAATAAGCTACAGTGCTTGTTTTATATGTTCTTTGTAGATGCAAGTCCTCCCTGATTTGCAAACGTGAAACAAGGTTCCTTGCCGAGAGACTGAGTGTTCATTTCATCCTTTTCAAAAGCACTTTTTGCATTGTGGAAATTAAAGCCTTATGATGGATTTCTATACAAATATTTTTGGAACAGTTTATTATACTCCTCTTCTCTCTTTGATACTACTGAATGCTGGCCATACCTCCCTTCCCCCAGCAGCCTAAGGCACAGAAGGCTGGCCCAGGAATTTAACCCATGTCCTCTACCACTACAACATTTGCCATTAAGTATTTCAGACAGACCCTTTACTACTGCTTTGAATTTACTAATCCGTCTTGTGAAGACTGGACTACAGTCCTCCTTCCAAGTAATTGCTATATATTTGAAAGTTAGTATTAAGGCAATTTGTAAATGTGCTTCCTGTGCCCTAGAGAAGTTTCCATATTCATCAAGATACAGTTCTCCACAGTCGCTCTCACATCCTTTTCTGTGATAGTCATTAGCTCCTAGATAACTGCAATCTAAAAAGCATCCTTGAACAACACCTTTAGAGGTAGAACAAGATGCTCTCTGAAATTTTGCATCTAGCACACATTCCACTGAACAATTCTACTCATCTTTTATAAGCACATAGTAAACTCTGGGTAGGACTTTTTACTATAACTACAAACACACCACACATACAATCTTGTACAAGCCGCTTAACAAGCAAGCATGACAAGGAAATAAACAGTTTCCATTGAAAAAGCAGGAATCCTTCAGGAAAACCTCAGGAACCACTAGCTAACACTAGCTCCAGCACAATAACACCAGTGTAAGGCTGGCTCAAAATTTCAAATGTAAAAAACTCGCTAAGGAAACACAAAATTTTGCTGCGCATTACTGCATTGGGTACTAATAGATAATTGCTACATTTAAATAAGATTTGCATGTCATTGGCTCTATTCCCTCTGCACAGATTTTGCACACATATTATGGATGCGCTAATCCAGATATTGTATTGGCGTACCTTTTGCACTCAAAAAATGTGCGTCCAACCACACGCTTACCACTGCGCTAAGCGGAACACCCGATATTGCATCGGCCCCATATAGAGGCAGGATCTAGATAGAGACCCCTTACATATATACTGGCAGGATGACCTGATGAGGACACAATTGCCATTCCACTAAAGGGCAAACCAACCACAGGGGTCAGAATTTGACACTCTGTTATATATGGTAATAAGGTCTAATTCAATAAATAAACTAAGGCTGTTCCAAAATATTTGCAGAATATATTCTTAAAACATTAAACATTTCTTACAAAGTTAAATGGAAAACATGCTTTACAAAGGAAAAATTGTGCAGTGCATTTGAAAGGTTACAAATGTGATTAATTATGGCAGATCTCATGTGTTCAGCTCATAAATCTCACATCTGGCAATGCATTAGGGATGGCAGGTGTAAACATGATGAAAAAGTCCAATTCTATAATGTCATGTGAGATTAAGATAAACAAATTAAATCCAGACTTGGAAATGGACAAGCTATAGCTCATTTGGATAAGTTTATTTTCAATGTTCATAACAATGTTTGGCAGTAAATGCTGCACTAGCATTTACCTTGAAGCAATAGTTACTCATAAACAATATAGGATAACTTTCTCAAATGACTTGATTATTGCAAAATGTTCCACATTTCAAAAACATTTCTTAGTAATAGATCAGTTGTGTAGGGTTTACTAATCCTATACTATAACATATGTATAATACGTGGTGTATGAACAAAGCAAGTGAATGATTTTGAAGATGTCACCTGGGTAAGGGAAACAAATATCAAATGATTAAAGAACATATTAAAAAATAAAAATATTATAGCAAAACATTAAGGTTAATTAAATGTACATTAGTACATATGTTCATTTTTAAATTTACTCTTATGGATTCCTGCTATCCTTAGAGATCATCATAGAAAGAAGCCCATCCTTGTTTTGGATGTTGAAATCAGTGCCAGGATGTTTTGGATGTTGAAATCAGGGTTTTATAGAGTGGTTATTTATTTGGATGAAACAGAGAAAACTAATCAGGGAGTGCTCAGAAGATGATGAAATCCAATTATGAAGTTAATTAAATTGTCATTTAAAGAAACATACTCCCTTTCATCCCAAACAGTTATCTGCTATTTCCTTAAGAGTACATATCTGGACAGCAACTACTATCCTGTTTAGCTCTGCAAAACTGTATTTCTGGAAGTGTTAGATTTAATTATGCAATTGCACTTCTCTATACTACATCAACCACCACCAATCCCCTAAACATGCACTATACACCCTGGACACTACGTCACCTAAGGAAATAGTGTCCATCCTCAAAAGAAGTAAGCCTGCATCACACCCCTCTGATACCATCCCCACCAAGGCACTCCTTACCATTCCCGACATCATTGCACAACCCTTAGCAGATATCATAAACTGCTCCTTATCCACCGGCACAGTTCCTGACACACTGAAACACGCAGTAGTCAAACCCCTTATCAAGAAGCCTACACTAGACCCCAAAGACCCCTCCAACTACCGTCCTATATCCAATCTTCCCTTCATCGCCAAAATTATGGAAAAAGTAGTAAACGCCCAACTAATGGAATACCTAGAAGACAACTGCATCCTCCACTCATCCCAATTCGGCTTCCGCAAGAACCTGAGTACTGAAGCCCTCCTGCTCTCCCTTACAGACTCCCTCCTCTTTGGCCTTGACCAGGGACACAACTTTCTCATAGCTTTCCTAGACATCTCAGCTGCCTTTGATACGATAAGCCACAATCTCCTCATCTCCAGTCTCTCAAACATAGGTATCTCCAACACAGCCCTCCTCTGGTTCAAATCCTACCTAGATTCACAATCTACTAGTGGAAATACCTGTGGTAAACCTAGTATAGCTCAAATCCTACCTAGCCAACAGACGCTTCTCCATGAAACTGAGCAGCTCTGAGTCCTCTCTTTACCCTCTCGCTCAAGGAGTACACCAAGGCTCCTCTCTCTCCTCCACCCTCTTTAACATCTACCTCCTTCCGCTCTGTCATCTTCTCTCAGACCTTGGCCTCAAATTCTACATCTATGCTGATGATGTCCAGATCATCATACCCCTCCATAAAACCATCTCCACTACCCTAAGCTACTGGGAGGAATGCCTTACATCCATCAACTCCCTGCTCTCCTCCCTACAGCTTGCACTCAACACCTCCAAAACTGAGCTCCTCCTCGTCCACAACCATCAAACCTTTAAGCTTCTACCCCCTAACGACCCTAAGACCCTCTCCCTAACTGCTCAGCCCACTGTACGAAACCTTGGTGTCCTAATCGACCCCCTCCTGAACCTAAAAACTCACATCAGCTCCGTCCTAAAAGGAGGCTTTTACAAACTTAACATCATCAAAAAGCTCAAGCCACTACTTCACACTCATGATCTTAAAACAGTTGTCCAAGCCACCATCTCATCTAAGCTGGACTACTGCAATGCCCTATACCTTGGACTCCCTCACTCTACCATCAAACCCCTTCAAATACTTCAAAATTCCACAGCGAGACTCCTCAGCAACACACGCAGAACAGACAACATCACCCCAGTCCTTAAGGACCTGCACTGGCTCCCCATCTCATTCCATATCCTGTTCAAAACCCTTTTCTATCGTTCACAAATCTATTCACAAGAGTGACTCCTCATGGCTCACCAAAACTCTCCAACTCTCCCAATCGACACGCCCTACCAGAGCAAACCTCGCCTGCACCCTGCAAGTCCCACCCCTCAAGAAGGCCCGCCTTTCCACAACCAGGGACCGGGCCCTATCTATCACCGGTCCAACCCAATGGAACGCCCTCCCTGCCCACCTCCGCCTTGAGCCATGCCCTATGAAGTTCAGAAAAATGCTCAAAACATGGCTTTTCCACCAGGCCTTTCCAGACTAGCCCCCCCCCTCCCCTATTCACCCCGACCCCCCCCCCCCCCCCCCACTTCGATGTAAATTTGTTTATCCTCTTACCCACTTATTCGATGTAATTATGTTCATACCCACTCCGAATCTTTATAAACATGTTATACTCTATATATCATTTTGTTGCAATCTTTGTAGATATGTTCATATCCCTCCACTCCCCCCCCCCCCTCTTTCTTTCCTAGCTTGTTATCTGGCTCCTCCTCATAGCCTCCTCTCTGTTGTTTATTGTTCTCATGTTACCCCCCTCCCTGTTTAATGTAATTTCCACCTTTCGTTATGATGTAAACCGATATGGTGTGTATTTTAATGTCGGTATAAAAAAGCTGTTAAATAAAATAAATAAATAAATATCACAGTTATGAAACTCCCTATTAGCACACTGCAGATAAAAATGTGCCATATTTTCAGTTTTGAGTTCTGGAAATAGAGATTTTGATGGCATGAAAGTAGAAGAAAGAAACAAAACAAAGCAAATGGGACTGACAAACTAGAGAAAAATCTTACTGTAGCTTTAAGGAGATGAGGTAATAAGGAGTAAAAGGTGCATTAAAAATGAAGACTTGAGAATATGTTAACTTGGAATGGAGATGACTAGGTAGATTTAAAAAAGGAAAGAATCAAATAAGCAGATAGAAACCTAATTATTGTGGGAAAGGAAACAGAACATAACAGAAACATTGTACAATACTTAAAGGATAAAAAAGTAAGACTAATCAGAGAAAATTCTTTTTCACTCAAAATTCTTTTTCACTCAAAATTCTTTTTCACTCAATGCACAATAAAGCTCTGGAATTTGTTGCCAGATGATATGCTTAGTGCAGTTAGTGTAGCTGGGTTCAAAAAAGGTTTGGATAAGTTCTTGGAGGAGAAGTCCATTAATGGCTATTAATCAATTTTACTTAGGGAATAGCCACTGCTATTAATTGCATCAGTAGCATGGGATCTTCTTAGTGATTGGGTAATTGCCAGGTTCTTGTGGCCTGGTTTTGCCTCTGTTGGAAACAGGATGCTGGGCTTGATGGACCCTTGGTCTGACCCAGCATGGCAATTTCTTATGTTCTTATGTTCTTAATATGGAAAAGAAGGCACAAGGATATGGAAGTTAACTCAAAGAAAACAAAGAGAAACACTTAGAGGATAACTTTCAAAGCATTGCGTGTGGCCCCATATACTCGTGTATATGGGGCTACACAGATGTACATTATCTGTGCACATACATCTGTGCAGATTATAAAATATGTGCATTTACTATATAAAATATATATGCATATGTGAACTATGTGTGCATATGTTTGTGCATGACTTCAAACACTCATATATTTTTGTGAATAGCAAATGTATGCATGTTTATTTTTCTATGGCACACAAAAGCTTCCAGTTCTTCTGGAGCAGGTTAATTCCAAGATGGCTCCCTGGCAAGGCAATCTAATTTCACTATGAGAGATGGGCTTATGCTGATGGTTGTGAGGGAAGAAGATGTATGTGAGGCAGGACATCCCTTGGGTAAATCCATGCTGGCTGTGTCCCATTAAACCATGTCTATCTAAATGGTCTGTGATTTTATTCTTTACAACAGTTTCCATGATTTTTCCTGGCATTGAAGTCAGGCTCACCGATCTAACTTCAGGAGAATTGTCAAATGGAATGATTTTCAGAGAGGAGTTATTTTTGGCAGTCTTGTTTTTTAACTACATCCTAATACATTGTGATTGTTGTAGTCCTGTTTCCTCCATTTGAAATCAG
The DNA here is from genome assembly GCF_901001135.1 of Rhinatrema bivittatum. Taxonomy (NCBI): domain Eukaryota; kingdom Metazoa; phylum Chordata; class Amphibia; order Gymnophiona; family Rhinatrematidae; genus Rhinatrema; species Rhinatrema bivittatum. The sequence goes on from NC_042623.1 coordinate 72,479,597, forward strand.
TACTACCGGTAACAAAATCCATCAGCAGCTGAATGTCAAAGAGCTAGGACTAGTCTGAAGTCTCCTTCCAAATACTGAGTCATTTGGTAGCTGCAGAAGGCATGAATCTAAAGTAAGCTTGTCACATATAATGAAATCAATCCCCAGATTCAATGATAAAAGTAAGACCAATAAAACTGGAGGTTCATTTCTGACCAACAGCAGTCAAATAAAAGAGCAGTGGAGCAGGTCTGGCTTTGTACACAGCAATTGCTGTATTTACCACAATAGAGTTTCACTATCATATATAGGAATAATGCCCTCTTTTTTCTCATCAAATCATTTCATTTCCTTGCACAAATCAATGACTTAGAAATCCAGTCCTGCTTCCTTTGCATTTCCATTGCACAGTCACCAGTTTCAGTGATTTTCCAATCAGCACATTAACAGGCACTGGCAGGGTGAAAAGTGTTACGTTCATTGCTTTTGTTGGTAGTGTTCCAATAGCAGGCTCAGTCATATTCAATAAAAGCAATATTCTTGTGTTCAAAGTTCCATTTAAGAAATAACCAAGCACATTAATCAAAATACATTACAAAACAAACTGAACATAGACAAGTAATAGACACAAGGATATTTTATCATTAATGTTATTTGTTTAGTGCCACCAAGTGTATGTAGCACTTTACAAACATGCATGACAGACAGTCCCTGCTTCTTGAAGTTTACGATTTAATAAAGATAGACAAAAACTGCAGATAAAACATATGAGGGTGGCAGCCTTTGAGTTAAAACAGTGGTGCCAGCTGCAAGGAATGAGGCTTCTTGCGAGTCTATATGAAGAAGCAGCCCATGCGTTAGATAAGGAGACCATGTGCAGAAACAATTAGGTTCATATTTTACGGGCAAAGAATTTGGATCTTTCATGATTTAGTAAAGAGAACCCAGCTTTGCAGGAAGAAATTCCTGCAAATGAGGAAAGAAGTACAAGATAGGGGAGGGTTTTTCTTGCTTAAATACCCTTGTAGATGTGTATTAAAACTAGAGGGGAAAAATTATCAGCTCTCAGACCCAGATTACCTTAAAAGTCTCCTTGAAAACGTAACACCGGCTAAGGAATAGAGAAGGGGCAGGAACGCTGAATTATTTCTTTTCTTTTGTATAGTTCCTGATTAGTAAAAAGGCTCATGATTAAGTGGTTTCACTTACATTTTCTTATGTTTATAAATAGAAATTGATGTATTAGTTTACCTTTAATTGTTATATCAATCTGGACGATTGTATCGGTTTCTTTGTTATTGCAACTTACAAGAAATATTCTTGTAGTATATTTTGAAAATTCAATAAATGAAAAAAAAAAACAAACAAACAAAAAAAAAACCCAGCCTCAAAAAGGTGTGTTTTCATGCTGGATTTGAATCTGGCAAGATAGGGAGCACAGCGCATGCTCAGGAAAGGTATTCCAGGTGCTTAGAACAGACAGCTGGAAGGTACAGAAACAATTAAAAGGCATAAATTAAAGCAACTTGCCTGATGAGTGAAGTCTGAGAAGAGGGGTATATGGGAAAATGAGAGAGAAAAGATAACGAGGTGCTGCAGATTGAACACACTTGTAGGCAAGCACAAGAAGTTTGACTTTTCTGTGGAAGCATACTGGAAGCCAACGCAGTGATTCAAGAAGAGGGGTTAAATGATCGTAAAGCATCGGAGAAAGATGTCATGCTGCTGAGCTTCAGGCAGACTGAAATGGAGAAACACCATTCAGTGAGGAACAGATTACATTTACATTTGTTGCATTTATGAACTGCCTAACACTAAGAAGGCCTTAGTGGTGAGATTGCAGGAGTCTAAGTAGAAGATCATGAAAAGATCAGATTTATTTATTTATTTATTTAACATTTTTCTATACCTAACTTCATGACAAGCTTCATATCAGGCTGGTTTACATCAATCTTAGGGATTAACTGAACTGAAAACATTACCATATAACAGGAAGGCCGAAGCGCAGTTACAAATAACAGGGAGAATGAACTTGGGGGCTAGAGTAGCCAGGAAATGAAAGACAAGGTTTCTGATAGTATGTTCCGATAGGAAGGGATGAATTTTGGAGAAGTTGTAGAGAAAGCATCAGCATTTTTTTGCAGTGCTGTGGATATACATTGAGAAAAAAAAGAGGAGTCAAAGAAGACCACAAATGATCGAGAAAGGGAGGAAGAGGAAAGTGTTTTTCAGGTAAAAAAAAAATAAGAAGTTCTGTTTTGGCCATGTTGAGTTTTAGGTGTTAATGGAATATCAGCAAGCAATGTCAAACAAGAAGACTAAGATTTGTGACTGGAGGCTTGGTAAGAGCTCCTGTAGAAAGAGATAGAATCATCCACATAGAGATAGTACAGGAAGCTAAGGAAGGCGATCAGATTAACAAGGAAGAGAGTACAGAGAGACAAGCAGGTCCAGGATGGAGCACCGAAGTATATCAACTGATAACAGGATAGTGGAAGGATTCTCTAGAAGACACAATCAAAGAGCTTTGGGAGAGGTAGGAGGAAAGCCAAAATAGAAATGAATCTTGAAGTCCAAATAAGGACAGGCTGCTAAGGAGAAAATGGTGGTCAATGGTGTTCAATACAGATAGGTCAAAGATGATAAGTATAAAGTCCCCCAGCCTGGATCACACGAAAATCACTGGAGAGCTTGGTGAGATTCATCTCCATGGAATGTAGAGAGTAAAATCCAAATTAGAGTGAGATGATTATATCTTGAAATGAAAAAGATGGAGGAGGGATATGGGATGATAGCATGAAAATAAGGGTCCAATGAAGATTTTTGAGGAGTATGTGGGCATGATATGTTTGAAAGCAGTGGGGAAGGTTGCAGTACAAAGTGGCAGATTGAGGATATGACAGATAGTAGATAACACAGCATTATTGATAGAATTGAATTGTTGTTTGGGGAAGGAGTCAGATGAGCTAATATTAAGTTTGAAGGGTAAGAGAAGATGGACAGTTTCTTGATCTGTGAAGGAGGAGAGAGTGACAAGCTTAAAATAGGAAGAGGGGAATGAGGGACGTGATGTGGGTACTAAGGGCCTTATTGCAGTCATGACTTGTGATGGAGAGCAGTGAAAAAGCAGTAAAATATTTTTTGGGATGTCACACATGACATCATTATTCTTGTTCTCCTAAGATTTTTTTATTTTTGATCATAAGTAGCTTTATAATTATTCATAAATACTCTATAGCATTTATGCTTAAGTTTTGCACTTTGCTTTTGCTAGACAAAGAGATGACACAGAATGGAAGATACTGGATGAAAATGCTGCACAACCTAGAAAGTTACTAGGCCACAGTGGTACAGAGTTATATTTGGAATACACAAAGGCCATGTTGACAATTCAACTGAGCTGCATGCTCATAGATAGCATTTGGTTCTGAGAATGAATTAGCTACTTGGATTAATTGTTTAAATTAAATATCCAATCATAGAATTATTTTGATAATTGTGTAACCCAGTTACTGGTTTAGGGTTTAGAGATGTGGAGAACTGTGTACCTTTTATAATGCCTTATTCTCAGTAAAAAATCTGAGAGAGCGCTCTGTACTGGTGCTTTGCATGGCACTTTGTCACTCTCTCTCCATAAGGTATACTTTATAAAATTATTTGTACCATTTAATAAAAATTATTTTTTTTCTCAGCTGCTGGCTCTAAGCATTTATTGAATCGCTTCATGGGTAATAGAAGGCCAGTGGAGAAGGCTATTTAGAGAAATGCTAAAAAACTGGCTTTTTAAGGAAGCTTATAATGATATCTAAAGATAAACAGACAGGACTGAAGAGTTAAGCAGCAAGGGGATTTAGAGGGGAAGGTCAGGAGTTGCTTATTCGTGTTGTATGTTTTATAATATTTTGTATTGGCATTGTATTTTATTTATTTTAAAATATTATGGATATAAAATTTGTAAACCGCCTAGATTAACGATGGTGGTATAGAAAAAAGAGAAAAAAATGAGTGATTTTGTGAACATCTTGAAAGAAATTAGCCATGAAATGGGCAGTGATTGAAGGGGTAGGAAGACTGGCTATTTCAAGAGGGAGTTAAGAGTGATAAAGAAATGGTGGGGGTTGGAGGTCAGGCTATTGGTCAGATGGACATAATAGTTTTGTTTGGTGAGTGCAATAGCTTACTGGAAAGAGGTCAGCATAAATTTGAAATCAGGATGAGAGAAAGATTTAAGCCGGATATGCTCTGAAGAATTGGTACTGAAATGAACCATGGAACAAAGAAATGTTATTGTTTCATAAACAGGACATTGTTTAAACTAGCTGACAAAGTTATCTGGATACAGACTTGTTGAGGCTGCAGATGCCTTCTCAGTCATTGTATCCAGTTAAGCAGCTCATACTGAGCAACAAGCTATGTTTTCCAGCATGTCCACCATCACATGAATCTGCTGCTAGGGAGAAAACTAGTTTTAATCACCTACCAATGATTTTACCCATGAAGTATGAGATATCCAATCAATTTATTTATTTTTTATTTACATTTGTTTTTACATTGTAATCTTACCACCCTTGTGTTCAAAGTGGTTTACAACATCTATTATACATGCACAAATAAATATTAGAGTCTCTTAATGCTCACCTTTGAGAGATAGGGGGCATTTACATCTGATCCAGGAGCTATGACAGCCTAGGGAGAAAGGAAACCAGAAGAAGAAGGATTCTAAATGACAGGTGTTTTCCTGCTGGACTATACTTTAAACCCTGACCTATGCTACTGCATGGTTCCTGAGTGCCACATTGGTACACTTTATGTGGTCATTGCCTGTATGCATGTGCTGCAAGTGAGACTAGTTGATAAATTCTTATTTCTAGCTTGCAAAACTCTTTCTGCCAGTCGTTCCTTGAAGAAAACCCTCTCCTTCCTAGGACAGAAAAGAAACATTTTCCATTTTTATGGACACTTTGGAACTGTTTTCAGAGAAGCTGTGGGGATAATTAACACCCTGCATGTGCTACCACCTCTGAATAGTGGACTATGGACAGACAGCCAAACTGCCAATAACAGTTTGCCAGATGCTGCATGCTCCTCCTAGCCCCACCCCTTTCATATGTATAGTGACACTCCCACTACAGTGGCAGAGGTGGAAATAGATAAAGAGATTGCAGATATTATTAGATGAGTCACTAGATGTTAGAGACATGAGGTAAGGAGTAGAAAGAGCACGCTATCTGGTAGCTTGGGGGAAGAGGGACTTTACCCCTGCAGAGAAATCTTGGAAGGGGCTTGAACCTCACCATACCCCAAACGTTTATGCCTATGGGACACAGTGATACCAAGATAAAAAATATATCACAATGACAGAGCAGATAGACGTGATGATACTATATTTTAAGGATTCCAAAGAGTCAAACAGAATATAGATTGTATAGGATATTGCACTCCGCCGTGGCTTCCCTCCAGTCCTTAAATATAGAGGCAGATTTGAATGCTAAGTTACAAATTACCGGTAGGTACTCAACCAGGATATTAAAGCAGATTGTGAAATGCTAATAGAGGTTAGACAGGCTCCTAAGCATGGAAACACAATAAGAATGGGAAATTTCAATTACCCCAAAGCTGATTGGATGACTGTTTTATCAGAGCATGTCAGGGAGTTTATATTTTTAGACACCAAAAGTTTCTGCTTCAGTACAAGAGAACCTAGAACCAAAGAGAGAGAGAGAGGACTACTTTAGATTTAGTTCTCACTGGAGTACAGCATCTGGGGCAAGGGTTACAGCAGTAGAGCTGCTAGGCAATTGTGATCATATTAATGCTATCAAATTTGAAATAATCACTGGAGGGAAAATAATAAATCCCCAAATTTAAAAAGTCTAAAGAAGAACAAATCTCTGCCAGCATGGCTAAATGGTGTTGTGAAAGAGGCCATCAAAGCCCAAAAGTTATTAAAAAAAAAAAATAGAAAGCAGGATCTAATAAGCGAAAGAAGGCTCAGCATTTCCAAGTTAGATGTAAAACATGAATAAAGCAGACCAAGAGAGAATTTAAGGAGAAGCTTGCCAAAGTGGTAAAACCGAATAAGAAAAACTTTTTTGAGTACATTAAAAATAAGAAAACTGTAAGGGAATCTGTTGGTCCATTACATGACTGGTTGGTTAAAAAGGATGCTCAGGTAGGGTAAGGCCACAGCAGACAAACTAAGAGGGTCATTTTCTAAAGCTAGCGCACGCGAAAAGTCCCTTTTCAAGTGCAATAGCTAGAAAGGGGCGGAGTTGGGGTGGCATCTGCCCCGGAAGAGGAAGAGTCGGGGCGGACGCCGCAAAGACAGTGTGGATGGCGAAAAGGTAAGGAGCCTTTTCGCTTCCAATTTTGCACCCAATAGCACCACCTTTTACAATGGCATTATTGGGTGCGAAAGCGGCAGCGATCGCAGGCCCGCCCCCCCCCCCACCCCCCTGTACCACGCGATTCACGACACCGCGGTACGTTAGAAAATCTAGGCCTCGAATAAGTCTTTACTTCACTCTTTAATGAGGAGGATGTTTGTGAGATGGCCATACCCGAATCATTCTTTGTTCATGATGTTCAATGAAAGTAAATCAAATCAGTGAATCTGGAAGAGATGCTGCATGTAAATTATCACACTATATCATTTTTTCCCTAAACAGTACCAGTTAACTGGATATCTTTTGAAGGTAATGGACAGTTAAGTGGCAAGTTATCTGTTTATATATATATATATATATATATATTTTAGATAGAAGACTGTTAATTCTCTTGATTTATATGCTGCTCAACATCTTTTTCAATTGATACCTGACATTTTTATTTTTTTTTATTTTTTGCAATATCTGCGCCTTTCCAGCCATAGAAATAACCTTCTATCGCAATTGTCTCTAAATTGTTATACTCAGGAATTAAATTGTGTTAAAACAGGGTTTAATGAGGTTTTAATGAGGTTTAGTAACTACACCCCTATGACTTTCTACTTCCATTACTGTTTGGGCTACTAATAATAAACTTGCTGGTGGTTTAGCTGTGTGGATGTTTGTATTTTGAAAATTAGCTTGAGATCGCAAAACGATTTTAAATAATCAACCAAAATATCTTATACATATACTTAGGGGTCAACTTTCAAATATTAAATTGTTTTAACTGCATGTTTGCTGTTCTACATTTGTAAGCCACCTAGAACTGGATTGGCAGATTTTGATTTAAATTAAATTAAATAACCATAAAGGGATAAAAACAATCCTTCTCCTTTCAGAGATTTTTATACAGTATCAAATACTTAGAAAATAATTGCCATTACAAGCAACTTGTTTAAAGTGTTATACTGTAATTGCAGAGTTGATTAGGATTTTAATTATATAAAAGATACTAAAATGTAAATAAAACCACAAAATCTATTGGAATAGGGCTAATTTTAATGAATGATTTTGTCTTTCTATTGAGTCATTTACACTCTTTTTCAGGAATTTGTATAGTAAAGCAAAATTCACGTATGTTTTTAGACCACATATTTATCTTATTCAATGTATGATTGAAGCAGGGACTTTTTTTAATAGCAGGCTGTCCTACCTATTGCTCTGGCATCAAATCCCGCCAATATTGTATCTACTTTGACATAGCATATTGTCACATAGAGCTAAGCTGGAGACATATTTCTATTGCACTAAAATTGTCTGTCACAAGGTATGATGTGCTATTGGCATATGGTTCCTATATCAAAAAGGCAGATTTAAATTATTCATTTTCAATTTTATGTTTTGACACATGTCAGATACTGTAAGTGTCTGTATTATATCAGCACAGTAGTCTATACTTGAGCACAGTTATTCCTGAGCATTTATGAGCTACCTGTTTACTAGAACAGATCCAGGTGACATTATACCCTTACATCTCCAAACCCTTATATAGCTCTACTTTTAAGTTTTATACTTTTCAGATTTAAAGATATTCTTCTCTGTTATGCCTTATTATCAAAATGTATATTTAATAATTATAAATATAAACTTCTAAGGCTATTTAATTTTTAAATGTTTTTCATTCTAACCGGTATTGATTTGATACAAACAAAATGATGTCAGCTGGTCCTAAGACCAGCACTATTTTTAAATCACTGTGGTACTGGTCTTAGGGCTGGCCAAAGTCATTTTTAAAGGGATATTTGAGGAATTAGAGGATAGGGGGATTCCCTCCTGCCCTTTCACTAACCAGGACTAGCAACAAAGGGGTAAGTAAAGACTGGAGTGGACCACAGCCCTGATAACATTTTAAAGGTAGATTGGAGGGGGTTTGGAAGTATCCATATAAGCTCCTTCCATTTTTTGTTTTTGTTTGTTTTGGGGTATTTATTGTAGTTTAGCAATTGAACCAAACCAAAATAATCATTCAATGACCCAAGCCCAACCTCCCCACCTCCCAACAAAACAAACAAAAAATAAAACAAAATTAAATTTTGGGGGTGGCGCAACCCTAGAGCTTGTCTGCACAGTTGATATACAATTTTTTATTCCTTACTCCATTTTGCAGTGTCATATAATTAACCTAATAACCCTTTGTATCAACTCTGTTAAAAGGCTGGCTCACCCATCTTTGTCTGCAACTCAATATCAATAAAATAAAAATTTTGTTAATGTCATCAATTACAACTCCTTCATCCCAAGTACCATCTACAATCATTGATGGACAACAACTTAATATCCAGAAGGATGTACTAAATTTAGGCATGCAGTTGGATTGCAATCTGCCTGAGAAACAAGTTTCACTTATAGTTAAAGCCTCTTTCTATAAAATTGCATTTGTTGAAGAATTTAAAACCATTATTACATTATCAGGACTTTCACAAGTACTGCAGTATCTTATTCTGAATGCACTGGGCTATTGCAACTCATTGTACTTAAGCATTCTAGCGAATATACTATGTCCCTTCCAGGTTATTCAAAATACCACTGTCAAATACTCACCAGTACCAGATGCAGAGAGCACATCACACTAGTTCTTATTAAACTACATTGGTTTCCCATTACCTTTCAAATTCAATATAAAGTACACCACCTCATTTATAATTTACTTAACTATCATTCCTTAACAATATTTCTTTATAAACTTTCTTGGCAGCTAAAATCTGTAATTAAATATTTACTGCATACCCCAGCCCCAAAGCTGGCAAGACTCGATGTGACCAGAAGCTGGGCTTTTTCCATAGCTGGGTCACACGTATAAAACAGTATACCAGAGTATCTCCATGCTGCACCAACCATCGGCCCCGCCCCTAGGCACACGCGCGCGGACCGTCCAGTCCCTTTTAGGGCCAGGGGTGAGTCCAAGCCCCGCGGAGCGCCCTGATTGAACTCAATAGAAAAGGAAGTGCCTGCCTGCACTTCCTTGCCTTGGCAATCGGGTTGACACCGTGTGTGTACTAGTTTGCCTCCGTGTCTCATCGCCTGTTCCAGTCTCGTTCCAGTCCTGTTCCAGTCCTGTTCCAGTGTCCTCCTGTTCCAGCATCCTTCTGTTCCTGCATCCTTCTGTTCCAGCATCTGTCTGTTCCTGCGTTTCTCCAGGTACTACCTCTTGGACTGACTCTCTGGTACTGACCTCTGCCTGTTCTTGACTACGCTGATCGCTACCCAGATACTGACCTCTGCCGGCAGGCGTAAGACATAAAATAAGGTAACGGGGGGAATTTAGGTAGGGCTGGGGGGTGGGTTAGATAGAGGAAGGGAGGGGAAGGTGGTGGGGGGGGGGCCGGAAAAAAAGTTCCCTCCAAGGTCACTCCGATTTTGGAGCGGCCTTGGAGGGAACGGGGAAAGCCATCGGGGCTCCCGTTGGGCTCGGAGCGCGCAAGGTGCACATGTGTGCACCCCCTTGCGTGCACCGAGCCTGGATTTTATAACATGCGTGCGGCAGCACACACATGTTATAAAATCGGGAGTAGATTTGTTCGCGCCAGGTTGCGCGAACAAATCTACACCCGCGCATATGTTTTAAAATCTGCCCCTATGTGAATAAGTAGCTTAAGAACATAAGAACATGCCATACTGGGTCAGATCAAGGGTCCATCAAGCCCAGCATCCTGTTTCCAACAGCGGCCAATCTGGGCCATAAGAACCTGGCAAGTTTCCAAAAACTAAGTCTATCCCATGCTACTGTTGCTAGTAATAGCAGTGGCTATTTTCTAGGTCAAGTTAATTAATAGCAGGTAATGGATTTCTCCGCCAAGAACTTATCCAATCCTTTTTTAAACACAGCTACACTAACTGCTCTAACCACATCCTCTGGCAACAAATTCCAGAGTTTAATTGTGCATTGAGTGAAAAAGAACTTTCTCTGATTAGTTTTAAATGTGCCACATGCTAACTTCATGGTGTGCCCCCTAGTCTTTCTATTATCCGAAAGAGTAAATAACTGATTTACATTAACCCGTTCTAGACCTCTCATGATTTTAAACACCACTATCATAACCCCTCTCAGCCATCTCTTCTCCAAGCTGAAAAGTCCTAACCTTTTTAGTCTTTCCTCATAGGGGACACATCTTGCCCTTGGAATCCCCTAGGCACGCATGCACAGGCCAGTATTAAGCACGTCATGGCGGGAACCTCGGGAGCATCCCCTCTGGAAGATGTCAGCCTTCCAGGATATTTAATCCAGCTGGTCCTGCCTACTGAAGACTTGGGCAATGAGTTCCCTTATTGCTGAATCCACTTCACTTGCTACGGACCTCCCGTTCCATTTTCTGCTCCTTTGGCGTGAGATGCTCTGGGTACCTGCTCCTCAGGGGCCCTTCCTCATCTCTGGCTATCTGCTCCTTGGAGGGCCTATTGCCTTGGACTCTCTTCTACTTCATTTCCCAGGACTTCCCGTGGAACCTCTACTACTGTGAGTACCTGTGCTCTAGGAACCACTACCGTACCATCCTTATGTGGAACCCTCATCGGTGTACCCGGCGCTGTGGACCACTACCATGACAAACTCTAGTGAGCAACCTTCACCGGTGTACCCCGCGCTGTGGACCACTACCATGACATCTTTACAGAGGAGCCTCATTGGTGTACCTTGCTCTGCGGACCATTGCCGTATCTTCTACTGAGGTATTCCCTTTGGGTATATCGCACCGCACAGACTCTGTGACTTTCTCCTACACTCCCCGCTTCACGGGCAGTGCCCCTCTATTCTCTAATAAAGACTCTATTCCACAGCTGTGTCTGGCATCTGCTGAGACCTCACCTTTCAACGGTGAGGCTCACAGAGCTCCTCCCTGAGGGCGGTACCATCTCTCACCTCAGCCCAGGGTCCACATACCTACTAATCCTAACATTACTATACTCTTCCGCAACACACAAGGGATTTCCACCCATAAAGATTCAATTGTGCATTTAGTCTCATGCAGGATCCTTATCCTGTTGACTCTATGCCATCCTGGACATAAAGCTCCACTCTGCCACTAAGATGTACCTTTCTGTCATTGCGATATAATTTGTACCTGGGTATTGCACTATCCCATTGCTTATCCTCCTTCCACCATGTCTCTGAGATGACAATTAAGTCTATAATCATCTTTCCCTGCTACAGAACTTGAAACTCCAAACTTAATCCTGGATTTTAAAAGCCCTGCACACATAAATTTAGGGGGTGATGCGTGTGGCTGGGCCTTGAGGTACACACAGTAGTGCTGGGACTTTCAAAAGGGGCGGGTCGGGGGCATGGTCTGGGTGGGGAGAGGTGGGGCAGGGGCCGGCTGGGACAGCAGCCATTAGGCCCTGTCCTGGGGAAGCAAGCGCTGGCATCTGGCCAGCGCATGGAAGAGGAAGAGCAGTAAGTATTGAAACAAAATATTTTGGGTAGATAGGTAGGAGTTAGGGGTCAGGGTGGACAGGGGAAAGGGGAGGAAGGTTAGGTGGGGGGGTGGGGAAGTTCCCACCCAATCTGCTTCTTAATTGGAGTGGACTGGGAGGGAACTGGGAAAAAGGCCAATCGCAGCGCTGCACGTAATTTACAAAATCCCCCCTCCCCCCCCGCGCGTGCAGAAGAGCCCACCCACTGCACATACGCACGGATATATTTTATAAAATGCAGGTGCAGATGCACGCGTGATATAAAATAGCCATGTTCATGTGCGCACGCCGAGAACCGCGTGCACATGGACGCACGTAGGTCTTAAAATCAATCCTTTACTTCTTAGACTTCTGGCATAGCATATAAACATTTCATACTGTTTTTATTGTTTATATTAACATTATGCTTTTCAGTTGTCAGGGATAATTTGGAATGTTTTAGCTCAGGTGATTCTTTACTTATAGGCACATGGACTACTTTTCTTCTTATTGGAATCTCTCTGTTGCGATGGCTGAACTCTAATGCTTCATTAGTATCCTTTGAAGATACCTCCCTCTGAACCATGCACTGATGAGTGATTGCTGGATTTCTCCTTTGTTCTAATTTAAAAGATGTTCTATCTCCTTTTTTAAAGGTTAGCGCCAGCAGCCTGGTTCCACCCTGGTTAAGTTGGAGCCAATTCCTTCGGAAAAGACTCCCCCCCCCCCTTCCCCAAAATGTTCCCCAGTTCCTTACAAAAATGAATCCCTTTTCCTTGTACAATTGTCTCATCTATGCATTGAGATTCTGGAGCTCTTCCTGTCTCTGGGGACTATTGCATGGAACAGGGAGCATTTTAGAAAATGCTACCCTGGAGGTTCTGGTTTTCAGCTTTCTACCTAAAAGCCTAAATTTGGTTTCTAGAACCTCCCTCCCACATGTTCCTATGTCATTGGTGCCTAACTATACCATGCCAGCCGGCTCCTCCATTTTTTTGAAGGGGTGAATAAACATGTGGACAAAGGTGAACCAGTAGATGTGGTAATGCCAATGCAAGTCACATGTACCTGGCAAGTAATCAAACATTAGATAGATCACAAGCTGCTATTGCTTATTAATTACCTCTTGCAAGTGGCGGAATCAACCCCCACAAAACTGTAATGAAAACTAAACACATTTTTTTCTTTTCCTCATCCCTAGTACACATAACCATTCACATAATCATTTTCATCACACAAAAATCTTCTCTGTTCCATTTTTTAAGATCTTTATGTAAAGATTCAATGGACTGCTACAATTCAGCAAGTTTAATATCATCTTCATCCTTATAGCTACTTTGTTTCACACTATTCTTCCATAAATCAGTAGCAAGTGTCTGTGTTTTCTCAATAATTAAGATCATTTAATCATTGTAACATTTATTAAAGATTGCATTGATCTCTCCTAAGGAACAATTTAAAAAAATATCTTAAGGATATTTTATTAATGTCCTCTGATAATTTGCCAAAAATCTCAAAAATGTATTTTGCTCCAATGTCAAAAAAATGGAAGTGAGGTAAAAATGGGTGCTCCTAATGTAAATTTAGATACTGATCTTACGGCCTATTTAGAAACTCCTTCAGAAGAACAGATAGAACAACCAGGTACTTTATTAGTATCATTTAATTTTGTGTCAGATAGGGATTTGGTTTTAAGGATATTCTTTAAAAAACCGTAATAAATTGTTTCTTGGTCAAAAGCTTCAGATATATCCAGATATTGTGAAAGATACTCAGATTCATAGGAAGGTATTTGTGGGATGAAGTCAAGAGGCTAGAAAGGTGGGTGCCCAGGTAAACATTAGGTACCTGTGTAAATGTTTAATGCAACATAAAGGGAAAAGGTACATCTATTATGAACCTGAACCAATGAAAAGCTATTTAGATAAATGTAAAGAAGAAGCCAGCAGTACCTAACCAATCGGGTGAGATAGTGATATAGGCTGTAATATCTCTCCTAATATTGTTATTGTGTTAAATAGATTTTGTTCCATTTCTTTATATCCTATGATCTTTCTGTTTCCTTATAATTGTATAAGTGGAAGATTAGTTTACTGATTTATTGATGCAAACTTTTTTGCTTTGGATTGGATTATTAAAAATTGATAAATAAAGAACTAAAAAAAAAAAAAAGATTGCATTGTATCTGAACATAAACTCAGAATTTTCCAAAAATAAATGTGGCTCTTTAATTACCCGAAAGCCAAGAGTAATACTTCAACAAGTAAATAATCAATCAAGATTGCTGAATGCAGCTCCATTCGTCCAAGATGTATCATCAGCTGTTGAATTTCAGTCCATTGCACCTTACTGCCTACAACTAAATGAGAATCAAGCAATGGAATAGAGTTTAACAAGGAATCGTGGACACTGTCCAGAGAAGTAAATACATTGTTCACTGGAGTAGACATAAATCTGCCAAGTCATCCCAAACAATTGGATACTAAAAAATGGTTAAATAATAACTATTCATCCAATAACAATATATCATCAAATACTGACAGGGGAATATAAACAACAACATGAGGCCAGTTAACTTTAAACCTAACTGGTGATTTTAAAATGATAGCCGACTAGAAGTAAATTATTCAGCTAAAGGTAGACTGATAAATTTAATCAAGGATATTCAGCAGGATAACTTATCCAGCTAACTTTAACTGAAAAAGTTATTCATTGGAATCTTTACTGAATATTAGTCTATAAGATTTTACTTGAGGCAACAGAGGGACAGGACGTGTAGCAAGGACCTGCCTTCCAGATATTTCCTTATCCTCTCGCACCAATGATGTGTGCTCAGAGGCATGTACCAAGGCGAGTAGAGTTAGAACTGCTAAAAAAGGTCCAGGGAAACGTAGAAAACGATTTTTAGCTATGAAGCAGGTAGTTATTTCCATGGGGTCAAGATTTCACCTTCAATTTCCTTGTAAATGTATTATTTCTTTAAGACATTTATTTTCTTTGAACCTTCTAAGCCTCATAGCTTTATTGACTCCAGACATCCTGGAGCTAGTTCACCTATTATTACTTTATAATGGCTATCAGGGCTCCTTATGTGGTCCATTCCTAGAATGTTTTATGTACTGAATATATTCCTTTCTGAATCTCCTTTCTTTTCTAATTTTGTGAATATCTCCCTTTCTTTTTCTCTTGGATCCCACCTTATTGTGGTCTATATAGGCTATTTCTTTTTTTATATGCTTCTATTTTGTATTGTTTGGATTGCTTTTCCATGCAAGGTATTCTTGTATATGTTTTTTGAAAATACAAATAGTTAAAAAATAAAAATGGTTCAGGGAATACTTCACAGATCTGGCTGGACCCTGAAGCAGTCTGTGTCACTGGACACCAGGTATATAATTTTAAAAGTAAAAGGGGCCTTAACAAACAGAATGGAGCCCTGGGCAAGCTCCATTTGTCAGTCCAAGGGAATATATTTTAAAACTAAAATGTGCCTCACAGTGGTACAAAGGAGTAAAATTCCATAGTTCCACTGCAGTTTGTGTTCCCTTAATGTTAATTTGCATATTAATTGACCTCAGCATTTGCAGTGCAAGGGAAGTCTCATGACTTAACTTATGCTACCAGCCAGCGGAAAGACAAAACAGAGAGTAATGACACCAGTTCTTACAGCAAATTTTAAGGAATATCAGGCTCTACCAAAATAATCAGTGGAATTTGCCAACTGTCCTTATGTGGGGAAGGGTGCTGGGACTTGTAACAAGTATATATTCTTATAATTTTTGTGATGCAATGGATCAAGGATACACAGTAAGATCCATGAATTTATAATTTTGTTACACTTGGAGTGATATTTTTAAGGTTGAGGAGAGTGGAGCTGTGTGACAAATCCCAGAAAGTGGAGAAATTTGAAGGGAAAACTATCCAAAACAGAGAGAGAGAGGGTATCCCAGTGGTTCAGGGTTTGCTGAGTAAATGTTTTGAGTGAGTGAGATCTCAAACTGAATTGGGGAGCTGAAAAGATAAGGAGTTGGAGGGATTAATTTATACTACAAGCAGAGACATGGAATATAAATAATCTGCTTTATTTTAAATGATTGCAGTTAGAACTGTCGCTTAGGAAAAGAAATTGATAAAAGTTGGAAGAGACACCAGTAATGATTTAAAACTTCTAGTAAAATTAAACTTGTCCCTCAAAATGATTAACAGAAACTGACAGTGAGTACTGACAGTATTAACTCACTTGTGAAGTGAGTCGGCTGTGGTAATTTGGGTTAATCCTTAAAACTGGATGACAAGGGAAGTATAGAAAATGCTCTAGAAAACAGTTCCTTTAAAGGAAGGGAGTAGAGTTAAAAGTGAGAGATTTCCACTTGTCATTTGCCAAGCTAAATATCTAATGTGAGAGAGCATAGACGGTTCGGCAGAAGCTGCAGCATAGCAGCAGTGTCAGTTACAGCAGACTTAATCTGTGACAAGAGACAGTGAAAAGCACAGTAAGGAAGAGTCTGTATATTGGAGAGATTAAATAACTTCAATGAGATATCTCTTTGAAAACATTTGGATAAACTAAATCCTGGGAACTGTTTGATCGAGAAACAAATTTAAATCTCTGAGAACATAGAGTTCAGAAGGACACACTAAGAGGATAAAGTTCAAACAATTCCACACAACCCAATATACATGCATAATATAATATGGCTGCATTGAGTTCTACAAAAACGTTTTGTAACCCACACATATCAGATACGTGCATATTATAAAATACAAATTTGTGTGCTTACGCATAAATACATGCAATGCATTGATAGTGAATATTTCAATGCATTTGCTTCCAGTTTTAAATATATATGCATGAATATTTTATGCAAGGATTTAAAGTAGGACTTGCTTAGGCAATTTATGTGTGGAAGTCAGTATGTTTTAAAATGTATGCATATAATTGAAATAACCAGTTCTCTAAATCCTCCACCAGTTCACCCAGTCCTTCCCCAGGTCTTCAAGACCCTTCTGGTTTTTCAGTCTGAAATCACCCCAGTTTACTCAGACCTCCTACGTAGCCAATAGTGCACAATAAACAAGCCTGATATGAAGTTCACAAGATAATTAGCAGGTGCAAAGCTGTACAAGTAAGTTGCCAAATGTACATGTGTAGGTGTCTTATAGAATAGGATCTTATACAAATAACTGTTGGAACTGCCCCAGACCACTTCTTTTTCATGGATATATGCACATGAAATATTCAGTAAGCAATGAAGCATGTGTTTTCAATGTTTATAAAATAGTGATTATGTGAGTATAAACTAATTACACATGTATATGCGAACTTTACAAGGGTAAATGTTTTAAAAATGTACCCCATATATATTTTTCTTTTTACACTAGCTAACTCAAATTCAGTTTCACTAAGGTAATCCAGAAGGAGCAAGTAACACTATACACATAACTTGTGGAAGATACTTCAATTTGTTAGGAAGTCAGTATATATGTTTTTTTCATTTGGTTAAAGAGTAGGAAGGATGACTACTAATTGGAAAGAAGAAAGAAGAATTAGCAACCAATAACAGTAAAGCAGAACTGAAGCATCCTGAAGAATGGAATCTCACTGAAAAGAGCTAAGTATGCACACACACACACTTATTTTAAATACTCTGATAACAGATTAAAACAGCAGCACAGTTCAAAACATCTTTAGAACTGAAGGGTACATAGTTATAACGTACATGCTAAAAGACTGTAAGAGGAACTGAAAAACAGAAAAATTTCTTAAAGAATACTTACCACACAGTTAGGAGATGAATTCCTGAATGTCCATATCCTGAAAAGCACAAAAAGAACACAAAGAATCAACATTAACATAGAAGAAAATCACTAACAGTAAAGGCTTAACTAGAGTTTTATTAATTAAAGGACATTTACCTGATAGTGATAAATTGCAGGAAGACCTTGTGAGGCTGGAAAATTGGGCATCAAAATGACAGATGAAATTTAATGTGGACAAGTGCAAGGTGTTGCATATAGGGAAAAATAACCCATGCTATAGTTACACAATGTTAGGTTCTATATTAGATGCTACTACCCAAGAAAGAGATCTAGGCGTCATAGTGGATAACACAGTTCAGTGTGCTGCGGCAGTGAAAAAAGCAAACAGAATGTTGGGAATTATTAGAAAGGGAATGGTGAATAAAACGGAAAATGTCATAATGCCTCTGTATCGTTCCATGGTGAGACCGCACCTTGAATACTGTGTACAATTCTGGTCGCTGCATCTCAAAAAAGATATAATTGCGATGGAGAAGGTACAGAGAAGGGCTACCAAAATGATAAGAGGAATGGAACAGCACCCCTATGAGGAAAGACTAAAGAGGTTAGGACTTTTCAACTTGGAGAAGAGACGGCTGAGGGGGGATATGATAGAGGTGTTAAAAATCATGAGAGGTCTAGAATGGGTAGATGTGAATCGGTTTCTTACTCTTTCGGATAATAGAAAGACTAGGGGGCACTCCATGAAATTAGCATGTGGCACATTTAAAACTAATTGGAGAAAGTTCTTTTTACTCAATGCACAATTAAACTCTGGAATTTGTTGCCAGAAGATGTGGTTAGTGCAGTTAGTATAGCTGTGTTTAAAAAAGGATTGGAGGAGAAGTCCATTACCTGCTATTAATTAAGTTGACTTAGTTTTTGGGTACTTGCCAGGTTCTTATGGCCTGGATTGGCCACTGTTGGAAACAGGATGCTGGGCTTGATGGACCCTTGGTCTGACCCAGTATGGCATGTTCTTATGTTCTTATATTCTTAAGTGATCATAAAATACTCCAGAGTAATATCTAGAAAAGAGAAAAAATACCAGTATAGCATTTTAAAGGGTTTTTAATATTATTTATTGACTTTTTAACTGTTTCTAACTAATTTTAATAGAAATTATTTATGATTTTTAAACTGGAGTTTGTTTTTAAAACTGATTTCAGAATGTTCAATAACATCTAAAACAAGTGTGACATTTATTTTTTGTTACCATAATAATCACTCTCTTTCCAGTTGAATACCTACTAGTTGGAATAAAATAAAATTGTAATTATTTTAACATCATGTCTTGGTGTATATTTTGCGACATCCTATTATACATCTGCTTCTTCCCTCTGTTGGATATACCAGAGGTTTCACTGTATATAACAAAATATGAATTCTAACTTTAGATGATGGACACCAACATGAATTTCAGCAGAAATCCAAAGATGAGAAACTTTGGCCAGAATAAGAATACACGGTTGAGTTATCTGATCTGCCTGTTTAACTAAGTCTTTCTGAAGGAATACAGCTTTTCTCTGTAAACACTGACTGAAGAAACAGCCCAGGTGTGTGTATGTGTCAAGGACAGGCCCCAGACCTGCAAAAAAGCCCAAATCTGCCTGGAATCAAGAAAAGTCAATCCAAAAAGGCTGGGGTATCAGACAGATCAACTCACATGTATGCTCAACCACAGCCAGGCAGCTCACTGGTCAACAGGTTACAAGACAGATCACACGCCCTGGTCATGAGTTCCCACATGGCAGGAGTGGTGACCTCCCACCAATGGGGAAGGGGGCACAACAGTCTGAAATGAATAAGGGATCCCATCCATCCCTCTGCTTGACTATGCATGAACACTTGCACATGCATGTCCTATCTGTTAAAAGCAGCAAGTGAGAGGGCTGAGGGAGGTGGCTAGAGGGAGAAGATCCATTAACATTGAAAGACAATACCTGTGCCAGTACTCCCTATGCCTTCCTACAGCCAGTGGACCAGCTTCAGCTACCTGAAGTCCTTGCCCATCAGAGAAGGTCCTGATTCCTGCAGAGCAGCCGAGGTAAACACAGTGGGATCACCCCAGAGACTCCACTGTGAGCTACAATGCCTCTATAATGGTGAAAACTGATGGTAATCTCCTAAAGTTATTGGGGTAGTTAGCTAGCTAAATTTACTCATACACCCTAAGCAAGTCTAAGTATCTGATTGGTTTGCCTTGAGTTCACCAATGATGCAAAGTTTTAACCAGTACAAGCCTAAGCTGTTTTAAGGACTGTAGAGGCATGAGTTGTATGTGTTTTTCTCTAAGCCTGAAGAATAAAGGTTTGATTCTGAGCTAAGCAATTGTCCTTTCCTGTGCTGCTCATTTTGCTGAGAAGGTAAATATGTGGTAACCTTCAGTAGTACTGGCCCTCCCCCAGAGACAGGGAGAAACGAGAGGGAAAAGGAAAGCAGGCTGGGACCCACAGGCTATAGAATATTCTTATTTTCTTACACCTCTACCTCCAGAGGCAGAGACTGAGGAGACATAACCTAAAAAGCTTTGAAGTGTCTGAAAGACATAAAATAAATAAATAAACAGATAGATAATTTAATAAAACAACCCAGTATAGAAGAGAGGTTGAACCTGCTATCTAACTCTGAGGTCATCAAATCTAGGGAGTGCCCTGAGTACTTATTATCTTAATAGGAAATGCCCACCAAATTAACTGATTGACCACTAAGTGGCAATAGCGAATCAAGGCTTTTGAGCCTCAGGGGTGGTTTACAAGAGCACCTATATTGAAGTGACAATTTGCACTAGGAACCTAAATTTATGGACCTAGAAAGTATGCAGCTACAGGGGTAGCATTAGGACAGGAAAAAGGTAGATGCCTAGTGCTGAGTTTGAGCACTAAACTCCTAACTTAGGTGCCTATTTACTAAGCAGTGTTAAAGTGGGAACACATGTTAAATGCTGAATTTGACTCTTAGTACACATTAAAGCCATGTCAACATGATAAAACAGAAAAAACTCAGGTGCAATATAAGGAACATACCAATGTTGCATCACATGCAAATATATGCAAAAATAGCTTATTTATACTAAAATGACTTAATATGTCATTATCCTGCCTCTCATACACTTCAAAGTGGATTATATTCAGGTACTGTAGATATTTCCCTGTCCCCAGAAGGCTCAGAATCTAAATTTTTACCTGAGACAATGGAGAGTAAAGTGACCAGCCCAAGGCCAAAAGGAATGGCAGCAGGATTTGAACCCTGGCTTCCATGTTTTGCAGCCTGCTGCTTTAACCATTAGTCTACTCTTTCATTCTATAAATCATAATAAACCTCAACATCCACAATAGGCTGTGTAAAGTTAACTCTACCTATAATTTATTTTTCACTGAGATCATCAGCAAGCTAATGCATCTGCTGATACTTTTGGGGCCTTCCCAGGATGTTTATAGTGGCAACTATCCCTGTGATCACAAACCCCTTTCCTTTTCAAACTCTTAAAGCAGTTCCACCCTCCCTTCTCACCAAGCACATCCTCTAACCCTTACACCAGAAATCCTCCTGTAAGCCTGCCCTTTACTATGAACTCCCCCCAACCCAAATAGTTCAAACATTTTCCTGTGTTGGTCCCAATGCCTCCTCTTCTAGACTTTCTTTTATCATCTGTCAGGCGCATCAAGCTCTCTCCTCAGGAAAAAGCAATCCCCAGTCCATCAGAGCTATCCTGAATAGCAGAAGGCTGCCCATTTGCATATCCTCCATATTGTATACAGCAGGCCAGGGGTACCTCCTCCACTTTCTTCAAAATAAAAACAATAAGACCATTATAGGGAGAGGAGGAAAAATAATGGAATCTGGATGATTGGGGACTTGGCAGATGGGGTATTCAGGACAGTGTGCTCCTCCTTCTCTTCCTTGTAAGAAATGGTGGTAATCTCTGAGTGGGTAGTATCTGTTAAATGGGCAAAAGGTTCCTGGTAAATGTATCCAAGTGCCACCACGATGTGGACAGCATTTTCTAGATTCAGCAGTTAGTCCTGTTAGCCCTTTGTCCAACTTAGCTGAGATGAACTCTCTCTATTGCCAGGCTCTGTAGTAACAAGTGTGCATCTCCCCAAAGAAGGCAACATTTGTGTGGTTTGACAGTTTCACACAATTATAAACTTGCAAGGATCCAGTATTATTTTGCTGTCCTATCCAAAGATCTTCAAGCTATTTTTTTGTACTATATGTGTCTGAAGTGAGGAAAACAGATAAATAGTATGTCCAGAGAAAGTGTTCAAAGGATGCATGTGCTCACTGCATCCATCCAAAGTGAAGGAAAAAAAAAGCCATAAAAAGGTATAAGACACAAAGAAAATAGGAGAGGTATAAGAGAGAAAATGTGTATCAATAGAAAGCATCAGAAATTTGCAGAATAAATGGTCTATTGTCAGGGCCAGTATTAACATTTCAGTTCATTGGCATCTATAATTCAGTAAAACGGATGCAAGAAATAATATAAGAAAATATAAGCTTGAATTATGTAATTTAACATTTTTTTTTTAATTTCCATTTTTTTATATATTTATTTTTGTAGCAGCAACATTGCATTTAACCATTTAGCTGTTTACTGAATTCAAATGTAATCAGAAATAGGACAGATATATATAAACTTAACAGTAGGGATGTACAGGGGTAAAAAATTTGTTTCATTTTTTGTTTCATTTTTGAGAGGTTTTTTTCCCCACTAATTTAATTTCTTTTAATGTTTCATTAGTTTCTTTCATTAAAAAAAAACAAATCAAATATTAAAAAAATAAATAAACGGCATCCCAAGGCCTCCCAACCCCACCAACCATCCCTCCCACCCAGAAAAAAATGTTGAGGTCAGGATCCATCTAGCCCCCACTTACCTGGTCTGGTGGGGATTCACTAGCAAGGCCTAGGATGAGTCAGAAGCCTAAACTTTGCTTAGGTCAAAGCTGCAGAAGATTGTCATGACCTCGGCCTAAGATCTATGCAAGGCTGATGCTTTGAGGCCTTTTCCTGACTCTTCAGACTAGACCTGATGCTGGGGCCTCAGTCTTGGCCAAAAGCCAGAGCCTGGCCCAATACCAGGGCTCGGTCTGGACACCAGGTCCTGAAGTCTCGCTCTTGACCTAGGTCTAGGCCCAATGCTGGGGCCTAGCCTGGTGTAAAAGATGGGTCCCGATGCCGGGGCCTTGACCTAGGCCAGAGTCTGGACCTAGGCCCAATGTCAGGGCCTGGCACATAGGATGGGACTTGATGATGGGGCTTTGGCCCAGACCCAGGCCCAGGCCCAGCACTGGGGCCTGGCCTGGAGGCTGAGTTTCAACCAATGGTCCTTGGCCTAGGGTCAGGCTCAGGATTCGGAGGTCCTCTTCTTAGATCATCTCTCTTCTTTCTTCTAATGATGCTGTCTTCTGGGGTCATACTGGAGAAAATTTACTCTGGTGCTTCTTCCTCAGTGGAGGGCATCATTTTGCAATACAGCATTGCTGTACAGAAAAATGGCACCATCCACTGAGAAATATGCTCCGGAGTTAATTAAACTCTGATGCAACCCCATCAGATGGCGTCATTAGAAGAATGGGTACTTGCCAGGTACTTGTGGCCTGGTTTGGCCTCTGTTGGAAACAGGATGCTGGGCTTGATGGACCCTTGGTCTGACCCAGCATGGCAATTTCTTATGTTCTAAAGAAAGCAGAAGACCTAAGAAGAGGGCCTCTGTGGCCTGACTATTCCAGGCCTGGGCTTGACCTTAGGCTAAGACCTCAGCATCAGTTCCCAGCACCGGGACCCAGTCTCTGGGCCAGCCTTTTGCATTGGGCCTGAGACTGGGCTGAGGTCCCAATTTTGGGACCCGGCCAGGAGGCTAGGCACTGACATCATGGCTGGATCTGGGCTCTGTCCTAGGCCGAGAACCTGGCATTGAGAGTCATCCTTCAGGCTGAGCCTAGGTACAGATCCTGCTTTGTGCTATAGATGAAGCCCTGGCCTCAGGCCTAGGCCTAGGCCTAGTTCTGATTAGAAATTGTAAAAATATTAAACAAATAACATTCATTTAATTCAGGGGGGGCCCTCAATTCTTTTTGTGGCTCCCCAAATTCAACAAAGTTATTGTGTTTTGCAAATTCTTTTAAAATAAATGCACATCCCTACTTAACATATAAAGGTTTAAAATACAATTTAGTGCTATACTTTAATATCATAATTATGATGATTTAGTGTAGATACATAAGAGTGCACTCTAAAAGCAGTTTCTCAACTTCTAGAAACATCAATGAAAGGCTGAGAAGATATTTTGGTTGTTATTTGTTCAGAAATTTTTCATTTTCAGCCTTTGATCATTATTGGCAGAAGTAAAGACACCGATTTCAATGTCAATGATAGGAATGTATTAAAGTGCAGTATGAGTAAGGTAGATATGTTAAGCCCATGTCAATATGGATTTAACATGAATTAATGTTGCATTTCCCTTAAAGCTTATGTACATTAATCTACATTAACTTTAGTGCAGGCTTACGCATTAAAAATATGAAAAACCTGTGTCACATACAAAGTCATGTTAACTAGTTCATTAATATTAAAAAAGGGATAGTGCAAATCACATTAAGCAATTCCATTTGAGGTAAATTTTAAGAATTGTGCGTGTGCACATATGTGAGTGCATTTGCCGGTGCGTGCACATGGATGAGGAAATTTTATAACATGTGCGTAAATGCACATATATGTACACATGTTATAAAATCAGCCTTATGAAAGTACATGTGTGAATGATTTTACATTGACGCACGTATCTGCATGCAAATGACAACTCGAGCATGTAAGTGGGGGGAATTTAGTAGATATGCATGCCTACACAATTACATTTTTCCCTAATTCATTCCCAGTTTGCCCCAGTAAAGGAGAGGACTTCCTAAATCCCCTAGTTAACTTGCTTCCCATTTACCCTATTAGCCCTGACCCTTGAAAACCTCGATGACTACCCTAATTTCTTTTGTTACTGTTATCGATCAGCTCCTCCCAAGGGGAGGAACTAGCAATCTGTTATCAATCACCCTGCCAGGGGGGTGGAGTTAGCAATCTGTTATAGATCTGCTCCCCCAGAGGGGCGGAGCTAGCTGACTGTTAGTAATCAGTTCCTCCAGAGGAGTTAGCAAC
The DNA here is from genome assembly GCF_901001135.1 of Rhinatrema bivittatum. Classification (NCBI taxonomy): domain Eukaryota; kingdom Metazoa; phylum Chordata; class Amphibia; order Gymnophiona; family Rhinatrematidae; genus Rhinatrema; species Rhinatrema bivittatum. Next base: position 72,504,346 of record NC_042623.1, read on the forward strand.
CTGATGTAGATCTGTTCCTCCAGAGAGGAGGAGTTACAATCTGTTATGGAGTCTACTCTCCCAAGGAGAGTAGTCAGCAGTCCATTGTACTCCATAGACAGTTAGTGATCTGTTGTGGGTGGACTCCCCACAGAGTGGCAGTCTGTATGATACCTCTCTAGTAGTGTAAGGAATGAACACTGAATGTAAATTGGTGAATCCTTGGGCCGATGGCAGATGACAGCACCCTCATGAGGATATCCTGAGAGGGACCACCGGCTAGGCTGGAGTATGGAGACAAACATAGATAGTTCTTTATTAGACAGGAAGTAGAACCACCAGAGGTGGCAGTAGTGAGCTGATGTGCCCAGCAGGGCTGAAGTCCCTCAGATACTGGAATTACGATCTCTGGATTGCTGAGCAATAGAGAGAGATTATAGGTAGTGAGTAGACAGGGTATGCAGGATACATAACCAGTAGTAGATGATACACTCACAATTGTAGATATCTGTAATGGCTTCTATGCAACAGAGGGTCTTCAGTATATTCAGGAACAGGAGCTGTAGGTGAGTACTTTTTCCTATATGCAGTCTGGAATAAGAACTCACAATATCTGTGTATGAGATGGCTTCTGGAATAGAAGAGAGTCTTTGGAGGGTTTTAGAAACATAGGCCCTCATGGAGCAAGTGCCGGTTCTTATCTGCAATCTGTAATAGTAATTCACAGGATATAGGTATATGATAGCTTCTGAAATATAAGAGAGTATGTGAAGGGTTGTAGGAACATGGGCCCTCATGGAGCGAGTACCTGTTCCTATCTGTAATATGAAATAGTAATGCACCAGATATAGGTATGTGATAGCTTCTGATATAGAAGAGAGTTTTTGAAGGGTTTTAGGAACATGGAGCGAGTACCGGCTCCTATCTGCAATCTTCAATAATAACTCACGATCTCCATACCTGCGATAACGTCTTAGACAGAAGAGAGTCTTCAGAGATTAGGAACATAAGCCCTCGTGGAGCGAGTACCGGTTCCTATCTGTAATAGAACTCACTGTGTTCACATCTGCGATCGCTTCCAGGCAGTAAGGAGTCTTCTGAGCATTCAGGGACGTGGGCCCTCGAGGAGCGAGTACCGGATCCCATCTTAGCAATCTGAAATTAAGACGAGAGAGCGGGGCCCCCAAGGAGCAGGTACCCCTTGGTAAGATGAGGAGGCAGAGCAGCAGTGAGAGAGAGTTATCCTCCTTTGCTAACTCGATTAGAAGTTACAAGCAAAGATCTTTAAGTTTTAAGTGGATGATGTCACTATGGGGGACGTTCCTGAGGTTCGCGCCCTTGCCGGTACAAACTCTGAAGTGTGCGCTCGCGTGCACCCTTACGTCATCAGGAACATGGTGGATCCGCAGCGTCAGGCCAGCCTGGGGATTTCGGAGAGAAGCGGCGAGGAGAAACCGTGGCAGCATCTGTCTGTCAGACCCGAAGGGAGTCACCACAAAGGTAGAGAGGGTGGAGCGAGGGTGAGAACAGGCATGAACGCAACAGTTACATAACTTACACGCTGTCCATAGCAGAAGAAAAGCTACGAGATAGGGGACTTTGGCATGTGCTTGTGCATGTAAATACTTATGAGCTAACTTCATTTTACAGACTCAGTCCACCCATGATCTGCCAATGCCCCACTCAGATCCCACCCCTTTTTGGATATTTGTGATTTGTGCATGTAGTGGGAGATATGCGTGTAACCATGCGGGTTTTACAATCCATGCAGCACGTGCTAGACCGAGTCACATGCATATCTCCTGGCTTTGGTGCATGTAAGGGTTTTTAAATCTTCCAGTTTGTGGTCTCCCTTCAAGGGGCTTTGCTCAGGCAAATGTTGATAGAACCCACAGGGGACGGGGAAATATTGGACCTTGAATTTATGAATGGAGAAAACATCTTGAATATCGAGGTACGCACCCACCTGAGCAAGCGATGAACATCTGGTGGAGTGGTTTGATAAACTGGCAAAGGCAAAGAGGTGATGCTTACAGTCCAATATCCAGGATTTCAAAACTACCAACTTTGGTAAAATTTGGAAGTACCTTAACAAAGTACCGGCAGGATGGGAGGAGGTAGAAAAAGTGGAAGAAAATTGGGCTAAACTAAACGAAGCTAAAGTAATAGCAGGAAATGTTTATTTCAGGAAAATAACTAAAAGTAAGAGGAAAATGAAACCAATGTGGTTCTTCAAAGAAGAGGCTGAAAAAGTTAGAGCAAAATGTAGCATTCTGAAAAAAAAAAGTCTCTCCAAAATTTAAACCGCCTTCTTCGGGTAGGGCCTCTTCCCGCTGTAGTGTCTTTCGCCGAAGATGAAATATAGAAGATCCTAGGTGTTGTGCAACAGGCGTCACTGTCAGAAACCCTCTCTCCTATGGGATTTGTTTGAAATAGGGGCCTGAAACCCACCCAATCAAGCATCCCAGTGACAGGGAGGGAGAACAGGGACAATGAAATGGTGTCAATGATAAAATCAAATGTATTTTTAATACAAGATATTCTGTCAAATGATAACTGTTTTTATTAAGCAGATTAAACAATTTGTAAAAGTTAATTTTCTCTTATTTATTTCAGAATGGGTTCTTAATAAGCTACAGCTGTGGAACTATCATCAGATAAGTACAATTTTTCTATTTTTTTCATTAATAATTAACAGCTTTTTTTTTTAATATACCGGTGTTCGTGCAAGCACATCACACCGGTTTACAATAAACTTGAGAAAGGAGGAAATTACAAAAAACAGGGAGTGGGGGATGGAGCAGGAGTGAAAAAAAAGGGGGGGAGAGAGAGGGAAGAAGGTAAGGAGGAAAGAGAGCAGCTGAGAAGGTAAAAGGAACGTAGCAGTATTTACAAGAGAGGTTGCTTAACGGGGTTATACATTGTTGTTTAATTACAGCGGTTAAGAGGGGGGTAAAAAGATTATATAGGGGAGAAAATGGATGCTTACTTACAACAGTTATGGGATATAATGAAAACTTATTTGAACATTTAAAAACACAAAGATGTAAAATATTAGCTTATTTACAACAGTTATGGTTATAGCAGGTACTAAAAGGGAGCTTGATTTAAGGTTTTTGGTGCAGGTTAAATGTTTTAAAATTGATAATACAGCGGAGGACGGTAATGGGTAGCGCAGGAGTGAGGTGGGCTGGGGGGGATATAGGAACGGGTGAGGGGAGGGAGGAGGCTGGGGTGGATTAAGGGAGGCTGGGGTGGAATAAGGGAGGAGAGACTAGGGAGAGACTAGATGGGGGAGACTGGGTGGACTAGGGGGGAAGGCTACGAGGGGCTGGAGTTGGGGTAAGCTTGCCTGAAGAGCCAGGTCTTAATGCCTTAATTAAATGTGATCTTAATTACTACTAGTGTTGTATTTTACTTAAAAAATTGACTCATTTTGTACTCTGTTTTTCAGGTAAGCAAGAGTTTCTTCCTCTGGAATAGTACTCAGGTAAGCATAAAGTATATATTTTTCTGTACTTCCTCCCTTTTCCCTTCTTTCTGTCCTGTACTCTTAATTATTCCTATGGCTCTTTGTGTTTACTTATCTCTGTTTTTGTTTCCTTTTCATTTTGATGTGTTTTCATCTATTCCCTGTGGTGGTTAGGTTGGGTGTGTACATATTTATCTTGTTGATGTTTCTTACCAATTCTTTTTGGCTGGGGAAATGCTGTCTGAAACTCTGGCTCCAGCGTTATCTTCTCAACTTACTACTCTATTCTCAAATGAAATGACATAAAAAAACAGCTATTTCCCTGACACTGTTCTGTCTTCCACAATCTAAAGTCTGTGTGCTCCCTACTATGGTGTTTCTCTTACATCTGATTGTAAATTGGAACTAACTAAATAAGAAATCAAAGAATAATTATATCTTCCCAACTTAGTGACAAGAGCAGCTCCCTTTGATGTGCCAAACAATCACACTCTCAGGCTGATGAGGGAAATTGGCAGTTTCTCTCTGTTGTATGTCATCTTTTATTTTTCCATCCTGCTCCTTTAACTGAAATGAGTTCCCTCTTATGATGTAAGATTATTGAATTGCCAGGCTAGTATGCCGGTTGTTACTCAGAATTGATTCTATGTGACTACCCCTCCATCAGTTTCCTTCTATACATCAAGGTTACTCATCAGGAAACACTGTGTCATTAATTGTTTCTTCTCAGTTCTTCCTTTACAAGTGCATAACTTAATGTATCGTTTAGACTAGCTCTGATCAGACAATCACTTGTCTAAACTGATACTAACATCTGTCAGTTGTATTCTTAACTATTAATGCTTCTTTTCTTATCTTGACTGATAATAACTTTTAATTGCTATATTACATTCATTCACATACTTTCTCACTATCCTCTCCATTGCCCTTGCCAATATTGCAGTGTTTTAATGAACTTTATAGGCCTAGGTGACAAGCAACAGCAACAGGCCTCTGCTCAAGCCAAATCTCCCATTGTTTCTGTCCTCAGTTCTAAACTGTCACAGCTTTTTCATCCTTGGAGATCATTGCTCATGCTGATGTCATCTGAGGGAATTGTCGCAGGCGCTAAGTGGTATACTCTTTAAATGATGCCTGATGCTTCTTATCTTACTACCGGTCCTGATGAGGTACAAGTCTGGAAATATTGACATTGGGGGAGAGAGAGAGAGAGAGTGAGAGAGAGAGAGAAAGCAAGAGAGGGAGTCTTTTAAAAGGCCAATCTTACACTCTATATATATCCTATTGTAAGAGGGGCACTTTCAACTCAGGATGGGTTTTTGGGGGGGTCAGTGTTACATTGGTCTGCCTAGGGTGCAAGGTTCTGTAAATCCTTGTAAAATTGTCTCCCCCAAAACCACCCCTAAGTTGAAAATGCCCCTTTTACAGTGGGATACATATAGTGTCAGATTGGTCCTTTAAAAGAGTCTCTTTCTCTCTCTCTCTCTCTCTTGCTCCATCTATCCATATGTAAGACTCCAACACATACAAGTGGTAGAGATATTTTAAATGGTACACATATACTTGCATGCATGATATAAAATTCAGTGTATTTTTGCTCACCTGCCCAATATGCGTGTTTATGGGCGCACACGCGCACCTTTTAAAATTTACTTGTAAATATTAAGAGATCTTAGAGAGGATTCTGGTGGGTCAGTTAAAGACTTTGGAGAGTGGAATAGTCCCACAGGATTGGTGAAAAATGGATATGGTCCCTTTTCATAAAGGTATCAATTCTAAGAAAAATGCTAGTTACAAAGTCCCTGGGTACTTTAACCCATGAACCTTGCACCATTTTTCAAAGGGACAATAAATTCTTTTTGAGAATTGCCTAGAGCAAAAAAAAAAAACATAGAGCTTTGCACTTGCTTTTTCTGTGGATACTGTTTTCCCTTCTAGATAATGCATATTAGGGATGTGAATCGTGTCCTCGATCATCTTAACGATCGATTTCGGCTGGGAGGGGGAGGGAATCGTATTGTTGCCATTTGGGGGGGTAAAATATCGTGAAAAATCGTGAAAAATCGTTAAAAATCGAAAAATCGAAAAACCGGCACATTAAAACCCCCTAAAAACCACCCCCGACCCTTTAAATTAAATCCCCCACCCTCCCGAACCCCCCCCCAAATAACTTAAATAACCTGCGGGTCCAGCGGCGGTCCGGAACGGCAGCGGTCCGGAACGGGCTCCTGCTCTGAATCTTGTCGTCTTCAGCCGGCGCCATTTTCCAAAATGGCGCCGAAAAATGGCGGCGGCCATAGACGAAAAAGATTGGACGGCAGGAGGTCCTTCCGGACCCCCGCTGGACTTTTGGCAAGTCTCGTGGGGGTCAGGAGGCCCCCCACAAGCTGGCCAAAAGTTCCTGGAGGTCCAGCGGGGGTCAGGGAGCGATTTCCCGCCGCGAATCGTTTTCGTACGGAAAATGGCGCCGGCAGGAGATCGACTGCAGGAGGTCGTTCAGCGAGGCGCCGGAATCCTCGCTGAACGACCTCCTGCAGTCGATCTCCTGCCGGCGCCATTTTCCGTACGAAAACGATTCGCGGCGGGAAATCGCTCCCTGACCCCCGCTGGACCTCCAGGAACTTTTGGCCAGCTTGTGGGGGGCCTCCTGACCCCCACGAGACTTGCCAAAAGTCCAGCGAGGGTCCGGAAGGACCTCCTGCCGTCCAATCTTTTTTGTCTATGGCCGCCGCCATTTTTCGGCGCCATTTTGGAAAATGGCGCCGGCTGAAGACGACAAGATTCAGAGCAGGAGCCCGTTCCGGACCGCTGCCGTTCCGGACCGCCGCTGGACCCGCAGGTTATTTAAGTTATTTGGGGGGGGTTCGGGAGGGTGGGGGATTTAATTTAAAGGGTCGGGGGTGGGGTTTAGGGGGTTTTAGTGTGCCGGCTCACGATTCTAACGATTTATAACGATAAATCGTTAGAATCTGTATTGTATTGTGTTCCATAACGGTTTAAGACGATATTAAAATTATCGGACGATAATTTTATTCGTCCTAAAACGATTCACATCCCTAATATATTTGGCTAAGCAAATTAGAGCTTTGGATAACCAGCCAAAGAAATTGTTTCTAAATTTGCTAATAAAGTTAAAGACTTTCCTAAGGAGAGGCTGCATTTAACACCATACAACTTTGCTACCATCATTGAGAAGGAAGATGCAAGCACAGTTTTATTCTCCTACTCCTTTATCTTTAATTGTAGAGGATACAGAGACAGAACTTAGCTTAAATTTAGAGTAGAAACTCCAATGCAGCAAATTTACTGCTTTTAATCTAACATCAGCAGTTGGTATAGATTTGTTTCTGTGCAGCATGAATTCTATTACCTCATCATTAGATGTCATGCTGACCAATCTTATTAAGAAGCCTGAGGTGGGGTTCTCTATCAATTATAGTTAATGCTAGTTTATCACAAGGATTGTTCCTCCCTTACTTAAGCAGCTCATAGTCTGTCCAATTTTTAAGAAACATGTGCTTCACTTGTTGGTTTTGAGTCATTACCACCCAGTGTCTAAATATTCCTTGTATTTCCTTTTTTTTTTTCATTTAAATCCCTTGTATTGGTTTCAATGTAAAGGGAAAATACACACAAACAGAACTGTGGTGAATATGTCTATAAGTACAATCATTGACAAAATGTAGCTACAATAATAAATGTACAGCAAGCAATAACCATTACATATAGGAGAAAAAAAACATATCTCAAAAAGTACAAAATAGGACAATATAGGCTTATAGTACTGCCACAACATAATACAGCAAAAAGAAAAGAGAAAACATTAAAGATGAAAGTAATGGATTACCGAACTCCTAATAGCAATCCAACTAGGAACGTGCTTGTAGTGGTCTAAAGCTGCTTTTTTTTCTTATTTATATTATAAACAGTCTGAATGCCACCAAAAACATTCGTCTAAATTGGTGGCCTTCTTCCAGTTAGCCAAAATCAGTTTGGTAGCTATAGTAAGCAAAAAATCCAGTAGTTACTAGTTTCCCCTTCGAGTGCAGTAAATCGAGGCTGCAGAGAGAAAGATTTGGAACTATAATTTTATAATTCAAATGATCCTTAAAGTGCAACATATGGGAGATTTCCTCCCAAACATCTCTCCTTATCTTTCTAAGGTAAAATAATAAATGAGAAAGAATAGCATTCAGCGACCCACAGGCCAACAATTATGGGATGGAGCTAGCCCTGCCTCATGTAATGTCCAGGGGATCCACAACACTGTGGGACCGATGCAATACAGTGCGCTCAGCCAAACGCACTGTATAACACGCACTCCAACATAGGTTAAATAGGCACTAATCCACTCCTTAATGCAATAGGGAGATTAGCGCCTATTTAACCCGCGACAGACACGGAGTGAATGTAATAACGCTCATCACATGCAAATGCATGTGAATGAAGCTATTACTCATTCACTCTGCATACAAAAAAATAAATGTGCATCTCAGACGCACATTTATTGCTCGGCTATTAACATCTGCATGGAGCAGGCATTAATAGCTGAGCGCAGGTAAAAGAAGTACAGATAGGCAGAAAAAACTGCTTTTCTGTACTTCTTTTCTTAAGAAAAAAAAAAAAAAAGAAACTCAGCAGACCGCCGAGTTATGAAGACCGATGCCGGTAAACTTGGCGTTGGTTTTCATAACTGGTAGTCTGCAATGAAAACGGACGCCGAGTTTATTGGCGCAGTTCCCCAGCCGGAGCCTCCTCAAGTACTAACCATTTCCCAACTAATTCCAGGTCCAGTTTCACCTCAACATCAGAGAAAAAAAATTAATTAAACCAGACTCGAAACGGGCTAGCGTGCCCCCTGAGCCCCCGCGAGTAAACAGCTCCAGCTCCGGTCTGTGCTGACATAAGCTTGAACGTACAGGCCTCACTGACTACAGAGCCCTGCACTAGTCAGTCAGCCTTGCCGCTCACTTGACATCTCTATCATCCTGGAGGACCCAGAACTCAGAGACATGCAGACGGCCAGTTATGAAAACCGACACCAAGTTTACCTGCATTGGTCTTCATAACCGGCAGCCGCGAACCCTTAATTTTGTATTGCATGGCACCCCCCTTGCAGGTGCCATGCAAACATTAGGAAAGCGAGCGCTGACTTTTCAGCACCCGTTTTCCATGCTTTATATTACATCGGCCTCTCTGTAAGCTAGAAAGAACATAGATTGAGATACATGGGAAGCAAGGCACACTCATAGTGTTACATTCTAATAGTTGTCCCATAAGATATCATAAGCCAAAGACATCTCATGTGCTCAAATCTTTTTCAACCCTGTGCAACAAGAGAAATACGATTTCTTCATATATTTATAAACGTGAGATACCAAATTACCCTGCAATGATAGAGAAAATAATAAAGCTGCTGTGTGCCAAAGTTGCAAAAATCACCCTAAGTCAGCAAGGCCTTAACACAAAATTGTAATTGCACCCATCTAAACATTTGGGACCTTGGTAAAGCGAATATATCCACCAATTGTGAAAAGGATAAAAATTGCTCATTCTCTAATATTTGATGTAGGGAACATATATGATCCTGGTACCATGAGGGCCAGTCAGTTGGTTTCCCATCTATCAAAAACATCAAGTTGGACCATAAAGTCATAAAAGCTGATGACTTTCACAGGAGCGATAACCTTTAATGGTCCATTCTAGTATCCCATAGGCAGTATAAGTGGCAAGAAAAATATGTTGTGATCAGAAATAAAAAATGAATTATCCATGTTGCCTAAGCAAAAAACCACCCAGTGTCAAAATTTCCAGACTTGTACCTTATCAGGATCAGTAGTAAAGTGACCCCCATGCACCCTTTTTTCATTTCCAGCCTTTAGGGATCTGTAGTGTTTATTCCATGCCCTTTAGAATTAGTTTACTGTTTTCAACCTCATCACCTCTTCTGGAAGGTCATTCCTGGCATCTACCACCCTCTCTGAAGAAATATTTCCTTATGTTGGTTCTGAGTCACTCCCTGGAATTTCATTTCATGATCCCTATTTCTACAGTTTCCTTTCCAACACGTGCATCATTAAAACCTTTCACATATCTCAAGGTCAGTATAATATCTCCCCTGTACCTCCTCTCTTCTAGGGTATACATAGTTAGAGCCTTCAGCCTCTCCTCATAAGTCTTCTGATAGAGACCCAACACCATTTTGGTCACACTTCTCCAGGCTGCCTCCAAACTATCTCTATCCTTTATGAGATACAGGCTCCAGAACTGAACACTACTCCAGGGGAACCTTCACCAAGAATTTGCCCAAGGGCATTATCGCCTCCTTTTTCCTGCTAGTTATTTCTCTCTCTATGCAACCCAGCATTCTTCTGGCATTAGCTATCACTTTGCCACATTGCTTAGCCACTTTCAGATTGCCAAACACTATCACCCAAGGGCCCTCTCCCAGTCCATGCACATCAGTCTTTCACCCCCCGTCACATACATCTGTTTTGGATTACTGCTCCCCAAGGCATGACTCTGCACTTCTTGGCACTGAATCCCAGCTGCCACATTTTTGACCAGTCTTTAAGCTTTCTTAAATCACTTTTCATTCTATTTCTTCAGGCGTGTCCACTCTGTTTGATATCTTATTATCAACCGAAAATAGACAAACTTTAGCTTCTGTCCCTTAGGCAATGTCTCTTACAAAGATATCAAAGAGATCCAGTCCCAAAATAAGTCTTGTCAGCAAAGTTCCAGGTTTATTACCATGTCCATAGTATTTCTTTCTTGTAAAGCACAATGACTTCTCAATCTGCTGACCATGAAATTGTGCAAGCTCATCCTTAGCCAGCTGCAGCCTTTTGAATGTTTTATTGGAAAAGTATGCAGACCATAAGCATATACATCATAGAAATAAAGGCAGAATGATAACTAATAGCTTGGAATGTTTCACTGATCCCCCCGCTCAAAAAATAAAACAAGAAAAAACAGTGACAAAATCAAAAAAAAGACACTGTGGAAACAAAACAAACAGCACCAATTGATCCAAACTTTATGGCATGAAAAACAAAAGGCCTGTTAAGTTGAGAATAGGTGGTCCAAACTCCAGCAAGTCCAATTCTGAAAATAGCCATTGATGCTAGTATGCATAGAGAAGAAGGAATAACCAAAACTCCACATTCTATAGTAGAAAACATCTGAGGCAGTATGAAGCAACCTGAGCTCCAAATGAAAGTGGATCAACAGGAACAAATTCACCGGGTGATATAATTCAGGAGAGATTGTAATAGGACTCATTAATTCAGTTAGTACCCAGGAATATTGCCTCTGAAACCTAGACTCAAGAATCAATATGCAAGCGCCAAGAAAGTTCAACAATCAAGTATTCCTCAAAGATAAGGAAATCGCCAGTCCATGTAAATATGAATGTATATCTTCTGGGGAGTCATAAATATGTTTGTTTTAGCTAATTGTTTTAATTAGCTTGTTTTGGCTGCATATTGTGAATGTGGCATTGTTACCCATTGAGTAACCTGCAATCATGCTAGATAAATGATGCCATATTGTGTTCCAACAGCCATATGTCAAGGCATAATGTCTTTAAAAAGCTTTCTACGCTGCACAGTATTCTTAGCAAGGTCTGGTACAAATAAAGGCCACATATTATCATACATTATTGGTGCTTTCCCTTTTTCCACAGATAGGATACCCAAGGCCTATTGATATCTTAGTACCTTTAAAATAATCAAACGAGGATACATAGACTGCTTCAATGGCCTTAACGCTATGCGATGGGCTTGCTCGATTTCCAGTGGAATCAAATTGCAGGCCTAAGCAAGCAGGGATGAACAGTCGCAAAAAAGGTAAGATGTCATGTCCCTTTCAGCCTTTGGGGATCCCCAGAATATGCAAGTTGTTCCACCTTTTCAAGTTAGATAGATTCTCCACATCCCACTGGAATGATGCCATTTTCTGTGATGCCACTTGAAGCTCCAAAAGGGTGCCCTCACAGTCATCCACTCTCCATTCCAAAACATCTACATGGGAGTAAAAGGCAGTGACTGAAGAAGTCAGTTCTGAAAGCTCCAACCGTATGGCACAAGTGGTCTCTGTATTTTGTTGGAGCACATTCTTCAACTGCTGTCACTCTAATAAGATTTGGTCAGTGGATGTGGCAGGTTTAGTGGACAAGTTCTCCAGTTTCAGGAGTTCATGTTTAGAGCTTTTCTTTCCAGTCACCAGGGCAAAAGCTGCCTCAATCTTGACCAGATTTTGAGCTTGACATGCTCCACTTCTCTAAGATGTAAGAAACTTAGGAATTAACACAGATTGAAGCAACAGATCATATGATTAATAAGAAGTCTTAAGGAGCCAAAGTTTTATGCTGCCATCTTCCTCTGTGCTCACCAGCATCCTCTATTCCTTTTGGGGTAGATTTTCAAAGGGTTACGCATGTAAGATACATGCGTAACCCCTGAAACCTACCCCTGTGCATGCTGAGCCTATTTTACATAGGCTCGGTGGCGCATGCAAGCCCCGGGACACATGTATGTCCCGGGGCTTCGAAAAAGGGGCAGTCTGGGGAAGGGGGCCATCGGCGTGGCTGGGTTGTGGCAGTGGTCCGGGGGTGGGGCCAAGTGCTCTGGCACAGCAGCCTGTGCTGGGGCATGGCGCGCCGGCAGCCAGGGGATGGCAGCTCAGTGGGCGCCGCATAAATGCCTTCTGGTTTTGGCATGGATCCTTCTGGCTTTTCTTAGGTAGAATTTTTTTCAAGTATTGCAATCCTTTTTTCGGAGCGGCCTTGGAGGAAACGGGGAAAGCCATCAGGGCTCCCCTCGGGCTCGGCACGTGCAAGGTGCACATGTGTGCATCCCCTTGCGCCCGCCGACCCTGGATTTTATAACATGCGCATGGCAGCACGCGCATGTTATAAAATTGGGTGTACATTTGTACGACGCACTGGGTAGCGCGCACAAATGTACCCCTTGCGCATATCATTAAAAATCTGTCCCTTTATTTCTAAGGTTATTGAAAATGTAGTACTTGGTCAACTTGAGAATTGTTTTGCAGAAAACCAAGTATATCACCCAGGCAGTCAGGGTTTACAAAATCCCAGAGTACAGAAATTGCCTTGGTGACCATGACAATTAAATTAGTCTCAAAGCCAATAGAAGACATGCTTCTGGTCTGAATGGGTAAGAGTGTGACCTTTGATGCCATTGATCATAACCTGCATTTTCTGAGTCTTCAAGAAATTGATCAAGGTATTGAGGGAGTTGCTCTTGCATGTTTTACCACTCTTCAGTTGTTATCGTTTTAAGATATCTTTCCTGTCCTCCAGCTCCCATGTTTTTCGCTCCCGGTTTGATGTAACTTTTTTACCTTCTATATAGTTGTTAATTGGTTTCCCCTGTTCTATTGTAAACCGGTACGATAAGACCGCGTTTTGAGTATCGGTATAGTAAAAGAATTTAAATAAGTAAATAAATAAATAAATAAATAAATAAATAAATAAATGTTTTACCTTTTATCTGTCAAACCGGTCTTTTCAAGTCTGTTGGAAAAATGAACTGCCCGGATCAAGATTATCTTGATGTGATTTTCTACAAGGGTACCTTTTAGCCCCAATTTTGTTTAATATGTAATTCTTTAATACAGATGACATCCAGATAGTGGCATGCATACACCCCAATTCTAAACAAGAAATGTAAAGGTTTAATCAATGTTAAGATCAAACTGCAAAATCTTACTTCATACAAACTGAAAATAAATCCTTTAAAGTCAGAGGCAATTTGATTTTAGAGAAAAATTATAACCTTGGTGGTCACTCTTGTTATACTGAGTACTGTGATTCTGCTTAAGGCTATAGTCTCAGTCTTAGATATTAAGCTAGAACCTAGACAGAGATCCTGATTTTCAAAAGCATTTACACATGTAAAACAGGGTTTTACATGTGTAAATGCACTTGACCCATGTAAACTGACTATTGAAAATTGCTACAATATATGGCATTGAATTGTCTATAGGTTTTACCCTTGTTAAGTGCATTTAATGCAGGTAAATGGCTTTTGAAAATTGCTACAATAGTATGTTACATTTACATACATAACTCCTTTGAAAATTCACCTGTAAATATGGTGCAACATAAGTTTTATCTTATGTAATCTATTTTCTTTTACTTACACTATATTGGACATCTTCAATGCTTCCTGTGCAGAGGGGATCTGCCTCTAATGGTACATACAGCAATAATGTCACATATTATAATTTTATTTGCAAAGATGTACTCATTACTCATTTGAAAAGGTTACAGGTAGTTCAGAATACAGCTGTGAAAGTATTCTCTGAAGCTCAGAATTATGATCATATAAAGCCATTGTTGAGGTAGCTCTACTGGTTACCTATTATTCTGAGAATTAGATTTAAAATCCTTTGCTTAGCATTTCAAGCTAGATAGATTTTCCAAGTTATTTGTCAAATCTGTTAACCCCTTATCAGACTCAAAGTGTAGTCCACTCTTCACAAAAGAAACATTTGAGGATTCCTCCTCCAATGGAGATTAGATTTTCATGTACTCAATTTACTTTCAAGTATCAGGTGCTATACTTATGAAATGCAATCCCACAATATATCCATACTGAAGTTAACTATTTAAAATATAGAAAACTAGTCAAAGTCTGGTTATTTACTCAGGCATTTCATTATTACTCAAGTGAGGCACGGTAGACATCTGGAAAATTTATATTTTGTTCAGATTATGACCTTAATCTTGATATATTGGATTATTGGACCTATGTGTGTTTTGTTTTACTGTTGGTGATATGTCAGATGTTTTTATGCTATATTATTTTTTATAATATTATATGTTTTATTATTGTTGAAATGTTAGATGTTTATGTTTTATGTTTTTATAATATTATGTATGTTTTAATTTGCAAACCATCTAGATATTTATATGGATATGTGATGTATCAAGTTGAAATAAACATAAACATAGTTTTGAACATGCAAAATTATAATCATAGTAGAATTCCCCACCCTAAACCTTCCCCCAAGGACTCCTCTGCTCGATGCAGGTAAAAGTATGCACATTGTTCCACAAAGCACATGATTTTATCGACATGAATGGTGGATAATTTTCAACCAGTCAATTCACTAGAGTACCTACCTAAGGCCTGGATTCACCATACTATCGCAGAATGGTGAATCCAGTGAAAATGGGGGCGGGGGGTAAAGGGGGGTGGGCCTGTGAAAGCTGGCAGCCTTCGCACCATTGCAGTGTTTTCGCCGCCAGCTTTTGCAACTAATAGCGCCACTGTGAATGGTGGTGCTATTGGGCTCACTACTGGTGATAAGGTTACTAACCTTATTGCCGCCAGCGAATACATCACAGAGTCTGCCCCCTCGCCACCCCGTCTCTGCCCCTAGCAAGCTATAGCACATGAAAAGAGACTTTTTGCGTGCGATAGAGGCTTACTGCATGCAATAGAGGCTTATAGCACGTGATAAGCCTTAGAAAATGACCCCCTCAATGACACGAAAATTGCACTCAAAAGTGGTAACAGAGAAAAGCTTGGAAATTACAAAATGCTAAATTTTACCTCTATCGAAGGATTTACCCAAGTCAAGTCTTGTCTCACAAATATGCTTTATTTTTTTGAAGGGGTTAAAAAACATGTGGATAAAGGTGAGCCAGATGTAATGTATTTGGATTTTCAGAAGGCGTTTGACAAAGTCACTCATGAGAGGCTTCTAAGAAAACTAAAAAGTCATGGGATAGGAAGTGGTGTCATTTTATGGATTACAAACTAGTTGAAAGACAGGAAACAGAAAGTAGGATTAAATGGTCAATTTTCTCAGTGGAAAGGGTAAATAGTGGATCAGTACTTTTCTCAATGGAAAAGGGTAAACTGTTGGACCAGTGCTTTACAATATATTTATAAAAGATCTGGAAAGGAATACGAACAGTGAGGTAATCAAATATGCAAATAATACAAAATTATTCAGAGTAGTTAAATCACAAGCGGACTGTGATAAATTGTAGGAAGACCTTGCAAGACTGGAAGATTGGACATCCAAATGGCAGATGAAATTTAAAGTTGACAAGTGCAAGGTGATGCATATAGGGAAAAATGGTCCATGCTGTAGCTACACGAAGTTAGGTTTCATATTAGGAGCTACCACCCAGGAAAAATATCTAGGTGTCATAGTGGATAGTACATTGAAATTGTCAGCTCAGTGTGCTGCAGCAGTCAAAAAAGCAAACAGAATGTTAGGAATTATTAGGAAGGGAATAGTGAATAAAACAGAAAATGTCATAATGCCTCTCTATCACTCCGTGGTGAGAATGTCCCTTGAGTAATGTGTACAATTCTGGGCGCTAAAGGGGCTGGAACAGCTCCCCTATGAGGAAAGGCTAAAGAGGTTAGGGCTTTTCAGTTTGGAGAAAAGATGGCTGAGGGGGGATATGATAAAGTCTTTAAAATCGTGAGAGGTCTCAAACGGGTAAATGTGAATCAGTTATTTATTCTTTCAGATAATAGAAGGACTATGGGGCACGCCATGAAGTTAGCAAGTAGCACATTTAAAACTAATCTGAGAAAATTATTTTTCACTTAATACACAATTAAGCTCTGGAATTTGTTCCCAGAGGATGTGGTTTGTGCAGTTAGTGTAGCTGGGTTTAAAAAAGGTTTGGATAAATTAAAAAAAAAATGAAGCAGATTTGTTAGGCAAGACTTCCCTTGGGTAAATCCATGTTGACTGTGTTCCATTAAACCATGTCTTTCTTTATGCTCTACGATTTTGATCTTGAGAATAGTTTCCACTATTTTTTCTGGCACTGAAGTCAGGCTCACTGGTCTATAGTTATCCGGGTCACCCCTGGAGCCTTTTTTAAATATTGGGGTTACATTGGCCACCCTCCAGTATTCAGGTACAATGGATGATTTTAATGATAACTTATAAATTTTTACTAATAGATCATACATTTCATTTTTTAGTTCCTTCAGTACCCTAGGATGCATACCATCTGGTCCAGGTGATTTGCTACTCTTTAGTTTGTCAATCTGGCCTACTACATCTTCCAGGTTCACAGTGATTTCGTTCAGTTTGTCTGACTCATCACCCCTGAAAACCATCTCCAGAACTGGTATCTCCCCAAAAGAATTCATTTAGTCTTTCTGCAATGGCCTTATCTTCCCTAAGAGCCCCTTTAACCCCTCTGTCAACTAATGGTCCAACTGACTCCCTCACAGGTTTCTTGCTTCAGATATATTTTAAAAAGTTTTTATTATGAGTTTTTGCCTCTCTGGCCAACTTCAAATTCTCTCTTTGCCTGTCTTCTCAATGTTTTACACTTAACTTGGCAATGCTTATGTTTTATCCTATTTTCTTCAGATGGATCTTTCTTCCAATTTTTGAAGGATGCTTTTTTGGCTAAAATAGCCTCTTTCACCTCACCTTTTAACCATGACGGTAATCATTTTGCCTTCCTTCCACCTTTCTTAATATGTGGAATACATATGGACTGCAACATAGTGGAGTAAACTGAATAAGAAATGATCTAAGAAAGTTTGAGGAGGGACAGAAGTTAGCTCCCAGAAAACAATTCTGGATATTTACTCTAAAAACCATAATACCCCTAGGTCTGAACGAATTAATTGACTGGTTTGAAATTGCGTGATTCTATATGGACATTAGATGACAGTGTTCTTTCCCTAGTGATGGCAGAAATCTATTAGCTACTGTTGATTGCTTGATTGCTTTGTCAATCTAATGATGCATATTTATACAGAGTTGTGTCCATTGCAGACAGAAGGATCCTTTGCTAATTGGAGGCAAGTTCCTTTGATGCAGAGAGTAAACGTTCTACACTCTTGAAATGCTGTTTAGTGTCGGGTTGACCGGTCAGTTATACCATCTCTTCATCTATAAGATAAGTGTGATTTTGACCTGGAAATGGGAACAATGAGTGAGGTCATCAAATTTTCAGATGATACAATTATTCAAAGTTGTTAAATCACAAGAGGATTGTGAGAAATTGCATGAGGACCTTGCAATACTGTGACATCAGACATTCAAATGGCACGTGAAATTCAATATGGGCAAGTATAAAGTGATGCACATAGGAAAGATCAATCCAAATTATAGCTACACAATGAGAGGTTCAACATTGGGAGTCACCACCCAGGAAAAGGATCTAGGCATCATCATGGATAATAAAATGAAATCCTCTGCTCAGTGTGTAGAGGCAGCCAAGAAAGCAAATAGGATGCTAGGAGTTTTTAGGAAAGGAATGGAGAATATAATAGAAAATATCATTATGCCTTTGTATCACTCCATGGTGCAACTGCATCTTGAGTATTATGTGCAATTCTGGTCACTACATCTCAAAAAAGTCGTAGCGAAATTAGAAAAGTTACAGAAAAGGGCTACCAAAATGTTATAGAGGATGGAATGATTCCCTATGAGGAAAGGCTAAAGAGATTCAAGCCTTTCAGCTTAAAGAAGAGATTGCTGAGTGGAAATATGATAGAGGACTATAAAATAATGAGTGGAGTGGAATAGGTAAACATGAATTGGTTGTTTACTCTTTCAAAAAATACAAAGTCTAGTTGACATACAATGAAGTAGCTAAGTAGTACATTTAAAACAAATAGGAGAAAATATTTTTTTACTCAAGGCATAATTAATCTCTGGAATTAATTGCCAAAGGATGTGGTAAAAACTGAAATTAAAAAGGTTTGGACAAGTTCTTAGAGGAAATTCCATAAACCATTATTAAGGTGGACTTGAGAAAATCCACTGCTTATCCCTGGGATAAGCAGCATGAAATCTATTGTTCTTCTGGGATCCTGCCAGGCACTTATGATATGGATTGGCCACTGTTGGAAACAGGATATTGGGCTTGATGGACCTTTGCTCTGACCCAGTATAGCAAATCTTATGTTCTTTTGTTCAGTATGTCTGGTATACAGCTAACGTGTAATGATTACATTGCCACAAACATGAGTTTTTATACTGATTTCAGGGTTATACCAGGTTTGCAGGTATCTATGAGGTTTGGTATTTAATCATTTTCATTATTATTCTATTGAAATACATCCATTAAAATCAAACTACTTTGAGATATTGATGAAAAGTTAGAAAAGGGAAATGAAAAAATAGGGTAACTTTTCTATTCCTCCTAAAGTTTACATTTCTGCTTGGGGGTAGTCTGCATGGATGAGGGGGGAGGGGGGGTTGCTCCTACCCTGAACAGAAGGCTTGATTGAAAGATCAGATTGATGATTTTGGTCTTTATCAGCTGTCATTAATAGGTTATTATGTTATTACCCCTTAATAATCTAAAAAGAATAGGATTAAGTATCAAAGAAATAAGACAAAAGATATTATTTCCATTTTATTGTCAAATACCATAGCAAGATATTGTATGTGCTATTTCAGAACAATTCACTTATATCTACCATCTATTAATGACTGATTCAATGAAGTCAAAAGTCACATTTGTTCTAAAATCTGTAATGAAAAGAATGAATGCTGAAAATCTTCAAGTTTAATACATGCACAAAAATGCAATTATTTTATCAATTACACTATATATTCGATACCATCTGAAACATTCCCTCTGGGCTACTCATTCACTGTGCTGACTGCTTTATCAGCAGACTAAAAAATAAAACCTGCAGTTCTTTTATTTGTAGGCTCATAGAGGCTCCTGTCAATTTCAAAGCCTGTTAGACCATATCACCCTAGGAGGATGCAAATTTTTCAGCCAGAGTTGAATCTTATCAGTTGAAAAACAAAGACAGATCAAAAGCAGGGTCAATTCTATGAGCCAGCACCTTCTTATCTCAGCTCAACAAGGTTTAAATTGATTGTCCTTATTTGTTCTTCTTTCAGATTGCACCACTTCAAGAGATCAATGTAACTTTCTCTGCTTCTACCTTTTGATCAAATACTTAATTCCTACAGTTTTATGCACATTAATAGCTGTACTAAAATAGCTAGAGACTGCATGCATGTAAACGTTCATGTAGAAATGATTTACTTTTATGGAAACTGAACAGATATTCCACAGGATGGAGTTGGGGCAGAGAAGGCACTTACACTCATACTTCTTGATTTTAAAAATTATGTACATAAGAAGGTGAAACTTCAAGCGAGTGAAAGTGTGCAAATTTTTTAATTATCTGAGCATTTTCAAATTGAACTTGTGCACATAAGTTCATTTTGCAAATACTCAATGAAGTCTGCATGTTAGGGAAGCGCTAGGAGAGCAGTTCCACTTTATATTTATTTTTATTTATTTATTTTTAATTTTTATATACCGAAGTTCTTGTGAGAATTACAAATCACTCCGGTTTACATAAAATGATGAACTGCCCAACCGCGAAGGGGGCTTTACATGGAACCATAGAACAGATGGAACAATATAACCGGATGTCAATTTAACATAGAAATAAATAAATATAATATAAAATATAATATATACAATTAAACTATTTAACATAGAAATAGTGACATGTTAAAGCTATAATATAAATACAATAAAAATATGGTGAACTTTTGGACTAAAAGATTGATAGTACAGTTGCAGAGTCCTGATAGTAGGATTGTATGTCCTTGGACCACGGCTTGACCCCAGAGGAACTCCGAAGAGGTGCCGAGGCAGGCAACGCGTCCCCGAGCATGGGCTGGACGGGAGTGAGGCTGGAGTGAAAACAGGCGATGGAATCCAGAGCAGGAACAAGGCTGGAGCGAAGACAAGGATGACTGAAGGAACTGACCCTCCACCGGACCTGCACGCTTCAGGAAGACCAACAACACAATGGTGGTCTTATGAACAGTCCTCCGACTGTTCCAAGCCCTTTCGGACCTGCCGCTGGGTAACGGCAAGAAGCAGCAGGCCAGATGGAGGCCAGGGCAGAGAAGACCAGAACATGGTCCAAGTGCAGGAGGTCGCTCCCGGACCCCCGCTGGACTTTTGGCAAGTCTTGTGGGGGTCAGAAGGGTCCCCCAAGACTTGCCAAAAGCCCCTGGTGGTCCTGCGGGTCCAGGAGCGATCTCCTGCACTGGGGCCATCAGCTGCCAGTAATCAAAATGGCGCCGATAGCCTTTGCCCTTACTATGTCACAGGGGCTACCAGTGCCATTGGTCAGCCCCTGTCACATGGTAGGAGCACAAGATGGCGCCGGCCATCCAGTGCTCATACCATGTGACAGGATCCGGCCAATGGCACGGATACCCTGTCACTAATTAAGGGCAAAGAGCCATTGGCGCCATTTTGTTTAGTGGCAGCCGATGGCCCGGGAGCCGGAGGACGGCCCGGAGTGGGAGATCGCTCCCGGGACCCCCACTGGACCACCAGGTACCTGTAAAAAGGTTTTGGGGAGGTCAGGAGGGAGGGGGGAGCTAAGGGGTTACTTTTAAAGGGTCAGGATGGGTTTAGGGGTTATTTTTGTGTGCCATTTTTCCCGCCCTTCCCCAAAACGATAAGGGAACCCCCACGATCAATATCGTGGGGTTTGCCTATCGTTTTGAGGGAGCCCCCGATTTCTGACAATTTTGAAAATATCGACAATATTTTCAATCGTCCGAAGCCCGATTCACATCCCTAACCTAAACCTTACCTCGAGTGACTAGGTAGGCCTCATATAGAGGTATAAATACCTACCTAATATGAGCACTAGGGATGTGAATCATGTGATCGATCGTCTTAACAATCGATTTTGGCTGAGGGGGGAGGGGAAATCTGATCGCTTTGGTTTTTTGGTTAAAAAATCGTTTTATCGGGGGAGGGGGGAGGGCGGGAAAACCGGCACACCAAAACAACCCTAAAACCCACCCTGACCCTTTAAAACAAATCCCCCACCCTCCCAAACCCCCCCAAAATGTTTTAAATTACCTGGGGTCCAGTGGGGGGGTCCCGGTGTGATCTCCCGCTCTCTGGCCATGGCTGCATTAATAGAAATGGCATTGGTGGCCCTTTGCCCTTATCATGTGACAGGGCAAAGGTAGCTCCGGCGCCATTTTGGTTCCTGGCTCCCGACGTCATGAGTGCAGGAGATCGCTCCCGGACCCCCGCTGGACCCCCAGGGACTTTTGGCCAGCTTGGGGGGGCCTCCTGACCCCCACAAGACTTGCCAAAAGTCCAGCGGGGGTCCGGGAGCGACTTCCTGCATGCGGGCTGTATTGCCAATATTCAAAATGGCGCCAGCGCTACCTTTGCCCTCACTATGTCATAGGGGCGACGTCCCTCCGAGGCCGCTCCGATTTCGGAGCGGCCTCGGAGGGAACGGAGGCAGGCTGCGCGGCTCGGCGCGCGCCGGCTGCCCAAAATCGGCAGCCTTGCGCGCGCCGATCCAGGATTTTATAAGATACGTGCGGCTACGCACGTATCTTATAAAATCCAGCGTACTTTTGTTTGCGCCTGGTGCGCCAACAAAAGTAAGCGATCGCGCAATTTTTTAAAATCCACCCCTTAATTTTTAACAATCAAGAGGGAGAAATTTTATAGCATATACATCAGGGATTTCAATGTATTTTAAATTGTTTTAGCAGGAATATATTTTACTGTGTTTAATTTGCCAGTTGTATTTGATTTTGTTTTATTTACTATATTTTAGGAACAATTGCTCTTTATCTAATTTATTGTTATTTATGTTTTATACATGGAAACCGTTGTGATGGCCAGTTTGAATGACAGTATATAAGAGCTTAATAAACAAATAAATAATAAATAGACTTGTAGATCTACATAAAAAAGACATAATTACATATATAGACTATAAAATAGTAAAGCAGCAAGCATTTCTCAGTATCTCTTTTTCTTTCTCTGACACGCTCATTCAATGTTTGTTTGAATTTTATTCAAGAGTGTGATTTTAGACTGTGATTCATGAAAGTTATATTGACCTATTTCTAATCATCACCACTACAGACAAGGAACAGTTGGTTGCTGAAAGTATGCTGTAATTTGAAATGTTGTAAAAGTTGAAACTGATTGTCCCAAAAGAACAATGTTATAAATGTGGAATTTGTTGTAGCACCAGAGACTAACACCCTATTATCACCAAAAGAACCTGGAATTTATTTATTTATTTGATTTGATTTAGATTCTGCTTTTCAACACTTTAAAGTGGGTTACATTCAGGTATTGTAGGCATTTAGCAATATACAGTATTGTAAAGAGCATAGACACATTTTAAGGCATTACTTTCTGTTTGCCTGAAAAGGAAAGTACCTGGGCATGCCTACAGGACATTGTACTGACCCTGTTTTGAGGAGAGGAAAACCCTTGAACTCTTTCTATGGGCATCATATCTCTAGGCCTAATGGTCAACAACACATCAATGAGTATCTGCTGAGAGAAGCTTAGGTGTCTTAAACTCGAAACACATGCTGTAAGTTGGAAAATGTGTGTCAGTTTAGAAAAGTTTTAACTCTACATCATGGTAACTTGAAATGCCTTCACTCTAGGATTTCCTGTATTATTAATCTATGATCTGGTTTCAAACTTCTCAGGTTTCTTTGAATTTTGCTGCCATAGCTAATGTATGTCATTGCTTTCCAGTGAACCCTCAGGGAAAAAGAAAGAAAAAAGAGACTTTGATGCAAGAGAGAATCAAGGCACAGAACAGAAGTTGCTTTTTGAGTGTTGTCTTTTTTGAAGTGGGGGGAGGCAGAGGCAAAAAGAGGTTTGAATCTTATTGCTTTTCCCTCTTTTCCATTTCACCCTTCCTCTCCATATCTGCTTTCCCTGGATGTTTTCCTAATCAAGATAAGCAATTGTGCTAAGAAGCCTCTTGTAAAACTGAACTTTTAAGGGCCTGAATTTTTAAGGGCACTTTAATTATTACCAGCTGCTGTCCCTGCAGTTGCCATTACCCACTATCACCTCCTAGAACCTGGAACTGTTCAAACTGTTTCTACAATAATACTCAATGCACACCCTTCCAGTCAGCTTAGAACTGCAGGGCTTGACCATTGGACCCATGCCAAAGAAATTTGGCTGCTTAGTGCGGTTACAGATGAGGCCTGTGAGAAGGCCGTGAACTCTGACTCTTCTTGCTTGCAACCTCTCAGCAAGCAAACCTGCAATCTTCTTTTGAACCTGCAACATTGAACACTGAACACAGATGAGGCACAACTGACCCCCACTGAATGAGCTCCTCAAGGTTTGGTGGTGGATAGGTCTTGAAATCCTTCATCTGCTGAATTCTCCAATTCTAATGGAAGGGGTCCATTGGAGCCCCATGACAGACAAGTGCCCCCACCTTGATAAAGACTACTTTCCTGTACAAGATGGGGCTAGGCACAACTCTTCTTCATTTTGTCTCACATCATCACAGCAATGCCTGATCCTGTGTCCATCAAACCACAACAGTTGGCACCCCACATGTAACCTAGTAGAGAGAGTAAGAGGGCAAGTCTATTTGGCAGCCGACTATCTCTCTCTCTCTCTCTCTCTTCCTCCCCCAGGAAAGGGGAACCCATATGATCTGGGCATGTGTCTTGCCAGCCAGCAGCTGGAGAAAAGTTTATAAGGTATTGGGTTTTAGGATAAGTTTAGTTAGGGAGGATTCCTCATCACGCTAGGCACACAAGGGTTCCACTGTGCTGATGTAACTATAGTCAGTTAGTAAAATTTGCACCTGGAATCTAGTGGGCAGACATTTCTGTAAAGGTAGGTTAATTAAATTACAGAACTAGCAGGATAGGGATAAAGATTTGGTTAAGATTAAGGGTACATAGTGAAAGGATGCCATTGAATGTGTGTGTGTGTGTGTGTGTGTGTGTGTGTGTGCATGCACATGCACGCTCTGTTTCATCAATGCATCTTTTTGAAGAGCTGCAGTGCTTATCAGTGTGAATGTGTTTTAAAAGGTGGATTTTTCTAGGTAATATGTGATGCTGCTTATCAGTGTGCGAATCAATGTGCTGCTTTTTGAAGATAAAAGAGGTAATTTTCAAAGAGGTTTCTGTACACAAAACAGTGTTTTTGGCTTACTCAATGTAGTAAGCTACTATAAATCAGGTTCCTGCCCCCATGAGCTTATCATGTGTTGGAGCCTTACAATGTGGACTGAGATGTATTTGAATCTGAGGAATATGTTTTACATCAATAAAAAGGGGGTTTCAAGCTTGTAGGGACTGCAAGTCACTGCAGACAAGATGAAGGAATATAAAAATACATCAAAAACTCCTGTGTGCTCTCCTGTGAATGACAAATGTTGTTAAAGAACCAGCATCCAGCAGTGTTAACAAGTTTAGAAAAGGGCTGTAGTGTTTAGCTTGCCCAGAGAACAGCACTACATAGCCAGCAGAGGAGGAAGCCAAAGGAATACTGGGAGACCATTTAAGGTAGAAAAGGTCAAGTTGGCTCACTGTATCTTTGTAGGATTGCCAGGAGTTAGAACCAGAAGCCAGAAAGAGAGGAGTGCATCTGGCAGCCCTACAATCAGTTCCTCTCCTAAAGAGATAATTATTGAGAGGTAGAGATATAAATCTATGCTTTGAGGAAACAGAGAGACAGACAGCTGTTTTTGCTTCATAGCCGAGCTATATATTTAAAATCTCAACAAGGGACAGAGAAGCCAGGAATTGAGAAACTGAGAGACTTCCTTTCCAGAGATATCCAGGCCCAAGAGCACATGGCTGGATCACCCTCCTAAGAGACTGAGTTAAACAATCTAAACTTTGCACAGAGAGAGGCCTATGCAATATCGTGCACAGGTTATCCCATGATTGGACACATGTTTTGGATGTGCTAGGCTAACATCTGATGCAAAAAGGGGATTAGCACACCAAAATGTGCATCCAAACATGCTAATGTCACTCATCACATGTAAATACCATGTAGATGAGGCTATTAGCTATCGGCTCTGATGCAAAAAAAAACCTCACATGCCCGAAGTGCATGTTTTTTCATGCAAAAATTTCCACCAGCTCCAGAGCTGGCATTTTAAGTCTTAACGCACATCAAGGGCTAAGAAAAAAAAGCAGAAATTACTGCTTTTCTGTGGTTCCTCCTACCACAGGAGGCAGGAAGCAGCATGAAGAAAAACATCTTGATGATAGTCAGGTTAGGAAAATGGACTCTCAATTTACGAGTGTATGTTTTCCTAACCCATGCACAGTCACATCTCCTGGGTACCCAATGCCATGAACACGCTAGGGATGCACAATTTACCCCTAGTGTTCCTTTTTAGTGCGGCAGCTCATTTGCCTATTTTATTGGGCACCCAGGTGAGGGGAATGTGCATGTATTGAAAAAATATGCACCTTTTTTGTGCTTGATATTGCTTCAGTCCCAGAGTAACTTAGCAGAGGAAGGTGAAGGTTTATTTCCTTGCCTTTTGGTCACAAATTCAGTATCTCATTTTAACTGCTTTGGACTTTCAGCCAAAGTCAAGCATAAACCGTTGCTAGCAGGTACACGAGATAGTGCTGGGAAGAGAAGCTAATGGACCGTGGTCTTTCCGTAAGAGACTGAAACCAGGCCAGCTTTTTGTTTAGAACCAAGTAAACCATTTGGGAAAGCTCCCCAGGAGAGAGGGAGAGACCTTTCACACCCTGCAGTGCTCATTTGTTTGGTTTGTCATCTAGCCAGCTCCTCCATCAAGAGGGACTTCTTCATTTTATTGGTTAATTTTTTTTCCACAAACTTTTGTGTTTGGGACAGAGTGCACCTTTATAAACTGGCGACATTAGAGTGGATCTGTTCTCCTCTACCCCCCCTTTGTGAGTACTTGAGGGTAAAGACAATTTTTTAAAACTTGTACTTCACTTCTGTACTTTTCCCATTTAATGTTCTGGTTGGATTTACTGTCTACTTACAGAATACTAGTAAAACGGTAAATTACTGTTTTATTCTGCTGTTATGATTTTAATTGGTCTGTGGTGCCACAAGTGAGAGGTTGTTTGGGAAGGGCACTGAATTGTGGTATCGGGGTGACCGGAACCCTGTCTCATCCCCCACCAAGGCTACGAATCCAAAGATAAATCATATTAGTAAATATACATTTCTCATGTGGTACTCCCCACCCCAAGCATAGGGGTAATTCAGAGTCCAGAGCAAGGGAGAGAGGGGAGGGGAGGGGGAGCACACAATATGTAGGTAAATGTATGCATGCTTATCCTTTATGTATGTATGTTTACCCAGAATTACCAGAGGCATTCCTGAAGGCAGGGTAGGGATGCGTTTGACATACATGCACTCTTCTGGATTTAAAAAAAATGCAGATATATTTACCTGAAAAATTTCTGCCCACATATTAGAAGATATAACTTATGCAGGGTAATTTGGTTGGATCATTTTCAAAGCAAATTTATGTGTATAAATCTGTTTTGAAAATTGGTGCAATGTTTGCACATTTGTTGCTGAGTTTTTATACCAACTGTTTAAAGATTACCCTCTAAACTAATGAAACTTTATCCTTGTCTGTTTCTTTTCAATTTGAGCAAGCAAAATGATCTGAGGATTGGGTTTTTTTTATGTGATCCATATCAGCTGGATTGGGAACGCCCTGATTCCCCAGATTATAAAGTTTGGAATGATGAGACCCATCTTTATTTAATACCCAAAACTTATTACTGTGCTTGACCTATTATGGGATAAAATAAGTAGCAACTAATGTATGGTATGACTCATTTACACTAGTAAAACATATCAAAATGTCTAATCATAGTACAATCCTCATTTATCCTTTGTACCCAGTTTTAAAACTAGTTTTAAACTGCAAACTGAACTTTATACCATCCTGACATTCCTATTTCTATATCCATTTAGTTTTATATCCCACTTTTCTAATCCAAAATATACGACTCAAAGCAGCAAATAGATCATCATTAAAGCACAATAAATAATCAGTCAATTCATTCATTTAAAACCAATCCATAAACATAACTAAAACTTCCTAATACAGTAAAATTCCCATTATCTGGCAGGCATGGGAGGTAATTTTCCATGGAGCTACACACATAAATGTAACATACTATTGTTGCAATTTTCAAAAGCCATTTACTTAAGTAACGTGCATTTACATGGGTAAAACCCAATTTTTAATGTGTAAATGCTTATTAAAATTAGGCCTATGGGGAATAGGCAGTTCCTGTTAATCAAATACTCCAGATATCTGAGAGCCCTCTGCTTTCTGTCATTTCCCCTCCCCTCCCCTCCTGTCTCTTGCAGAGAACAGAAGGGGAAAGGGGTGATGCTGGATTGAACAGATCAGAGAGCACAAAAGAGAAAAACGAATCTGCTCCCTATCCCAACCCCTTCCCTCCTATTTATCTATTTATTTCTTCAGTCATGCATTTATTTTTTTATATAGGAAATTTATAATCCATCTACACCAAGGCCCTAGGTGGTTCACAAAGATACATACATAATAAAATCATCAAATAAACACAATATAAAAAAAATGCAAGTAGAATAATCATTATAAAAAAATACGTTGTCAGTAGGGATGTGCATTGATTTTTTTTCATGTCGTTTTCATTTCAAGTCATTATCTGTTTGATTTCATTTTTAAAATGGTTTGGGGGGTATTTATTTTGGGTTTCCCCTAATTTCAGAGTTAGTGCACGCTAGTGGGACTTAGTGCACACTAACCAAATGTTAGTGCACTAACTATAGTTAGTACGCACTAACTGAAAATGTTACCAATCAGTTAAAAAGTGTCAATTTGGGAGGAATTCATTAGCTAGAGGTATGGTTCTGCATTCCATTGGCTGCCTCCTTAGTTACTAGTACTTGTTAGGGATGTGAATCGTTTTAGGACGATTAAAATTATCGTCCGATAATTTTAATATCGTCTTAAACCGTTATGGAACACAATACAATACAGATTCTAACGATTTATCGTTATAAATCGTTAGAATCGTGAGCCGGCACACTAAAACCCCCTAAAACCCACCCCCGACCCTTTAAATTAAATCCCCCACCCTCCCGAACCCCCCCCCAAATAACTTAAATAACCTGCGGGTCCAGCGGCGGTCCGGAACGGCAGCGGTCCGGAACGGGCTCCTGCTCTGAATCTTGTCGTCTTCAGCCGGTGCCATTTTCCAAAATGGCGCCGAAAAATGGCGGCGGCCATAGACGAAAAAGATTGGACGGCAGGAGGTCCTTCCGGACCCCCGCTGGACTTTTGGCAAGTCTCGTGGGGGTCAGGAGGCCCCCCACAAGCTGGCCAAAAGTTCCTGGAGGTCCAGCGGGGGTCAGGGAGCGATTTCCCGCCGCGAATCGTTTTCGTACGGAAAATGGCGCCGGCAGGAGATCGACTGCAGGAGGTCGTTCAGCGAGGGTTCCGGCGCCTCGCTGAACGACCTCCTGCAGTCGATCTCCTGCCGGCGCCATTTTCCGTACGAAAACGATTCGCGGCGGGAAATCGCTCCCTGACCCCCGCTGGACCTCCAGGAACTTTTGGCCAGCTTGTGGGGGGCCTCCTGACCCCCACGAGACTTGCCAAAAGTCCAGCGGGGGTCCGGAAGGACCTCCTGCCGTCCAATCTTTTTCGTCTATGGCCGCCGCCATTTTTCGGCACCATTTTGGAAAATGGCGCCGGCTGAAGACGACAAGATTCAGAGCAGGAGCCCGTTCCGGACCGCTGCCGTTCCGGACCGCCGCTGGACCCGCAGGTTATTTAAGTTATTTGGGGGGGGGTTCGGGAGGGTGGGGGATTTAATTTAAAGGGTCAGGGGTGGGTTTTAGGGGGTTTTAATGTGCCGGTTTTTCGATTTTTCGATTTTTCGATTTTTAACGATTTTTCACGATATTTTACCCCCCCAAACGGCAACAATACGATTCCCTCCCCCTCCCAGCCGAAATCGATCGTTAAGACGATCGAGGACACGATTCACATCCCTAGTACTTGTTTGTGTTACAGTGATTGCAAGGTAGTATTTATGGGAGTAACAAGTGTAAACACACAAGTGATGCAATTTTATAGCATCAAGTTCTAGTTAGCAAAAGCATGTAATGCAAATGTATATTTAGAATTCATCAATCCTTTGGTATTTTAGGAAAGGGGCCTGGCATTTTGGGATATGCATACTTTGAATTCCCCTAGTGTGAGTCTGTGTGATGGTGTGACTGGTGAGAGGGGAAGTGACTTGGGTGAATGTATGGGGTTACAGGTGGGAGAGAGTCTGCTTGGGGTGGTGAATAGAGAGAGGCAGCCTGGTGTGTGTGGAGGGTAACCTATCACCCCATACAGTTACCCCAGTCACCCCCCCACACACAGACACACGCACACACACATACACACACACACGCACACACAGCAGGCTGCCTCTCTTTCCCACATGTCACCCCATACAGTGACCCCAGTCACTTCCACTCTCAGTAGTCCCACCCCATTCACAGCAGGCTGTCTCTCTCTCACCAGTCACTACCCCAAGAAGTTTCTCTCTCACCTGTCACCCCCATACAGTCACTCCAGTACTCCCTCTCTCGCTAGTCTCCCCCACATACCAGGCTGCATCTCTCTCAACAGTCACCATCTCAACCAGTTTCTCTCCCCCACTCGTCACCCCAGTCACCCCAGTCACTCCCCCTCTTAAAAGTCACTCCCACATACCAGGCTGCCGCTCTCTCACCAATCACCACCTCAGCCAGTCTTTCTCCCCCACCTGACAGAATACAGAGTCACCCCAGTGACTCTGTATTCTGTCAGGTGGGGGAGTACCCCAGAGACTGGGGTACTCTCACCAGTTACACCCCAAACCAGGCTGTCTCTCTCTCACCAGTCACCACCCCAGTCTCCCTCCTATCTGTCACCCCATACAGTCATCCCATTCACCCCTTTCACCACTCACTCCAATCAGTCTCTCTCCCACCTGTCACCCCATATAGCCACCCCAGTCACTCCATCTCTCACCAGTCACCCACACACACATCAGTCTTCCTCTCTCTCACTAGTCACCACCCAACCACATTCTCTCTTCTGTCACCTCATACAGTCACCCCATTCACCCCCTCTCACTATTCACCACTCCAAACAACCTCTCTCCCACCTGTCACCCCAAATTCCCACCCCAGTTGTTCCCCCACTCACCAGTCACCCACACACACACCAGGCTGCCTCTCTCTCTTGCCAGTCACCACCCCAACCAGACTCTTTCCCTCCTGCCTCCCCATACATTCACCCCAATCACTTCCACTCTCACCTGTTACCACCCCTCCACCCAAACACACAGACAGACACCAGAGGAATTAAAAGTATGCATGTGCCAAAATGCCAGGGCCCCTTTCCTAAAATACAAAGGGATTGGCAAATTCAAAATATGCATTTGCATTACATGCTTTTGCATTTGCTGACTAGAACTTGATGGTAGTAAATATATATTATATCAATTGTTTGTTTAAATTTGTAACCAGGCACTGGCCATCCCCCACAAATAAATCCTTGCATCCTTGGCAACACAAGTAACTATGGGAATGCATAACCCTAACTGTAGCTAACAAACTGCTCCCCCAATTGACACTTTTTAAACGATTACTAATATTTTCCCTGATCCCTAAACTATCCCTAACTAGCATTTGTTTTTTAATACTTACTGCTCCTCCAGAGTAGAAGTAATGCTGGTGCGTGCGTGCGTGCTTCCCCAGGACAGCATCTAATGGTGCTGAGCCGGCCTGCCCCCTGCCCTGTCCCTCCCCGCCCCTTTGTTCAGGCCCAGCACTTCAGCGTGTATTGGAGGACACATGCATGGCCAGGTCCTTTAGAAAATGTGTGTGGGCCCGACCACACGCATAACCCCCAACCTTTACATATGCCAGGCTTTTAAAATTGGCCCAATAACTATTACTAGGAGTGCTCTCTCTTCCCAACTCCATTCTTATCACTAGGTAACTGATCCCCTCTTTCATCCTCTACAGTCTGTAATGGAAGCACCCCCTCCAGAGCCCCTTCTGCCCTCCAACATAGCTGCTCTTTCAACATCTGTCACTCCAGATTATACCCTCTTATATCCCCCAGCTCAACTCTCTTCTCCAGCTCACCTCCTCTCTTCCCCCATTCAGCCATTTTCACTTTGACCATTTCATCCATTCTACCCCAACCCTGTCTTATTATCTGTCATCCCTTCCCTCTCTACCTTGCCTATTGAATATCATTCCCTATATGTCACTTTCTCCCTCCCCTCTAATCCTGCTCTCAAATCCCCCATTTGGTCCTCAATCAACCCCCTTAGGTCCTCTCACATATTTAGTCAATCTTTCATGTCCCTTCTCTCACCCTCGACATCTCTGGCATATGATACTTCCCTTAAAACAAGAACATTTCTTTTAAAGTCCCTATCCATGGTTATTCACAAGAATAACCTATAGCCCCAGGCCAAAGATGGAAAACACCTGGTGAGAAGAGATGGAAAGAAAAGGTTAAGAGTAATTTATATTTTATTGGGAGGTTTTGCAGTGGTAGAAAAGAGAGAAGCAATGGCAATCTCCAGGCGCATTTCCACACTCAACCTTCCTCTCTCTTCATGGATGGTTATATGCCTGATGGTGACCTACAAATGCCATAAGCATTTGTATTGGAATTCAGCTCAAGCCCATTGAACCAATGTATGTTCTAAGACCCTGCAGTGACCCCAATGTCTCCTCATGAAAGGCTTCCTGTAAACACAGAACCCATCTGTGAATGTGTAATGGCTCACAGACCACATATTGATTTCAACTACTAGTAAAGCATTTGTAAACTATTCTTCTGAGATGGCATCCTCTACTGTTTTTTGGTGTCCTTAGACAACAATTAAATGCAGAGGTTCCATAATGTTGCCCAAAAGGATTCACTGCCAAAAGCCTCCTCTCCTATCAGCCGAATCCCTCCCTATCAGGTCTCCCGGTGGTAGTGAGGGAGAGCCAGAATAAAGAAAAGGACAGGGTAACTGTGTGTGTCAATGACAGAAATCAAATTAATTTTTAATACCAGATATTCTGTCAAATGTTAACTGTTTTTATTATGCATCTTAAACACATTCTAATACTTATCTTTTCTCTTGAGTGATGTTTAACTACTATTTGTTAGGGATGTGAATCGTTTTTTGATGATTTAAAATATCGTCCGATATATTTTAAATCGTCAAAAATCGTTAGGGCCACGATACAATACAAATTCCCCGATTTATCGTCAAAAAATCGTAAATCGGGGGAAGGGGGAGGGCAGGAAAACCGGCACACTAAAACACCCTAAAACCCACCCCCGACCCTTTAAATTAAATCCCCCACCCTCCCGAACCCCCCCCCCCCCAAATGCCTTAAATTACCTGGGGGTCCAGCGGCGGTCCGGAACGGTCTCCTGCAATTGAATCGTGTTGTCTTCAGCCGGCGCCATTCTGCGCCGCCATTTTGCAAAATGGCGGTGCAAAATGGCGGCAGCCATAGACCAACACGATTCGACTGCAGGAGGTTGTTCTGGACCCCTGCTGGACTTTTGGCAAGTCTTGTGGGGGTCAGGAGGCCCCCCCAAGCTGGCCAAAAGTCCCTGGGGGTCCAGCGGGGGTCCGGGAGCGATTTCCTGCCGTGAATCGTTTTCTGTACGAAAAATGGCGCCGGCAGGAGATCGACTGCAGGAGGTCGTTCAGCCGGGGTTCCGGACCCCGCTGGACCCCCAGGTAATTTAAGGCATTTGGGGGGGTTCGGGAGGGTGGGGGATTTAATTTAAAGGGTCGGGGGTGGGTTTTAGGGGGTTTTAGTGTGCCGGTTTTCCTGCCCTCCCCCTTCCCCCGATTTAGCTACGGACCGCCGCTGGACCCCCAGGTAATTTAAGGCATTTGGGGGTGGGGGATTTAATTTAAAGGGTCGGGGTGGGTTTTAGGGTGTTTTAGTGTGCTGGTTTTCCTGCCTTCCCCCTTCCCCCGATTTAGCTACGGACCGCCGCTGGACCCCCAGGTAATTTAAGGCATTTGGGGGGGGTTCGGGAGGGTGGGGGATTTAATTTAAAGGGTCGGGGGTGGGTTTTAGGGGGTTTTAGTGTGCCGGTTCACGATTTTAATGATTTTCACGATACTCTAAACACCCAAACGGCGACGATACGATTCCCTCCCCCTCCCAGCTGAAATCGATCGTTAAGACGATCGAGGACACGATTCACATCTCTACTATTTGTATGTGGTATATTTTTAAAATTCTGTTTAAAGGTTGTACTTTTATGTGATGTTGCAAACTGCCCACAACAGTGGCAATTGGCTGGGTTATAAATTGCTGCAAATAAATAAACAAATAAATAAATAAATAGATAGATAACTCTTTAAAGGTCCTCCCCTTTTTTCTAATCACTCTAATATTCAATTCTTTAAATATCTCACTTTAATAGATTAATTAATATCTGAACAGGGGTTCCCTGGGACTTCTTAGATGTTCTCCATTCATATTTCCCATGTTTCAGGGATTTTTAAGTATTTCTAATCATTAAATGTGACATGGCTCTAACGGGGCCAATTTCACTTTTTAAATTCACCCTGGAGGTCCAGCGGTGGGGTTGGTCAGGTGGCCATTTTCCCCTTACCTGACCTCCACCTGCATTTAATTTAAATGTAGTTTAGTTTCTTTTATTTTTAATTCTTGGTTCCACCTTCAGAGCCGCGGGTATACACTGATGTTATCAGTGACTTCAGAGGGACCACAACCTAACCATCTTTGTCACATCAGGGGCATACCCTTGGCCCTCC
This sequence comes from Rhinatrema bivittatum, assembly GCF_901001135.1. NCBI lineage: Eukaryota > Metazoa > Chordata > Amphibia > Gymnophiona > Rhinatrematidae > Rhinatrema > Rhinatrema bivittatum. Next base: position 72,538,463 of record NC_042623.1, read on the forward strand.
AATGCCAATCACCATTTTTTTAAATGCAGTGGAATAGCAGTTCAGGTCTCACCATCGGGCCCCGGGATGCAATACAGACAGGAGAGGTAGGCAGCAACTCCATCAGCGATGGCCACACAGTGAGGGACAAGAGTTCTCAGCTAGCATAATGATCCAACACCCAGCTGATTGCTTGGTGCCTTCTCTCTCTCTCTTCTTGTGGATCACCACCACTGATTTTGGCCTCATAGCCACTCATCTGTCTCATTCACCGCCACCACTCACCACTGGATTCACCACAAATGCAGCACTCAGCTGCTACTCAGGCCTATCCACCAGCTCCACTCCAGCATGCCACAACATTGTGGCTTCACTGCTTCTCCCACTCTGCCTCTCTCCACTGCCCTTGTCATGGCCATCAAGATCTGCATCAGTCTCCAGCCTATCTCTAGATCCCAGAAATGCCCCAGGCAGAATCCAGGTAATTTTTATTTTTATTTCTAAATTTTAGGAACCCCCTTTATAATGAAAATAAAAAGATGAATGGTAGGGGGAGAAATCTAAGGAGTTAACTAAGTATTTACACACAAAAAAAGGCCCTGGGACACCAGAAGGCTGGGTCCTTAGAGGACTAGAAAGCTGGTGCATGTGATGGTTGCTTCATATCAATGAGCTCATAATGCAGCGTCTTGAGTTTCAGCTAGCCACTTCAGGACCTCCACCACCCTCCTCATGTTGGCCCACAAGCCACAGATTCCTTCTCCCATCATCTCCAAAACCCTTCCATAGCATCTAGAGTCCACTGTGGCTGTGGAACAGGAGCTTCTGTACCAATGGTGGCCACTGCTGCCAAAGAGTGCTGCAGAGAATCTGAAAGCAGTTCTCCATGGACCTTTTGACTCTCATTGGCCTGCAAGCACTAGCCAGGCTTAAAACTTACATCATGATATCCCCAGGCCAAAGGAAAGGAGGATCTAGAAGGAAGAGTAGAGGGATGGCTGGCTGTTCTGGCCACCACTGGTGCAGGTGCTGGAGGTGGAGGTGGCTGATAGTCCCCAGCAGCTGCCACCGGTACTGCTGCTTCTGGAGGAAGAACAGCAAATTAAGGGCCTTATTTTCTAAGGCTATCTCACGCTTGCGCTACTAGTGCAAGCGTGTGAAAGCTAGGAAGCTTAGCGCAGGCCTGCACTAGCTACATCGGGGCGGAGTCGGCCCCACAAGAGGAGGAGTCGGGGCGTCACCGTGGCCGACTCCGCAAACCCGGCACCAACAGTGAAAAGGTAAGGAGCCTTTTCGCTGCCTATTTCGTGCCGAATAACTATACCTTTTATGGTGTAGTTATTCTGTGCAACGCCGGCAGTGATCGCACCGCGGTGGTGCGATCGCTGCCGGCTAGCACAGGACCACCCCCCGCTTTACCCCTCCACCCCCTGTTAGTGCCAGGATTCACTAAGCGTTGCAGCATTAGTGAATCCAGGCCTTAGTTTGAGAGAAGCAGTGAAGTTATAATATTGCCTCGGATGCAGGCATTATAATGCTGAAACACAGGTGTGTAAGGCTTTAGTCAACAATCTCTGCATGGGTGGATTTATTTACCATCTCTAAGTTAAGTACTGTTTGTATTTGTTTACAATATTCAGAGACACTTGCTGGTTTCAACAATTTTTATGAATAGCTGCTGTGTTACTAAAAAATAAGTAGGATACACAAACACATTGAAATGTTTTGAACATTTTTTTGTGGGAACTGCTGCGTTATATAAAAATAAGTAGGATATACAAGTATATTAGAATATACTTTATATAAAAAAAATATGGAGGCTGGGATTATAATGTAAGTGGTGGATTCTATAAGAGCCATGTAGCTCTAGTGATTTACCTTCCACATTAATGAATGCCTCTCATTAAAATTTTTAATTTAATTTGAGTGATATTTGTGAAAAATAGATTTAAGAGATTCTTGGTATGCTATATAAAAGAAGAGAAAATTGTCCACAATATTTTTTGAATACTATTTAGCTGAACCAATCAGTTTTGTCCCTGTGGGGATTTACAGTTCAAGTATATTGTAAAACATGATGGTTAGGATGTGTTGAGGACTTACTGGTAGGCTCAATATCTGGGTATATCTTAGATAGCATAACATCTAGGGTCAGGTGCTGCTACTACTCTATTAGTGTTTGTAGAATGATAGGCACTCATTTTAGCTGGTAAGAGTATGAGGTGTAGGATCTACCACCCTCTTTTCAATGCAAGGCCGGTGAGTGAATAATTAACATAAGAACATGCCATACTGGGTCAGACCAAGGGTCCATCAAGCCCAGCATCCTGTTTCCAATAGTGGCCAATCCAGGCCATAAGAACCTGGCAAGTACCCAAAAACTAAGCCTATTCCATATTACCGTTGCTAGTAATAGCAGTGGCTATTTTCTAAGTCAACTTAATTAATAGCAGGTAATGGACTGCTCCTCCAAGAACTTATCCAATCCTTTTTTAAACACAGCTATACTAACTGCACTAACCATATCCTCTGGTTAGTGCAGTTAGTACTGCTTCATGACAGTGCTCCCTGTGAGACAGAGATTAGGTAAACATGAAATTAATGTGCATGAGGGTTGATTGAAGCAGTAGGCAGAGACAGCATCCTGGTGAGTGGCTGCACAAGAATGTCACCACCAGTTATATAAGCACGACATTGAAAATACCTGGAGATACCTCCTTGATGGTTATGTTGTGAATTTACCTTGGTGTTCTTCCTCTCAGGCCTGCACCTGTATTAGCCACTCCCTTTCCTTTTTTTGGAGATCCTGGACCTTCTTCTTGAGGTCCACAATCTATTCAGAGAAAAAGGAATTGTAAGTAAATTGTTCTATATTGCCTCCCCCTACCACTCACACCCCACCCTCCAGTTGCCTCCACAATCCACCCCATAGCTTCCTATTGCAGGCAACATATCCTACCCAACAAATGACCCCAACCCACATTTAAACCCTCTCTTGCATCTCTCTTTCCCCCTACCCACGCCCCACCACCACCAACCTACCTTGACCCCAAACCCCTATTATCACCCCAATAACACCTTAACCCACCCTATGCTCTATCATACCAATACCTATATACCCTACCTCCATAACCCACCCCCTCCGTGTACCACACAAATACCCATAAACCCCACCCCCTTAACCCATGCCCACCCTGTTCCACATCAATACCCACAAACTCCACTCCTTAACCCATCCCCACTCAACAACTCACCCTCCTCGTTTGTCCCACAAAGGATGCCCCACCCACTCATCCATGTGGGTATTTTACTCTCTGTTGTAGAGGGCCTGAAAATGTTTCCAGGCCCTCCTCAGGCGAGCATTGTGCCAGCAGACCCCCCACCCCCCCTCCTGAGGATCAGCAGATCTTCATATTTCACACCAGGGATGCCAGGCTGTGCATGTCCCAGGTAGTAAAATTCAACTGGCACATGGGGGGAGCCATTTTGGAATGAGTCTGCTCCAGAAGAACTGAAAATTCACACCTATGAAAAAAAATGTACGCATGTACCTCATCAGTAGTTTAGCGCAAATGTGTACATGTATAATGTTATTTCACATATGTTCATACTTGCAAAATTGGCTACCTTTTATACTATGCACATGCGTTCACCCACACAAGACTATATATCTCATAATGTAGTATGTTTTTTTAATGGATATTTTTTGTTAGCCTCCAAGGACATAATAATATGTGTGGGATACAAGCTTTTAAAATAAATAAATAAATAGCCTTGTATACGAGCTCACACACATTTTTTCTAATGTTATCCTCTTAACCTTGATGTTTATTCTAAACATAGCATAAACATGCTACTTACAAGAATATACACTATTTTTACATGCGAAACCCCTTTGAAAATTAACTCCATAGTTTTGCATTTTCAACGCCATATGCATTGCGTTGGCTAGAAAAATTATGTGCAGAAAAGGTGATAGAAATCTGTGTGGATACTTTTTCCTTGAGCAGTTTTCAAAAGGGAAGTACAATCATACTAATCCTTTGAGAACTGATACAAAATCAGCAAGGAAAAGAACCTGTGGATATCCACCTACCTTCAAAGTTTTTGAAAATCACCCCCTAAAAGATCAGATATGTTTTTTAAAAAATATATTGATTATTAATTTGCATGTTTTGACTATCTAAAAACTCAAATTTGTATTTATTTAAAAGTTTTATATTACGCACATTCCAACAGGTGATTAAAGTTAAAGTGTACTTTATTGCCCTTGTAGTGAAAAAAATACTTTTTCCATAGCAAGTAAACCAGATAAGTAAACAATATCTACTATATTCCCATCAACTAAAATGTTGAAATCTTTTGCAAATATTGTCCTGTTACATATTCATGGTACTGCACATCTGCTTCCATAAAATTCACACTTAATTCACAAAGAACTTTATGAAAACACCATAAAAATGTTAAATAGATACTACTGTAAATCACTTTAATATTCATCAATATGGCCATCCATCTTTAAATAAAAGATTCAGCTGCAAAGCAGAAAACTCCAAACTAATTTTAAATTAACTCTAGCAGAGGGTCTGTCCTCTATTATATGAAACCTCTTTAGGTCAGATTACTGCTTTTAAACACAGGTAGTAGTAGATGAAGTTATATTTTCAAATACATTTGATTTTCAAATGCTGAGGACTTGTAATAGATGGAAAATATGGAAATGTTCCTGAATAAGGGAAAAGAAGACAGAAAAAAAAATCTACATAACATTGTAATATCACAGGTAAAGACCAAATGGTCCATATAGTCTGCCCAGCAATTTGCTTATGGTAGTAACTGGCACTGCTGCTCCATGCAATCTGTTAAAGGGAGTAAATGCGGGTTACCCCAATGCAGAAATGTTACACCAGCCCCTTTCTTCATTTGGAACCTCAAGCCTTTAAGGATCTGCAGGGTTTGTCCCAGGCCCTTTTGAATTCATTTACTGCCTCATCTTCTAGGTATTCACCACCCTCTCTGTGAATAAATATTTCATAATATTACTTCCAAGTCATCCCCCTTGAAGTTTTGTGGACCCTAGTTCTACTATTTCTTTTCCAATGGAAACGGTTGGAGGTTTGTGCATCGTTAATTCATATCAGGTATCTGAAAGTCTGCATCATAACTCCCCGGCACCTCCTCTTCTCCAGGATATAGATTTTTAGATCATTCAGCCTCGCTTTGTAGGTCTTCTGAAACAGACCCCCTTCCCATTTTGGTCACCTTCCTCTGGATCTGTGCTTTATATGCTGCATGCAGTAATTTACTTATTTCAATCTATGATATGGAAAGGCAATCTTTTTTCAAGTAACAAGTTTCTTTAATGTGGAATTCTTTATCATTAGCAGAGAGGTTAGAAAATAATTATTTAAATTTCATGAAATGTATAGAACCCTTAGGATGAGTTCTTTTTATTTATTTAATTTTTTTTTTGTGGTTTTCATATTTATAAACATATTAGAGGCTATGGGCTTTATTTAAATGATTTTATCCAGGTTTTTAGAATTTTTATTTATAAGGATATTATAGGGTATGAGTTTGGATTTTATTTTATTTAGGAATCATTATGTCATTTAAGTATGCTGTGTGTGTCTTTGTTTAATTATATGCATTGTAATTATGACATTAAATTTTATTGTATGCTGTTTTAATCTTTTGTAGAAGAATGATATATCAAATAAACTCTAAAATCTAAAGCTGCATGGCAGTTTACAAATATTCCTGTTTTTAAAGGACAGAGAGCTATACTAACAACACACTGATTTAGTTGTTATGGTATTCTAGATGCAGTAACAGAGAATCACATTTTTTATGTCTAAGACATGGAATTTGCAGGCAGAATGGTAGCTTCTTAATTTTATGTCTATCATTAATCCAAAATGATTGGGATGATTATTCACCCTTCAGGCTCATTAAGCTCTTGCTTCTGATTAACTAAGTAGATTCCAATAATGGCTAACAGCAAGCTTCAAGGTTCTTATTTCTAACGGATTTTGCTTAAAAGATTTATATTGAACTCTTAATAACTAAGATATATAGTCTGAGTTAATGACAAAGAAGAGGACATTCTTTCAATTATTTTATAGGATATGGATTCAATTGTTGATTGAGCCCTTGGCTCTGTCTGTATACATATACATATACAGATATTATGAAACATATTCAAAACATATATTATATCTTAAATACAAATGTGTACACATTAAAACCATAGACTCTTGAAGGAGCAGCCTGTTGTTACATAAGTTAATGTATTAGCCTGATAAGGTAAGTACTGGATGTAAGACTTTTCTTTATTTCTTAATATGCTCCTCCTACTTTGAATTAGCCTCAGATGGTATATATTTGCCTTTGTTCTTCCTTTTGGTATTTTCTTATTTTGATTAGTGCTATATATGTGGCTATCTATAATACTTTTGTCAAGATTTTCTTGATTTGTAATATCTAAATTCTAATAAAAATAAAATTGAAAACAAAATCCTCTGAAAAACTACTCAGCATAATAAAACATAATTGTATCAAAGAAAGAAATACAATGCCTCAACCTAGTTGAAAATCAGATTAAATAACCAGGTTTTAACTTTTTTCCCTAAATGTAATGTAATTCACTTGTACAGGTGTCCAAAGAAATGTACAGGTGTCCAAAGAAATTTTATTCCAAAGAGTCAGAGCATAAAAACTAAATATCCTCCACTTAATTTCTATTAGCTTCCTTTCTGATTCTCCTGGGATTGCCAATAAAGCTTGTTCGGAGGACCTTAATACTTTTCACTTAACACAGTAACAACAAAAAAGGCTTCATATCAAAAAACACCAAATACATAAATTAAGTATAAACGAATAGCTGCATACAAAGATGCCTGATAAATATTTATTATAGACATCCTTTAAACAAGACCTGTTTGTAATCTTTGAGCATTGAACTACAGAGTTTGAAACTCCTGCTTTATAACCTGTACTCCTTAATCATCAATATTATGAAGTAGGATTGTGCATTTGTTTTGATCCAAATGGAAAAATGAGTTGAATATATCGATTTTCAGTCCATTTTTGATCAGATGAACCAAATGATTTCAGTCCTCAAAACAATCTGAAACCTTTCAACTCATTCAGTTCAGTCCTATTAATGTTTATAGGGGAAGCAATGCGTTTTTTTGGACTTGAAGTCAGACAGAGTGGAGCTGGTTGGACATTGGACAAAGAAGGAGTAGGACAAATCATATTTGAGCAATTTTTTCAACAAAATAAACACCAAAGTGCAAAAGGTGTCATAAATTATTGAATTATGTATACAACTATTTTTGGACTTTGGATCAGCTATAAAAAGTGCTCAAGCTATAATCCACATTTCTCACCCAAAATGACCCCAAACTATACCATGTAGAAGCACTGGGGTCATATCATCTGCCAAATCCAGTCTACCATCCCATTTTAAATTGTATTCATAATTTATATTTCAATTAAATTAATGTTATTCAATAAAACTTCTCATAACTAAACTTCCACAAAAATCTATATTTAAATAACATGAAAACATTTCTTTAGAAATTTGGGGCTGGATTTACGTGGGTAACCAGCCTTATGCGCGCCGGGCCAATTTTAAAAAGGCCTGGCGACACACATAAAGCCCAGGGATGTGTGTAAGTCCTGGGACTTTACAAAAGGGGCAGTCTGGGGGCTGGGAGGGGGGCAGTGTGGGGACATGGCCAGAGGCCTCCGCATGGCTGCTCAGCCGGCGCATGCAACTTACTTCAGCCCCAGGACTGAAGTAAGTTATAAAACAAAAAAAGAAGATGAAAAAGGCAGGGGGGAAGGGTGGGGGAGGTAGGAGAAGGGAAGGGAAGGTGGGGTGGGGGGGTAGGGGGGTAGGGAAGTTCCCTCGGAGTGGCCTGGGAGGGAACGGGGGAAGGCTAATTTCATTGAAATTGCCTAATTTGGGAAAAATGATTGCACATCCCTAGTTGGTACCACTTATGTTGGTGTGTGTACATACTTATCTCTTGCATAGTGATCGTTCTTTCTTGATTAGTCTTCCTAATACCTATTAAACAACTCAAAAAGAGAGTCTATCTCCTTGCCCTGACCTATCATCTGCAGTCTATTATGTGTGTGAGTTATCTCAGTGTATACTCCGATGACTTATTGTTTACTGTGTCTAGCTAATTTAAAACATATGATAATTAAATAACCCTAGCTAAGGCGTGGAACTGTGTTATGTTTATTCAAGGACTAGCACTGCTTCACACTCAGCACTTTAACATTGAATACATTTTTTATATTTCTTACCTTTTTTAATAAATAAGGTAAATTGGTCAGGGTAAATAATTGATGTTGTTGAGTGTCAATTAAGTGGCGGGAGACCTAGTGGAACATTAATGTGTGTCAGTATATTATCAACTGTCTTGTTCCCTGAACAAGTTATATTTTACTCTCTGGCATACACTTTCATTTTTTTCTACTAGCTTAACTAAGTTGCCAAAAAGTCTCCATGAAGCAGCCTTTGTGTTAACATTAACTCCACTGACCTCACCTTACCTTTTCTGGATACAATGTATCTTATCTCATATTCACACAGCTCAATCACTCTTATTTTCTATGTTTGCACAGTTCTTTCCCCTTTCTAGAAGTGTTTGTTACCTTGACAGCACTTCTGCACCCATTAAGTTCAGCCTTTTAACGGACGAGATTCTCACTGTATTTTTCTTTTCTAGCTGCCTTGGATTCATGCACTATGATTCTATTGAGCTCTCTTTTTCTGTATCAAGGCTCGATGTTCCCCCAACTAGCACTGGTTAATCTATTCAAGACATTGGATCACCTAAATATTATTTGTACAATTTTCTGTTATTTTACTTTGGTTCAGTGATGTCTTGTATTTTATAATGGATTAGTGCTTTTCCCTGTTCTAGTAGTATTATTCTGATTGGCTCACCCATTGCTAGTGAATCTTTAACTATGTATCCCCTGGATACAGCTTCAGAACTGAGCAGCTGGCTATAGTGGCCTTGCTTATTTTGGAATGTCTTGGCCAGTCCACCAGTTTCAGGGGTGGTCAGATGCTACCATTGACCTTCAAATGTTAATTTTATTTTTGCTACAAACATCCAAGAACATTTTTTCCATTAGTAAGTGCATTATCCTGCTCTATTAAAATTTATACAGGTCATTTCCACTTTTAAATCCCATTTTTCAACTGACAGAAGATAATTATTTTTATCATTTAAATTTTCTCAGTTCCATTTTGTAAATTCTGCCTGAACTGGGGTCTCGAGGTTCTCACCCAATGTCCATACTTAAAATTACCTGGTTTCTAGGAGGTTTTAGGGGATTTAAAACCCAAGTAGGAAGTGTCTCCCAAACGGGCTGGCAGAAATTTTTTAAATCATCTCAGAGGCCAAGAGGGTCTTCTTACTGACAGGGTCTTCTTACCTGGCCACCACCTTCATTTTGTCCAAATTTCACTTAATTTCCCTTATTTTTATCAAAATTTAGGGTCTCCTGGGTCAAAGGTATCCTGCTGATGTCAGTGTTGACATCAGCGTGCAGGCCCAGTCATCCTTGCTGCAGCACTGGTGCTTCCAGTGGTCCAGATGCTAATCTCTTCATTTTTAAATTTAAAATTAGATTGATGGTGGCAATGGTGGATCAGGGACTTACCCGTTCTCGGGTTTCAGCTGGAGTCAGCGGCAGCAATCATGTCAGGTCGGCCTGCTGTCAGTGTGTCAGGAGGAAGCAGGATCCACTAGATGGGCCCAGTGAGCAGCTCAGTCTGGTGTGGGAGAAGGATGTCACCAGCAGCTGTAGTGATCACTGATACCACTACCACTGCCACTGGTTGATTCCTCCTGTGATCTCTGTCTTCATTCCTCCAGGGCCTGTCAGGCAATGAAGAGCAGTGGCAACGTGGGCCCGGGCCCCAGAAAGGGTGTGACTCCGGCAAGGCCCCTCGATATCATGCCCCTCCTCTTTTTATCTCCCTCGGTGGCTCCAGTGGCAGCTGCAGCTCATTAGTGACAACAGGAGGAGAATCACACAAAAAAAGCCCAATGCACAGCAACAACAAAAAAAATCTAAATGTAACAAAACACGTATTGCCCAAAAAAATGAAGAATTTTTCATAAGCAATATATTATATATTTAAAGATTTGGGACCATCATACTACCCTTTTTCGTCTCTTAGAACATGAAGTATGTTCCATCAATAAATTGACAGGAGGAGAATTGGCATAGGTGGGCTCGGGCCTCAGCAACATCACGACTCTGTGCCGTCCCGCTGAACTTGGCTCTCCCTGAATCGTGGGTCCAGCATCAGTGTGGCAGCTGCAGCATGGCTCCTCTTGATCGTGGAAGACTTCCAATTCTCTTCTCATGGCAACGAGCAGCAGCATTAGCAACATCGGAAACGGATGCAGGGATGCATTGATTTTAGAGGGAGCGATGTGGGCCCACGTCCTGGCAAGGCCACGACACTGCTCCTCTACATCAGTTCCTCCTCACTGTGCCTTCTTTTTTTTTTCAGTTCATTGTGATTTCGACCTGGTTCTGGCGGTACATTCTTGTAGCAGTCACATTTCATTCACAGCATTTTTTATCATGACGTTCTTTCTCTCTCTCTCTCTCGCTCTCTCTGCTGGTTTCAACTCCCATTTGGGCCTACTCCTCATGGCTGACCTGACTGTCTTCCCACTGCTTAACACCACCCACCAGAGTCTCCAATGCTCTCTCAATCCCTGGTAAATTACTAATTAATGTATTTATCCCCTATTACACTGCAAAACAACAGAGTTGTGGTGGCATTTTACAGATATGGAACATAAGCATTTTGCATAATGAATTCATTACTGAAAAGCCATCCATAGAAGGAAGGTACTGAATTAGCTTTCAAACAGTGGTATGCTGAATCATTTTCACAAACAATACCTGCTAATGTCAGCTTCAGTAGAGGATGGTCCTACTCTTGGATTCCCATCCTCTGCCCAAAGTAGCCGCAGCAGGAGCAGGAAAGCTACAGCAGAAGAGAAAATCCACCTCCCAAACCGAGGGAGTCAGCTGCCCCCACACCTATGTCAATAATAGCCACCATGGAGCAGATGGGATGACATTCTGCATCATTGTCTCAGGGTAAGAGGCAGGCAGTACTGAAGGTGGTAACATGTACCATCAGGCTGGTAACATTTTGTTTTATGGTTGTACAACCAACTACATCAGCCTCAGTGCTAGCTGATGCCATTTTCAAACTGGAAACCAGAGGAGCAGAAACAACTGGGATTGCTCTTGCCTCCTTCTACATTAGCAACCCCCACAAAAGGGGTAATTGTGATCTAGGTCAGGAGGAGTTTTAGGGCAAGGTGAGATGGGGAGGGAGGAGGAATTTCATGCCTGTTAGGTTTGTTTGTTTTTTTCATTGACTTTCTCAAATGAAAGTCATAGTAACATAATAAATGATGGTAAAGACAAATAGTTCAGCTAGTCTGCCCAGCAAGATGTTCAGGTGTGTAACTACTACGCTAGGCAATTATTCCCCTTGCTAACTTTTTCAGGGTTGTCACTGCTACTCTGTGCAGGTTACCCATATTCAGTTCTTACCAGGTTGCCACAGTATTTCATTTTTATTCTCTTGCCAGAGGAGGTGGTTAGTGCAGTTAGTGTAGCTGGGTTCAAAAACGGTTTGGATAAGTTCTTGGAGGAGAAGTCCATTAATGGCTATTAATCAATTATACTTAGGGAATAGCCACTGCTATTAATTGCATCAGTAGCATGGGTTCTTCTTAGTGTTTGGGTAATTGCCAGGTTCTTGTGGCCTGGTTTTGGCCTCTATTGGAAACAGGATGCTGGGCTTGATGGACCCTTGGTCTGACCCAGCATGGCAATTTCTTATGTTCTTATGCCAGTAGGGATCCTCTGTAATTTATCCCACATTCATCTGAATTCTATCAATGTTGTTGTCTTCACCTCCTCCTCTAGGATGATATTCCAGGCATCTACCACTCTTTCCATAACAAAATATTTCTAGACATATTTCCTGCATCTACCACCCTAAAAAATATAATTTTGCCCAGTTTTGTTTAATTTTTAAATAAATCAAAATGCAAGTGTTTCATCACATTTTTTTCATTTCACAGAAAAATGAATGCATGCCCCTAAGTTTTTATCAATGGTACCAGAGGCCCAGAATAAGATGAGTAATGATAGACTACTAGCAGTAACATCACCAGTCGTACTGTCCTGTGTCATCTTCGTCATTGCTATCTCAATGCATCATAACCATCAACGAAAAATTCAGGAGGAGTGCAGGAAGAGTCCCTATAAGTCTTCCAAATTAAACTATCCCAGAGTATTAGGCCTCATTTATGAAGCCACATTAGATGTTTTACTGCGTGGTTCATGGTTTATCACATGGTAAATGGCCTAAGGCAGTGATAATGCAAAGTATTTAAAATAACTCATGTTTATTTATTTAATTAAAAAATGTATACCCATTCACCATACAATTCTTGGTGGTTAAAGTTTTAGTCTGCTCTGGCACCACGTGTATGATAATGAGCTGATTAGCATGCTAATCAACTCATTCATGCCCTAAAGCATGCAAATCTCCCAGGAGCATCAGGACACTACTGCACATCCTGATGCTCTTATGCCCATGTCTTACAGGGGTTGATCAGCCCTGACTAAGTCTCCCCAAGGTGCCTGAGAAGCCATGGGGGGACTTCATAGCTGCATGAAAGGCCCATCCCACTCCCGCCACTGCTCCTGGAGCTGGCTGGCTGGATCATGTCTTTGCCCCATCACATGATATGGCAGCCAGCACTTTATGAAAAACGTTTGCTGCTGGGCCCAGAATCTACAGGGTGCTATAGGCCCCCACTACTCCACCAGGGCTTCAATAGCAAGTGTAGGATGGGTCCAGAGAGTGTGTGTGTGGGGGGGGGGGGGGGGGCATGGCCTCTTGAGATCTGATTTTTATGTTAAGTGGGAAGAGATGGGGGTTTGGGTGCAGGTCTTCCTCAGAGGTAAATAACTTTAAATATGTTTTTATTCCATTTTGGCTGCCTCCAATAGCAGTGGGGAGTATAATAAGGGGTCCTTGGTGACCTCCAGGGCCTTTCATGCACCTTGGAGGGGGGGGGGTAGATAAGCAGGACTGATCAGCCCTTTTAAGAGTAGTAGCCTCATAGTCCTGGGACATCATCAAATGAATTTTAGGGGCTTTTTAATGTGCAGTATTTTACCACCAGGGAAAATACCACTGAATTCACAAAGCAGCAGTGCCGAGTAGCATCACAGAATATCCCCTCTGGGAAAATACAGCAGATCAATAAATGAGGCCCATTATACATTGGGAAGGAAACAACTGAATACTGCATTTTCCTTCATGGTCAATATCTTCCAGAAAGAGTGAGTTATATTACAGTCAACCAGTATGTGGATAATCCTTATAACACAGGAGTTCCCAACCTTCAGGGGAGCATGAACCCCTTTTTGACCTCCAAATATTTCATTAATTCCCATATGCATCTTTTAATTTTACATGTAACAAAATATGCATGACTGGGAGAGGGAAATTGGGGTGATAGTGTCTGGCAATCTGAAGGTAGCAAAGCAATATGACAGGGCAATAGCTAAAGCCAGAAGAATGCTGGGCTGCATAGAGAAAGGAATAACTTGTAAGAAAAAGAGATGATAATGCCCTTGTACAGGTCCTTGGCGAGGCCTCATCTGGAGTACTTTGTTCAGTTCTAGAATACGTATCTCAAAAAAGATAGCAATAGGACAGAGGTGGTCCAGAGAAAGGCAACCAAATTTGTGTGGGGTCTGTATCAAAAAACTTATTAGGAAAAGCTGCAGGATCTGAATATGAATACCCTGGAAGAGAGGAGGTGCAGGGAAAATATGATACAGGCCTTCAGATACCTGAAAAGTTTGAATGATGAGCTAACTTCAAACCTTTTCCACTGGAAAGCAAACAGAAGAATTAGGGATCACAAAATGAAACTTCAGAGGGGACAACTCAGAACCAACGACAAGAAATATTTCTTCACAAAGAGAGTGGTGGATGCCTAGAATGCCGTTCCGGAAGAAATGGTGAGGACAAAAACAATAAATTAATTCAAAAGGGAACGGGATGAACACTGTTGATCCCTAAAGGTTAGAAATTGGAAATGAAGTAAAAAGTGCATGGGGTAACCTGCACGGAGTGGCAGTTACTATCCTTAACAGAAGGCATGGGGATTACAACTATTAACCAATTAGCCATGATGCTTTTGACACAACTGCAACATCATTGTTTCAGTGGTAGCGGGAAAAAGTGTAATTGGACTTAAACAACAGCCAATGCTGGGCCCTGACTTTTACAGTCCAGGACACTAATATGCAGATATCAGGGAAAAAGCACAGGCCTGCTTCTACAGCCAAGTCCAAAGCATGTTCAAGCAACATTGTTTGAATTATCAAGAAGGCTGTTCATGCTATAAAAATGTTGCTAGCAGTAATTTTTTGTATGGGTTTGACAGTTGCTTGGTTTTGATTATAAATATTACTACCCTTAATATAAATCTTGGGAGTAACTGGCATGGAACAGAAGTTACTACCATAAGAAATTTATTGGGCAAAGTGGGCAGCCTGGATGGACCATTTGGTCATTTTCTGCCATTGTTACTATGCTACTATGAAGAAAACTGATTAATGTAATAAAAAATAATAGTATACTTTCCAGAATAAAAATATTAAATAAGGAATGGTTTCGGAAATAAACGGTGCTCTTCCTCCTGCCCATTCCTTATGAGTGCTACTCCCTACCTCTATCATGGCCCCTTCCCAAATACCTTCCCTCCCTATAGCCCCTTCCCAAATGCCTTCCCTCCCCCAATGCCCCTTCCTAAGTCCTCATCTCCCTCTCCTCCCCCATGGCCCCTTCCCAAATGCCTTCCCTCCCCCATGGCCTCTTCCTAAGTGCCTCATCTCCCTCTCCTCCCACATTGCCTCTTCCCAAATGCCTTCCCTCCCCCATAGCCTCTTCCTGAGTGCTTCATCTCCCTCTCCTCCCCCATGGCCTCTTCCCAAATGCCTTCCCTCCCCCATGGCCTCTTCCTGAGTGCTTCATCTCCCTCTCCTCCCCCATGGCTTTTTCCTGAGTGCCTCATTTCCCTCTCCTCCCCATGGCCTCTTCCCAAATGCCTTCCCTCCCCATTGGCCTCTTCCTAAGTGCCTCATCTCCCTCTCCTCCCCCATGGCCCCTTCCTGAATGCCTCATCTCCCTCTCCTCCCCCATGGCCCCTTCCTGAATGCCTCATCTCCCTCTCCTCCCCATGGCCTCTTCCTAAGTGCTTCATCGCCCTCTCCTCCCCATGGCCTCTTCCTAAGTGCCTCACCTCCCTCTCCTCCCCCATGGCCTCTTCCCAAATGCCTTCCCTCCCCAATGGCCTCTTCCTGAGTGCCTCATCTCCCTCTCCTCCCCCATTGCCTCTTCCCAAATACCTTCCCTCCCCAACAGCCCCTTCCTAAGTGCCCCATCTCCCTTTCCTCCCCCATGGCCCCTTCCTGAGTGCCTCACCTCCCTCTCCTCCCCATGGCCCCTTCCTAAGTGCCTTGTCTTGTCTTCTTCACCTTGCAGCCTTTCCCTGGTCCTTTCTTCAGGACCCCATCCCAAATGTTTATTTATTTATTTATTTATTTATTTCAGATTTTTATATACCGGCATTCGAGACAGCAGTCACATCGTGCTGGTTCACATAAAACAGGGGTGCATAGTAAACATAACTATAACAATGGTGTTGAAAAGGCAGTTACATATAACAGGGTGATAAGAACTTGGCTGAGAAGGAAGAGAAAGGAAAGGTTATTAAAATTCACACAGGTAAACGATAGAAGATAAGGATGACCATGGTGTATTTGGAGATTAGTTAACCGAGTTGGAGAATAGTTAACCATGTTGGAGATTAGTTAACCATGGTATAGTTGGAGATTAGGGGTGGCTTGGTGGTGTTCTATCAATTGGCGTCCGGGAAAGCTTGTGTGAATATCCAGGTCTTTAGTCTTTTTTTGAAAGTTGAGATGTATGGTTCTGTTCTTAGATTTGACGGGATGGAGTTCCATAACGGTGGAATGGCTGTAGAGAAAGCCCGGTCTCTTAGTGTGCAGTGTCTGGTGGATTTGGACGGTGGTACCTGTAGCGATCCCCTGTATGCATCTCTTGTCGGTCTTGACGAATTGTGTAGTCGGAGAGGGATCTGTAGGTCAATGGGAGCCAGTTGGTTGATGTTTTTGTATGTGGTAAGCATGGCCTTGTATATTATTCTAAAGTGTATAGGTAGCCAATGGAGGCTCTTTAGAATGGGGGTTATGTGGTCCCTTCTCCTGGTATTTGTCAGAATTCGTGCAGCTGCATTTTGCACCATCTGAAGCGGTTTGGTGTATGAAGCGGGCAGGCCAAGTAGGATGGTGTTACAATAGTCTAATTTTGAAAAAAATTTATTTGGATTTATTACCTACCTTTATGAATAAGCAATTCACCCAAAGTGGGTGGAACATATATTATTTGAAAAGTAACATACACTCTGAAGGAGACAATAATTCTAGCCTGAAGGAGACTTCAGTTGGTACTAAACTTGATATTCATCAACAATAGGGCTAAACTAGGTAAAAAGTAGAACAGGACTAAACCTGAAATAAATCAACAACAGGTCTCAGAATACAACACATCTCAGTAAAATCAACACAGGTTTAATTACATAAAAATACAAACCAATCAGCACAATTGTAGGTTGTAGCAGCATATTTAAGGCACTCAGTGCAAACATCTCAGTAAAACAATATTTTTGCCGCATCATTTTTATGGCATCCCTATAAGGTGCCAAGCAGTTTAGAGCATTCCCTCCTGCCTTTGTCCTTTCGAGGCCCTTTCTAAGTGCTTCTGATCCTATGCTGTCACTCTTGCCCTCTCCTCCCTGTCACCCTTTCTCTGCCCCTTTCTGAGTGCTGATCCCACTATGGTCACTTCCCTTCTTCCCTCCAACCCCCCACCATGGACATACTTCTCCCTCAGGGCAGCATTTCTTTCCCCCTCACTGTCAGACCAACAGGATTGTCATAGCACATGCAGCAGTAGCCAAAAATGTTCCTCAGTGTCATCATCCCGCCTGCTACTGCCTCTGGACATGTGGGGCAGCAGCTGTTAAAGCTGATGGTAGTAGTGCACCTCTCCTCCTTCTCCATTCAGTGCAGCTTCAGGCTCCTTGTAGTGACAATCAGCCACACTCCTCTCCGCTTCCTTTCCATGCCAGTTTGGGCTTTCTGAAGCCATGATCATCCTCTCCTTGGCATGAGATCAGGCAGTGAATTAGGCAGCAGAAGAAATAAAGCACAGCTCCTCATTCAGTCAGCTCTATTTGCACTTTAGCAGTCTCCCTTCTGTGTAATGGCCTCATGGATGCCAGGGTGACAATCCCTGTTATAACACAAGCAGAATTGTACATGATATGAGTTCCTGGGGTGAGGACGAGGGAATGACCAACAATGAGAGGAATATTTATTTTTTGTTTCTTTATTTTTGTACTCAAATTGCTGTTTTGCTTTCCTCTAGATCTGCGGCTACAATCTCTAAGTTAACTTAATATCTCATTTCATGCTTGAAGGATTTGCTTTGCCTTCACAACATAATCATCATGGGGGGATATGCAGCACCAAAATGTAAAGTTTTTTCTGTTGTTATTGTTGTTGTTTTGGGGGATTGTTTTAATCTGGTTCATTTACTGTTATTTTTGATTTGGTACATCTGCCAAACAGGGAAAAAAAACATTAAATAAGAAATAAACATAAACACAAAAAAATGAACTAATAACATTTTTAAAAACTGGCCTCCTGCAACCCTGGCTGGGTGTTCCAGGGACAAAAACTGCCTGGGAGGTGCCCAGGCCTAGCACTAAGCTCTAATCCTGAGCTGGGCCTGGCACCAAGGGCTAGGCCTGAGCTGGGCCTGGCACCAAGGACTAGGCCCAAGCTGGGCCCAGTACTGAAGCTTAGGCCTGGCATAGTGGCCCAGGCTGGATATGGCACCAAGGACTGGGTCCAGGGTTGCCAACCGGCTCCATATTTTCAGGACAGGTTGACCCAGTCCTAGTCTTATTCCCCTGCATGCAGATACTTATCATCTTGATTTTCTGAGGGAATTTAATAGGTAAATCAAAATAAGTCCCAGTATGCAATGGGGTAAAAGCAGGACCATGTCAACCTGTCCTGAAAATGCAGTGCCGGTTGCCAACCCTACCTGGCCTTTCAGGTGTTCGGCCCCATGCCAAGGCTTAGTCCATGGTTAGATCAGCACTGGGACCTAGGCCTACCACTGAGACCTAGACCCTGGCAACAAGACTTAGGTCCAGGCTGAGCCGGGTCCCAAGCCCCAGCACCAAGGACTCAACCTGAGCCAGGTGCCTAGGGCTGGGCCTACGGCTGGGCTAGACACTGAGATTATAGGCTTGTGCCAGGCCTAGTGCCTAGGCCAAGGCCAGGTCCCTCCCCTATCTAAATATGCTGGGGCCAGGGAGCTCCCATTCTAACCCCCCCCCCCCCCCCACTTACCCCCTTTCAGATTCCATGTATAAGGATAGGAATGATGTCAAATCACTCCTGCCTGAGTCCAAGCATATTAGAAATGGCACTGTTTGCCAAGAGGATGGTGACAAATTGACATTATTAAATACATTTCTATAGTGCAGCCAGTGCCATTTTTGATACACAGCCATGGCTGGGACCTAATCATCAGCACAGGCCTCAGCAGCTGATGCCTAGGCTGTGGCCTGGTACATCTTCCTATGTAAAGCTGCCAGGGATTGGGAACTTGCATCCAAGCCTCCACGTCTCCCCTTTCAGAATCCTTGTTCAAGAGCAGGAATGATGCTGAAAATCTCCTGCATGGATACTGGCACATTAGAAAGAGTGGTGTCTGCCTAGAGGATAATGCCAAAATGATATCACTTTGGCATTTTCCTGCAGTATAGCTGGTACCATTTTGATGTATAGCCATAGAAATGTATAGCTGTACATTAAAATGGTAGCGACCTCACTGGTGGAAAGCACCGAAGAAATTATATTATAGCTCCACCCCCTTGGTAGACACCAATTTTAAAGTTCTGGGACCTAAGCCAGTACATCCCAGATTTTTGTGCTGGAACCTAGGCTTGTTACCAGGCCTGGTCAAGTCCCAGGCATCAGTTCCAGGCCCAGCCCAGGCGTAGACCTTGGCTTCAGTCTGGCTCATTGCTAGATCCAAAAACCAGGTCCAGGTTAGCTTGGTGCTAAGCTCTGGCATCAGCACATGTAGTTTTTCCTTCTGAGAGGCCAAGCTAGGGCTATTGGAGGTCTGTTATTTTTTAAATGCCATGAATATAACATTTTTTCTAGGGATAACATAGTAACATAGTAATGACAGCAGAAAAGAACCAAATGGTCCATTTAGTTTGCCCAGCAAGCTTCTTGTAGGAGTATCTGCTGTGCTAAGCAGGATACCCCCACACTTCTTTTAAGGGTAGCAACTGCTGCTCCTTGCAGTTACCCCCAAGCCTTATAATAACCCATAAAAAGTGTATTGCTAGCAACATTTTTACTGGGTGTTAAGCCTTCTTGAGAATTCAGACAGTACTACTTGACATGCTTTGCTTATGGTCTTGAACTTGGCCGTAGAAGCAGTCCTGTGCTTTTTCCCCTGTCTGCATATCAGTACTAAGACCATAAAAGTCAGGATCAGTGTTGGTTGTTGTCTGAATCCAATTCCTCTCCCCCCACCACCCCCACCATCAAAGTGAAGAATGATGTTGCAATTATGACAAAAGCATCAAGGTTTATTAATTAATGATAGTAAGCCCATGCCTTCTGTAGACTATTTTCAGTTTGTTCCATTCAGAATGAACCAAAAATTACCTAATTTATTGCATTGTAGGCATTTGTTAGAAATGAATGCACATCCCTATCATCATCACCATCTTAACTAGCAAAAAGAAGAGGCAAAAGTTTTTGATTTGTTACTATCTTTCTCCTCTCTGACCCCCATACTTACTGTGATATTTCCTTGGCTCCCTCTGCTATGTCTGCTATAATAGGATTTTACTGCACCTCAGATTCAGTATGTTGACAATAATTGTACCTCAGTATTTTGGTTGTTATACTTAAATTCATTTTTCTAGTGAGAATGACAAGAGGATGGAAAAAAGAACCTTCCTATTGAAAAAAACAGTAGTAGTGCTCCTTGTATCCAAGCAAGGAAACAAGTAAAATAAAATTACTAATAACCCCAGCACGGTTTATTATGCTGGAAAAGCTTTATTATTAAGGATGTTATTTCACTTGAAATGGCATAGACAATGTTTTTCTTGTCATTTTTTAACTGCAATGTTAAAAAATTACATTTTGTGAATTCTTTTAATTTTTAGTGTACACTAACTCAAAATAGTGTACACTAAATCAAAATAGAGTGCACTATTTCAAATTACTGCGTACTATTTGCACGAATTTGAATTGGTGTGTACTAAAAGGGATACTTAAATTTTAAAGCAACAAATTATAAAAAATGAAACTAAACAAACAAACAAAAAACTAAAAACAAAATATAAGAAAACCAAAAAGAAATGTTTTCACTTGCACATCCCTATTTATTATTGAGACTTGGCCACTCTCAGTTCTGGGTGCAATCAGGAACAAGGTATGTGTGTAAAACTGGCTTTTTCCATCCCTTTCCCCTTATGTTCAGACAGAGGGATACAATTTTTAAATGAACTATCTTACTATGGAGTTAGACAGATTGTCCCCTTTGAAAATGTACCACTGTTGAGCAGCTAATTAAAGCTGCTAGGAAGCTGTATTTAGCTGCTGAAAAAATGACCAATTCTGGAGGCATGGTGAGATCATGAGAGGGGTTGGAAATATGCATATATATTAAATTTTCAAACATTCCTGCTTATTTTGCAGTACAAAGTCTATCCTCGGGTACAATAGGTACAAGATAGAGGGGTATTTTTGTAGTGATAAAAGTTTCAGTAATTTTGAAAGAGAAACTTCTTGAGTAGCTTTTCTTTGAAAATTTGGTAAATGTTTGTGCATGCTGAAGTACGTGTGTCACATAAATTGCCACTGGGCAACTTATAAAATATTGCTCTGAGAAAGTTTTGTCAGCAAAAATATGAAACTGGAAATAATTTGCTTGACACTTGAGATTTGAGATTGAATTTCTGTTGATTTATATGCTGGAAAACCCTGAACTGAAAGGAATTTGGATTTTTTTTTTTTTTATTTGTGTCCATCTATAGTGGACTGTTGTGCTGTGAGCTCTTACAAACTCCTTACATCTATGAACAAGTATTTACACTGAAGAAAAGTCACATTCTGAGTTGAACAAGTTTAAAAGTTGTTGATAAAGTAAAGGCTGCTATTGAAAAACAAAGTTATATATATTTAGCAAGGCTTGCTAAATTTGAGTCAGATGTGCTTAACTTTCAATGCCACCTGCCTACAAACTGAGCTGGAGAATTTATTATCCAAATTAACTACAGCTTTGTACCTGACAAAAAGGCTGCCAGAGTTGTCAACAGAAGGAATTGTTTTAACCTGCGGCCATATTAATTCAAAGAGTTCTAATGAACAGACTATAACCTTGCAGATTAAGTGAAAAAATTATTCTGAGCACAACTGAAATTTCTTTCTATTGACAGAGTAGCTGTAAGTAGTCAGCCTGACAAATCCAAGGTTATAGTATGAAATGATGTCTGACTATAGACAATTTAAAATAAACAACATACAACCCAACAGTCACCTTTCATTCTATAGCAATAAGAAGTATAGTACTTGTATTTTATTACAATTATAGAATATCACTTGAGCTGTGAGGTATATGGGGCGAGTAAGTTTTGAAAGGATTTATGTGCATAAACCCCAACACATGCAAACAAATGGCTTTTTAAAAATTAACAGGGGGGAGGGAGGATGCCCACATAAATGTATGTGCAAAAAAATGTGGCCTGTCTTTTTATGCCCACTACGCAGAGGTATTTTGGGGGGATAGAGTTAAGATGGGGGATACGATTTATACAAATGCGCTTGATATTTTGAGTGTTTGCAGATATAAACTTGTGCATGTATGCTGGCACTTGTTCTGTGCTCACTCACAAATGTTCACAGCAGATTTATGTGCATAAATCCATTTTGAAAAATTGGGCAAGATGTCTCCACAGACTTTAGCCTATGCAGGCTGCTTCACAATTATCCCTTTAAAGGTGAAAGTAAGCTACTTTCACAACTCTACATGTATAATTGATGGAAATAATACCTCAGGAAGTATGGAATCACAAAGATGCATTTTATTTTATAAAGCACTTCAGTATCTGGCTATCCACACAAGGTAGAGGTCATAAACAGGGGATGAACATGGGCTGCAGATGGATTCCCATTGTGCAATTATTGACCTGGATAGTTTGTGTCAAAATTATAACTATATTTAAAGACTGTAAATAATAAAGTAATATACCTAGTGCTGGCTCTATGCTTCCTGGACAGAAAACTGATACAGAATTTGTGCCTCACCTTTACTGTGCTTTCAATGTAGTATCCACACCATAGGGTGGAACATGACATGTATTATCTGTCCACTCCCATGCCAGCTCTGTTATTTTCTTATAGCTGCTATTTAAAAAAAATGAAGATTACTCACTTGGGTTAAACAAGGCCAAAGTTTATTAACAAAAACAAATGAAACCCCAAGTGGAACAATATGCTGATGTTGTACCATTTACACACCCCTCTCCCACCCCAGAGTGGCCTACTGCCATGCTCCAGCAGTACACCGCTTGCACACCTCCCCTATTGCTACAGGGCCATTTGTTGCCAGTCCTCTCCGTCATACCCCAATGAGAGAGTACCCACAAGCCGAGCAATGCCCTCTAGGTCTATACTGGCTTCATGTAGGAGCCCCCCCCCCCCCCCACTACACTAGCACCTGCCATGCCTTCTCTTCCTCTCCACAGCTTGCAGCTATACATCAGCAATCCCCCAGCTTCGGGTTTACCAGAAATGCAACTTTCACAAGAGAGGGAAGGTGAGAAGGTAAAGCCCCAAAGCCACTGCAACAAGGACTGCAAGGATTGCTGCCAAGATAACAGCAATCGACTCTCCCAAAAATCCCACCCCCACCCCAACCAATCAGACTGTATCCAACATTTTCAAAGCAAACGTATTTGCATAAGTTCTCTTTGAACATTTGCCTGTAAGTTCTGTGGTACATTCACAAACTCACTGGAACTTGTGTGGGTGAACTTACATGAATACTTGTTAAAATGTAAAACTATGCACGTAATATCCAACTCTGCCCCCAACTCCACTCCCAGAATGTCTTTCTCCAGTTCAAGAACAGCCATTTACATACATAGAATTGTTTTATGCACATAAATGGCTTTCCAATTATTTTATTTCATGTTAGGGCCTATCACATATATATGAGAGAGAGACAGAGAGAGAGAGAGAGAGAGAGATATTCTGTATGCTCCCTTTTCTCTCCCTTTCTCTCTCCCTTTATTGGTATGTGCAATAAAAACCTTTTCACTTTAATGTTGCGCTGGATTAATCAGTGCGTGAAGCGAAAAACTGAGCAAGTGTGATAAATTTATCACACCTTATGGAAATTATCTATGCAGGGTAATTATCCTAAATATGCCTCTTTTTTTATTGTAGGTGCTATTTCCACTATATTTATAGCATTTTGATAAATCTAGGGGTGAGTCTGCTATTTCTGAAGCTCCATGATTGACTCAGATGGGGGTGATTGTAAGGTATTAAGATACTGTCTACCTACAAGAAAATCTCAACTATGGAAAAATGGCTTTTTCATTATAAAAGTTATTTTCTCCATTTTGTAGTACTAGCACAGTATTTTATGATTATGCATATGGTAGTGTGTGTGTTGAGTGTGAACAGGATGGGGAGGACGTGAGAGCTATTTCAAGTTCTTGACCAACTCTTGCATACTTTCTTAATCACATGACTTGCAAAGTTGAACAAAGTAATTTGATGGTGATCTAGGGTTTATGATGACATCAATAATCCAGTGACATTAGGCAATCAGGCAATTTGATTTTAATATCCAATTTAAAAAATTAGTGGGAGAATACAATAATGATCAAGTGAGATTAATTTCTTTATGGAGTTCCATTGCCAACTCTGGCCCTAGTAGTCTATATACAATTGAAAATGTTATATGTCCACTTATTGCCTCAATTTAAAGCAGAAGAGATATTGGTTGCATTTTTTTTAAATATATATTCATCTTCTATCTGCCTAGCTAAGTGATATAGATAATTTTTTAATTTTATCTTTATTATCTCATACAATACAAAGCAAACAACTTTGCACAGAAACAAAAATGAGCATTTCATGAAAATCAAATATAAAACTTTTAAACATAACAGAAAAGAAACCTCACCTCATTAACATTAGACCACAAAACCAGTATAAAAGTGAGAAAAATTAAGAATATAAAAAAGGAACTATAAAAAGAAATGGTAATAGCATGAAAATTCCTGCATTATACAAAGATAATCTATTCTGTACTCAAATTATGAGACAATGACAAAATTGACTTCTTAGAATCTATAAAACTTTTTAACTGCTCTAGAAGACAAAATATATAAAAATCTGTATTAAATTTGACTATACATTTACAAGGATATTTTAGCAAAAAGGAGGCCCCAAGGGCACCGGACTCCCTGCATAAAGCCAGAAAACCTTTCCTACTCTCTTGGGTGACTCTTGCCAAATCTGGAAAAAGTCTGATCAGCTGAACCATAAATTGAGCATTCATATCCTTAAAATAATTTTTCATAATAAAACTTAAATCATGGTTAGACAGAAAGGACAGTAGTAAAGTTGCCTTTTCTGAAATGTCATAACTGGACGACTCCAATAAAGCAGTTAAATTCATATCCTCAGTTGGGGATTGATTCGAGCGCTGCCCAAATAGTAAGAAATAAACCTTATTAAACATAGGAATGGCTTCAGCAGATAAATTCAGTACTTCCAGCAAGTATCTTCTCACAGTTATCCTAGGTAACTGCCTAATAACCTGAGGGAAAATAAGAAATCTGAGGTTTAAATGTCTCAAGTGATTTTCAACACTCTATTCTTCTAGTTAAAATTCCACATTCTTATATAATCACAGTGTTAACAGATTACAAAACTTTTGCATTGCTTTCCAAACTTGAAATTCTTCCAATCATATCCTCCTGGCATTATCTTTTATGATTTTGTATCAAAGATTTCAAACTATTAGAAATCAAGTTCACCTCGGACAAGCATTCCGAAAAAGCTGTCCAAAATGTAATCATCAAATCCCACAATGAGTCTAGTCCTGCCACAGCCATCTTCTTGGGGGCAAAAATCTCCACACTCGATGGAATACTTGAATTCTGGGTCTCACCTCCATGTCCCCGATTTTGTTGAGACCTCTCCAAGAAAAATGGCTCCCACCTATCACTGATGTGCCAACACCACCATCCTCTGGAGTTCCCCCCTAACACAGCACCTCCAACTACCTGATCGGTCTGCAATGCTGCTGCACCTGGAAGAATATGAATGTGCTCCGCCAGTGGCAGATGACCATGTAGAGGATTTAGCAACCCCTCCTCCCCAGACTAAGCCAGCACTCCTCCACTGGTCATGGCAACGGGATGCAAGTGCCCCATGGCAGGAGCTAGAGCCACAAATTCAGTGACAGATCACTGACCCGGGGTAAGTGAGGTCTTGGAAGGGAAAAATCTCCACCATCCCTTTCCGTTTGGTAGGCATAATCCAGAAAAGCAAACAGAAATGCTAAGAAACAGGGCACAAGAAGTCCATGGCTACATCGTACTGCCATCTTGTCTCTCCATGTTAGGGGTCATGATCTAGAAATTTGTTTAATCAATTAGTTAAAAAATATTGTAAATCACTGTGGAGAATCCACTTTAAATAGTAGTCATACCTGTCCTTCTACATTGGATGAAGAGAGGGTTCATAGGCACAAACAGAAAATAATATGGCTGCAGCTGCTCCTAATAGGATTAAAAATTATTTTAATTCATATTATCTCTGCATTGATTATAAATATTTTGAGGTAGATTTTAAAAGCCCAGCATACACCAAAATCGGGAGACATTTATTTATTTATTTATTTATTTATTTATTTAAGGTTTTTTTATACCAGCATTCATGAACTCGTTCACATCATGTCGGTTTACAGATAACAGGGGTGCGAATAATACAACCAAACATAAATAACGTGATGAAGAGAAGCAGTTACAATTAACAAGGGCTAATGAACTGGGAATGTAAGAAATAGAAAGAGATAGAGGAGGTTAATTATATACAAAAGTACAATATAAATATGGCGTCTCATATATACAGTCTCTGTATATATGAGACGCCATATTTATGCATGTACAACTTACACATGTCCTGGGTATTTTAAACGCCGCCTACTTGTGTGCATATCTCCCACTGCAAGCACATCTCACTCAGAATCAAAAAGGGGTGTGGTGTGGGCCAGCCATTGGTGTTCCAGGAGTGATGAGCTATGTAACTTTAATTCTGCTGTGCAGGAGGTGTAAGTGTAAAAATCAAAAGAAAGCCATTCCTGAGGGCTTTAAAGGGTCTGGGGTAACTGGGAGGGGGGGTGCAGGCTATTAAACCAGGGGGGTTTGGAGGACCTAGCTCTACACTGGAGGACAGATTTTCGAGGATTTATGCGCATAGGTGGGTTATTCACGCCGGGCCTATTTTCAAAAGGCCCGGCGGTGCGCATAAAGCCCCGGGACGCACGTATGTCCCGGGGCGTTTCTGAATGGGCGGGCAGGGGGCGGGACAGGGGCGGGGCACACGGTCCGGGTGGCGTGGTTGGTGGTCCAGGGCCGGCGCACGTAGCTTCCACAACAAAGGTACGGGGGTATCGTTAGGGCTGGGGGGGGGGGGGGGCAGGACAGAGGGGGGAAGGGAGGGGAAGGCAGGGGGGGGGGGAAGGAAAGTTCCCTCCGAGGCCGCTCTGATTTCAGAGCGGCCTCGGAGGGAATGGGGAAAGCCAGCGGGGCTCCCCGAGGGCTCGGCGCACGTAATTTGCACTAGTGTGCACTCCCTTGCGCGCGCTGACCCCTGATTTTATACCATGTGTGCAGCTGTGCGTGCATGTTATAAAATCAGGCGTACATTTGTGCATGCCAGGTTGCACGCACAAATGTATCCCCGCACGTATGTTTTAAAATCTGCCCCAGGTGAACTGTGAAAAAACTGGTGAAACCGATCTTTGCCAAAGCACGATATGTGCAGTTGGGCGCACCTACTTGCAAAATGAGGCACATACGCACACTAAGGCTATTTTAGAACATATGTGTGTATGTGCTTGGATATCATAAAATCATCCCTTTCCTGGGAGTAGTGGGAGAATGAGAGTGGGGAGCTCACAAGACCCCCAGGAAAGTTTATGCTGCTAGGGTAAGGGAACCAGTGAACTGCACTAGCTCTTTTAAGAGAAAACTCTGGAGTATCTGATCTTGATGCTCTTGGAGTTATGTTAGCTGTACCTCTTGAACTATAGCTATCTTTTGATCAAATAACATGTACCTGATTTGGTAAGGGTTTTTCCATAGACACTAAATGGGAGAAAAACCTTTATGAATCTTGCCCTATATACCTTCCAAATGTTTATGGCAAGTCATTTTATTTTATTTGCATACTATTTGGCTAGTAGTGAGATGATCCACATGTGTTTACATGCATTTGCATGCAAATCAGATCATTTAAATACCTACATTGCGCCATTTTTTGGGGGGAGTTGATAACACATGGAATTTGTAATTTCATGCATTATCCCTGTGTTAACTTATTTACCACAGGATAAATGCTGTTTACCGCTTGGTAAAAGCCTCTATACAGCTTAATAAATGGACCCCATAAGGTTATACTTGAAGCATAGGCAAATGAAGTGACTTGCTCAAGATTACATGGAATGTCAGTGGGATTTAAAACCAGAGACTCTAACTTTCAAACCTATTTTCAGTATAGCATTTGCACACTAAATAGATTAATAGAGATGTATCCTAGTATGTTATAAACCACTGCACAGTTTATAAAATACCAGTAGGCATGTATGTTTCATTATGAACTAATATTTCCAAAGCAGGAAAGCACTTACTTTCTCTATCTATTTATAAATATACATGTGTATAATTTAAGTAAGAAAAAAATATATATAATATGTCTGCTTAATAACCCTGCTATATAGTGAAGGCCTTATGCCAGTGTTTCCCAACCAATGTGCCTTCAGATCTGATCAGGTGGGCCACAGAAAAGTCACCGCTGCCTGATGTTCAGATCCAAAGCCAGCACTTTGTGTCTGCAACTAGGGACATTAGCAGTGGCTTTTAAACTTGTAGGATCTTGTTTCGAAGAACATGTTTAATTATGCGTGCCTCTTCCTATTTTCAGCATGAACCCCAGAGTGTAGCAATTAATGAGCAGCATGCAGAGCATGGAAAGTTGGAGTCTGCTTTGTGCAGCATACACAGTGCACATAGCATCTCCTCATTTTCCCCATCTGTCTTATCCCCAGGCTGATTAAGATAGGGAGAACATTGGCACTGAGCACTGGATATAATTCACTTTGAGTGTTGTGAGCAGCAGTAGAAGTGAAGGAGCTCTGGCAGCCACATGCAACAGCTAAGGTAACTATAACTAACTAAGGGCTAGATTTTAAAAAACCCTGCGCCGGCACACCTATTTTGCATAGGCCGCTGGCGCGCACAAAGCCCCGTGATGCACGTAAGTCCCGGGGCTTCATATAAGGGACGGGAAGTGGCGTGGTCAGGGGGCGGTCCGGGGTGGGTCCGGGGGCGTGGAAACGATTTGGGGGCGGGCCAGGAGGGCGGTCCCGAGTCCCCCGGCACTGCGGCCTGTGCCGGGGGATGCGAGGCGGCACGCGCAGGTTACACCTGCTTCAAGCAGGCGTAACTTGCCCAACAAAGGTAGGGGGGGATTTAGGTAGGGCCGGGGGGTGGGTTAGGTAGGGGAAGGGAGGGGAAGGGAGGGGAAGGTGGGGGGAAGCGGAAGGAAAGTTCCCTCCGAGGCCGCTCCGATTTCGGAGCGGCCTTGGAGGGAACAGAGGCAGGCTGCGCAGCTCATTGCGCGCAGGCTGCCGATTTTGCGCAGCCTTGCGCGCACCAACCCCGGATTTTATAAGATACGCGTGGCTACACGCGTATCTTATAAAATCCGGCGTACTTTTGTTCGCACCGGTTGCGCAAACAAAAGTACACGCGCGCATACTTTTTAAAGATCTACCTCTAAATGAGCTGACTGCCTACACCACACCAACTTCTTTCTCCTGCAGGAGCTGATGCATGTTGACAAGTACATGTGTGTCTTCACACCTTCTCTTCCTTTGTTTTAAATGTTGGAAGAAATGATGGAGGTGTTTTCAGTGCTTACCTAGCTCTCCTTTTGGACATATGAACTCTTTCTATGTCCACACTGCCTGCTCCATGGACGCTGGTGTGCCACACAATGGGGCCGATGCAATGAATGAGCGCGGAAAGCGGGCACTCAGTGTTGCACGTCCGCTTTCCTAACATGCACCCATGCACCTCTCCTGGGTGTTGAGCCCGTTGGTCGCAGATGGCTGCGACCTCTCAGGCTCACCTCTTTTCTTGCTACGTCGTCAATCCTCAGAAGAATGGCGGCCTCCACCAGCGAACACTGACCTCCTTGGCGTCCCTGGGACAGCATGGGCAATGCCGACCGCCATCTTGCTCCTGGAGTCACCTAATGCACACATGCGCGCACGGGCCATCTTTAGTACACATCACGGCGGTAACCTCGGGGGTGTCCCCTCCGCATAACGTCACCATCTTGCTGTATTTAAGCTGACTGGCCCAACTCCCAGACGAGTTAGTAAAGAGTTCTCCTCATTGCTGAATCCACTTCTCCTTGGACTTCCTGTTCCTGTCTCGGTGGGGAACGCTCTGAGTACCTGCTTTTCAGGGGCTCTTCCACATTCCTAGGCTATCCGCTCCTCAGAGGGCCTTCCTGCCTTGTCCTTCTGGAACCAAGCCTTGTGAGTTCATCTCGCTTCTGGAATTCTCTCAGCGGTGTACCCCGGGCCTCGGGCCACTACCGCATTCTCACCAGCAGGATTCACTACATCTACCCTGCGCTGCAGGAAGATTGCTATTTCCTCTTCAAGTACTTCTGAGCTCCAGGACCTCAGACATCCTCTACAATATCTGCCTCGTATAGCCATCCTTGGCGTACCCCGCGCTGCAGGCCACTACCGGATCTACACTCAATAGGTATTTATCATTCTATTGGGGAAGACTGTCTGGCATACCCTGCACTGCGGACCACTACCGGACTGTCTCATGTGAGGTACCTTCCTGGGTTCGCCCCTCAGTTAGAACTAAACTTTGATTACAGTACCCGCTCCACGGGTTCTGCTCTCATCTGCACCTTTACTGCATTTCCCGCTCCACGGGGTATGCTCTCTCTTTCTTCCATAATAAAGTCTATACTACAGCTATGTCCTAGCTACTGAGACCATGCCTTCCGGCAGTGAGGCCCACGGAGCTCTTCCCTGTGGGTGGTGACACCTCTCACTCCGGCCCAGGGTTCACATCCATACCAAAACATAACACTGGGTGTGTGATGCAATATTAAAATGAGGGGTCTTGCTGCCAAGGAGGTGCTAGGGACAAATGTGTGCCCCTAGTGCCTCCTTGGCAGCGGATGCCCAGGAGAGGTGGCTGTCAGTGGATTAGGAAAATGGATGCTCAATTTTGCAAGCATCTATTTTCTAGGGATGTGCAACAGGGACGGATTTGTCCCATTCAGGATTCGGATTCGTAGGGGCCCAAATCTGTTGCATCCGTTCTCGGGGGCCCCCAATCCGTTCATATGTCAAAAATACATTTGTTCCCCCAAAAAAACTCATCCAAACCCTTTAAAGTTATTTATGTACAACCCCCCACCCTGCTGCCCCCCCCCCAAGACTTGCCAAAAGTACCTGGTGGTCCAGCGGGTTCCTGGAGTGATCTCCTGCACTCAGGCTGTCGGCTGCCAGTATTCAAAATGGCGCCGATAGCCCCTGTGACATAGTAATGGCAAAGGCTATCGGCGCCATTTTGAATACTGGCAGCTGACGATCACCAAGACTTGCCAAAATATCTGGTGATCCATCGGGGGTCCTGGAACGATCTCCTGCACTTGGATCATCAGCTGCCAGTATTCAAAATGGCGCCGATAGCCTTTGCCCTTACTATGTCACAGGGGCTACCGGTGCCATTGGTCGACCCCTTTCACATGGTAGGAGCAACCAACCAATGGCGCCGATAGCCCCTGTGATATAGTAAGGGCAAAGGCTATCGGCGCCATTTTGAATACTAGCAGTCGATGACCCGCGTGCAAGAGATCGCACCAGGACCCCCGCTGGACCACCAGGGACTTTTGGCAAGTCTTGGGGGAGTCAAGAGGCTGGGGGGCCTATTCGTTGGTGATCCGTTGTATTCGTGGGGGTTCGCCATACATTTCAGAACCCCCACAAATACAACGAATATGGCATATATGTTGCGGATTCACAATACATCCAAAACGAATGGACACCCCTACTATTTTCCTAACCGGTGCACAGCCACAGGTTAGGAAAATGGATGATTGTTAATTGAGCGTCCATTTCCCTAACCTGACACTTTTTTTCAAATTTTATTTTTTAAACCTTTTGGATCCTCTGACTTAATATTGCCATGATATTAAGATGGAGGATGTACAGAAATGCAGTATTTTCTGTTTTTCTGTACAACTTTTTGGGTGCACATTTTTTTTCAGATTGGGGTGAATAATTAGTAGCCTCATCAACATGCATTTTCATGTGATGAGAGCTATTAGTTTCGCTGGGGGGGGGGGGGGGTTTGGACACACGTTTTGGATGTGCTAATCCCTTATAGCTTATGGGACTGTGGAAGCGCATCCAAATTGCACGTCCAACCACGGGTTAAACAGCTGAGCGCATTGTTTTGCATTGGCCCCAATATTTTTGTTAATGTACCCGTGCCTTTCGCTTGAAAAGGTTGGGAAACATTGAACTATGCGCGTATGCCATTTTGAAAATATTTATTTGCATGCATACTTAAAATCACCAGTTCACTGATACACCTGCCAGTTCCCCCAGTCTATCTCCAGTTCACCTGTACTCTCTAATACTTCACTCAGACCCAGAGCTCCCACCTAAACATTACAGACAACAGATAAGTTCGATTTCACTTGTGCTAATCAGTTAGCAGGTGTAAAATTCTATGAATAAATATGATAATTTCAATGCATATATCTCTCATAAATTAGCAACTACTTCTTCACTCTACCCATGAATGCCTTTAGACCACCCCTTTTTGTGCTGATAAACTATGGGGCAGATTTCAAAGGCTATGCGCGTAGCATAACGCGCGTAACCTGAGGAAATCTGCCCTTGCGCACGCCAAGCCTATTTTGCATAGGCTCGGCGGCGCGCGCAAGCCCCGGGATGCGCGTATGTCCCACGGCTTGCTAAAATGGGTGGTCTGGGGCATGTCCGGGGGCGTGTCTGCGGTCCGGGGCAGTCCGGGGCGGTCCGGGGACGTGGCCAAGTGCCCTGACACAGCGGCCTGTGTCGGGACCTGGCCAGCCGGCGTGCGCAAGTTACACCTGCCAGGCATAACTCCATCGAACAAGGTAAGGGGAGATTTAGGTAGAGCTTGGGGGGGTGGGTTAGATAGGGGAAGGGAGGGAAAAGTGGGGGGGGGATCCAAAAAAAAGTTCCCTCCGAGGCCGCTCCGATTGTACATTGTGTACATTTGTGCACACTGCTCCGGGTGTACACCGGGTGTACACAAATGTGTACATTTGTGCACTCCGGGTAGTGTGCACAAATGTACCCCGCGCGCATAGGAATTAAAATCGGCCCCTTAGCGTGTGAAACTGATTATTCACATGTGTTTTCGTTGTTTATAAAATAGCATATATACAAATACATACTACTTATGACAGTAACTTTAAATTGGGCTTATGTTTGCACATGCAAACACGTCATCGGCATGCACCCAGAGACGCAGCACTTTTATAACATATGCACACATACATGCGTATGTTACAAAATAGCCTAAGCGCATGTATGTGTGCACCCTATTTTGCAAGTGGACCCGCACAGCCACAAACTGTTTTGAGCTGTGCAAGTGGGAGAATTTTATAACAGGCGCACATACATGCCATAACCAGTTTCAGCTATTCGTCCACCAGTTCTCCCAGTCTAGAGCTAGGTCTTCCAACCCCCCTGGTTCTTTAGCCTGCACTCATCCCCAGTTACCCCAGACCCCTCAAACCCCTCACAGATGCCTGTTTGTTTGTTTTTTTTTTTATTAAACTTACACCTCCTCCATAGCAGAAGTAAAGTTACACAGCACATGACCGGGGCATCCGCCCAGGCGCGTAGGTACTTTTTCGTACATCTCTTGGGCCTGCCCCAGAATGCCCCTGCTCTGCCCACACCATGTTACTTTTTCATTCAAAGTGAGATATTTTCATAACGGGAGATGGGTGCGCATATAAATGGCTTTTTAAAATAGGGTAGACATGCACATGTCCTACATGCATGCACATCTCTCAATTACAGTGCCTGCCTGGCTTTTAAAATTCACCTCTAAGCATATATGTTATTTTTTCACCAGGAACTACTTTGAAAATGTTATTCCTAATTGTTTTTTATTGCAATTTTGTGTTTTATCTTTGTTTTAAATTGCTTTCTACACATTTATTTGGAAAATTCAGTAAGTGAGTCAAATAAATAATAAAATGAATACTAGTTTTAGCTTGAAGCAGAGTTAAAGTTGGGGATCAAAATTAATTTTATTAGTATGGTGAAGGACCTCATAATGTATGTTGTACTGATCTTGTTTGTTTGTAACAGATAAGCTACATTGCCTGTCAAGTTAAGCGAACAAGTTTTAAGTAATATCTGTGGTATTTCAACAGAAAGAGAAAATAAATATAGACATTGTGGGCCTTGTGGTCATTATCTGCTTCCATAATCAGTGCTTCTATGTTTCAGGGTTGGAAGCTGGGATTGAATTTAGAAATTGTATGCTTAGTAAAGGATGTGTGCAAATGGCCAATTTTAAATGAACAGCTTGTTTGATTTCATGAGCAATTGTCTGGCCTATTTTTTTTTTTTTTAAATAAAACCCAGAAACACATCTGCCATATCACATGCTGCTGCCAAGGCACCCTTCCTTCCATTTTTGTATTTTCAATAGGACACAAGGAAGTCTATAAGTATATCATTATATCATTACCCCACTGAAGTTATAGAACAAACTGAAAGGCAATAATGCAAGTTCAGTATGAGCCGATTTGGTTTGTCTTATATCATCTGTTATGGTATAACTTTGAATAGAAGTTAGAAAAGATCAGGCTATAACAGAACAAAAAAAAAATAACTTATCCATGTGGCGCTTCCATATAAAATGGGTAGATAACAAAAGGTGAAGATCAGGATTTTGCTTGCCAAGCTGTTTCCATATACTTTGAAAAGACTAAAGAGATTTCAGAGGATTATCTTTCTCTAGATTGCTGTCTTTCCTATTAATCAGACTTTATTGATTGTTTGGGCTTTTGTCTTTTCCAAGTTCAACAGAAAGTCTATAATATACTGCCCTTGAACACCTAACAAGAAACAATCATAAATCCACCTGAATCAAACAAACTCAGATGTAAAGACCAGTTGTGACATTTGAAAGGCATGTCATCAGGTGATATCATTGGTTATGCTTTGAGAATATATAGTGACATTTACTCAAATGCTGAGGATATCAGCTGCCATCTAAGGCAGGATGTATGATATCTGCAATAATAACAATGAAAGTACTGCAGCTATTGCGGGCTCTCAAAGCAAATATGAAGATTTCTTGCATTCATCTTCATGTTTTAAACTCAAAGCACTATATTGCACAATCATCCTTAACCTTGAGAAGTCTACCTACATCAAATATCTAGTCCAGAGTTATTAGAAAGTGAATCACATACCAGCCCCAAAATGATACTGGATCACAATGCAGGCCCAGTCTTTCAGCTTAATTATATTGCAGATATCCACTCCCAGAGGTTTACATTGATATTATAGCATTAATCATCTTGGAGCAAATCTTGGAGCAGGATGGACAGTTGGGGACATGTTGGGACACTCACAGACCTTAGAGCAGTGGAATTGGAGGATAGGGGTCTTGCTGTATATGAGCCACACTTTTCTCCTGGAAGCTAAAAGAATGCATGTTCTCCAACAATACAACTCTGTTTCTTTAGCTTCAATGGGTTTGTGAAGATATCTCTGAACTGCCACATACACAGGACATGTGCCAGACAATCCCACAGCTATTATGGAGTGATATCAGTTGACCCAGGGAAGTGATGTCATCATGCTGGAGTCTTTGCCACCAAAGCCAAGGATGACTAGCATCTTACACTTAGATGACACACAACCAAGAGAACCTGTGGGTAGGAGGAGAAGACATCTGATCAGAGGGTACCTCGGCCAGGACCAACAAATTCTTCCCTTTAATGCCTGTTGTAATATACCATGCCTGCCATGTCTGCATCAGGAGAGCACCAGCCTCAGATGCCCTTCTTTGAGGACCCTGTAGTGTTCACTGTAGGAATGTCTGGATGACACTGCTTGTATGGGCCTAAAAACAGACAGTAAAGAGCTCCACATTGCCATTAAATAATTGGTAACCTGACTACTGTAAAATATTGAGGAAGTCTCATTGAACAAACTATGATAATAACAGATTTCAGGTAACCAATGACACCATTAGCTACTACAATTCATTCCACTTCATCTACTCCATTCTGCCATGAAGGAGCAGCCCTATCAAAAGGCCATGTATTAGATGAGGCAAGGCTAGACAGGCCATCAAAGTTTTCATGGGAAGAGATTGTCTTCTCACCATGCCTCCTAATTCCAGCTATAAATTCAGTAATGGACCTACTGTTCAATGGCTGCAGCCTTTTTCAGAGGATAAAATGCAATCTCCGCTGCAAAGGTTTTTGTTGGTATAGTAGGTTCCCTCAAGTTATTGAACATATGTTGTCAAAATTCTATTGACAATCATGCCATGCTCTACAAACTTATGGATTTGTCTTTTATTTGAGAACATTTCAGTTTTGTGCCTTTGACATTGTAAAGTGTACAAATTATGGGGGCACTACTAATGTACGTATTTTAGGAAAATTTTCAAAAAGAAACAACCCACATTGTTTCTCATTGAATGCAAAGTACACACATTAAAAACTTCTGCATACTTTGTAAATTATATTTATGTGGGTGGCAAAGGGAAAACAAAATAGCAAACATGTGTAGAGATCCTCCCAGGTTTCTACTAGAAATGGATTTCCTTCCATTAGTACTGGAAAGGAAATGGAGAAGAAGTTAGAGTGAGTGTGTGTGTAGCTTCCCTGTTTAAGAAGTGTGTGTTCCTATGAGCATACACACCCTTGCCACCATCTCAAGGTGTGGAATTCTTAGTTGACCTGTCCAGGGACTGAATGCTCATGGCTGTTTTCCTGGCTTTCTTTATTTTAGCCTCAGGGCTCGCTGGACTGGGATGTGGGTTCAGAAAGAGACAGAGAGCTTTCATCTTTTTGAAGGACTGTGTGCAGACCATATCTGGAAATCTGTTGCTTCCCGAGAAGTGTTTTTCCACTCTTTTTATCTTTGATTTTAGTTTTCTCTTTTGGAAACATTATTTTTTGGCATACCTGAGCCCTCAGTCTCCTCACAAGGAGGTTCACAGTATGTAAACCAAAGGATTGGTGTTTTTCAGCCAGAGAACATAAGTGAACTGCAAGGAATTCTGAAGAAGAGTAGGTTTTCATCCATTCATGGATAAAGGAGTCTGTTGGAACCTATCATCTCAAGAAGATTCAAGGAAAAGAAGTGCATAAAGGTGCTTATCAAGT
The DNA here is from genome assembly GCF_901001135.1 of Rhinatrema bivittatum. Lineage (NCBI taxonomy): Eukaryota > Metazoa > Chordata > Amphibia > Gymnophiona > Rhinatrematidae > Rhinatrema > Rhinatrema bivittatum. The sequence goes on from NC_042623.1 coordinate 72,575,510, forward strand.
ACCAGGTGAAAACAAAAAGAAAAATAAATTCAGGAATGTTTTGGATATTATCAATTTGCAAAAAAAGACTATTCCCCATGAATTGGGAGGGAGCTTACCAACTGTCCTTCCTATGAGTGACTGGAGAGAAAGAGGGAATTGGACTTATTAAGAAGAAAGAGAAAGTTACAAATCTACTAAAGAACTAAATTTGTAACATTATATACTGAAAACAACTAAAGCTGCAAAGAACTTTTATCAGTTTCATCATTCAGTAAAAGTTATGTTGGAAAATCATCCAATGCTTCCATCGTGATTATTGTTGCAGTGATTGTTAGTGCTGTTTACACTTGATTTTAACTTGGGATATACTAGATGCAATGCACAGGGCTTAGACAAGAATTCTTCCCTCCAGTCAGGGAATCTTGAACACCTAGATGAATTAACAACATGGAAAGAGTCAGATCTTAAAAAACTTGTATTTGAGGCGTGGTTCCTGGGACGTTTATCCGGAGTTATTAGCCCAAGGGTTAGATATGATCTATGAAATACCATGCAGGAATGCTATTTTTTGCTCCCAATCTTAACACACTCATAGGAATGTCCTGCAGCAAAAAATATGCATGTTATGGAAACCACATGAACATTTACCCATATTTGGAAGGGCAATTATCCATCATGGATTTGAAACATGCCTAAAAAGTGGATGTAATTTTTAAAACTTTGGAAATTTTGAAAAATGTTTTATTTCATGTGTAAATAAATGTGGATTTTTTTAGTCTATAGTGTAAAGAATATGTGGGGGGATGGGGTTTGCCAGTAATAAAGTGTATGTTTGTGTCTTTTTTCCAAGAGAAGTGTAAAAATGTGGTCTTACTCAAGGGTAAGTCTAAAGATTGCTCTCCAGTAGCTCCTGGGAAGGGTTCCCTAAGTCTTAGGCTCCTAGCGTACACTTTGGGGTAGATTTTCAAAGGGGTACGTGCGTACGATACGCGCTTACCCCCCGAAAACCTACCCCAAACCCCCCCTGCACGCACCGAGCCTATTTTGCATAGGCTCGGTGGCGCACGCAAGCCCCGGGATGCGTGTAAGTCCCAGGGCTTGCATGGAGGGGCGTGTCGGAGCGTGTTGGGGAGCGTGCGGCAAGTGACGCAGCGTTCGAGGACGGGCCACGAGTGACTTGGCATTTCGGGGGCGGGCCCGGGGGCGTGGTGCCAGCCCAGGGGCATGGTCGAGGCCTCTGGACCAGCCCTCGGGTCGGGTGATGGCGTGCCAGCAGCCCGCTGGCGCGCGCAGATTTACGCCTGCTTTCTGCAGGCGTAAATCTGCCAACAAAGGTAGGGGGGGGTTTAGATAGGGCCGGGGGGGGTAGGTTAGGTAGGGGAAGGGAGGGGAAGGTGAGGGGAGGTGGAAGGAAAGTTCCTTCGGAGGGAACAGGCAGCGCGCGCTTGGCTCGGCGCTCGCAGGTTGCACAAATGTGCACCCCCTTGTGCGCACCGACTCCGGATTTTATAAGATGCGCGCGGCTACGCGCATATCTTATAAAATCCAGTGTACTTTTGTTCGTGCCTGGTTCACGAACAAAAGTCCGCCCGTGCGTACATTTATAAAATCTACCCCTTTATGAGGTGTTTCCAATAGAAGGCCAGAGTGACAGTGCAAAGGCCCACACTAAATGTCTTCTAGCTTTCCCTAAACCACTTATTTTCTTTGGACTAAATTAAGAGATGCTTACCTTCATCTGTGAGTTTACCTCAAAGAGTCCGAAGAGCAAAGTCTGTGGAGACAATTGCTATTCTCTAAAGGGAAATACAGGATGAAAGTAGAATTAGCTATGATAGAGCAAGGGATCCAGTAAAACAGATCTTTCCTCCCTACTTGGCACAATTTACTGGAGAAGCAATCTGCTATTACCTTCTTTTGCATTGTCTAAACCTATTTGATAGAGGGCAATTAGGGAATCTGGTGGAAAGTTAAAGTTTAATGACGGCTTTAAAATGGTCAATAGGGAACATGTGTTGCAGAAATACTTTAATCCGTTGTTGATAGTAATCACATGATGAAATAGACAGGAGGACAAGCGGCCTTACTTCTGGCTGGAAAAACACTTTTATTAAACTATCTTCAGTAAACTATTTGCAATAAAACAATTTAATCTTCAAGAAACTTTTGGCTTCAATGAAATTATAATCAAGCGCTGATTACAAAAATAACTCGTTCCCTGGACACAGGACCATGTTTCGCCAAGGCTGCATCAGGAGGGATGGCTTTAGACCAGGCTGGTTTAATATTAATCTACAGATTAAACAAACGATGACTTAAGATAAAGCGAATAAATGACAGGTAAACTTATTAAAAAGTAAAAGAACAATGGGTCATGAAAAACAGGCAAGATGGAGGATACTAAACACAGATTAACATACCATTTGATGTAGAGAACCTTCGTATCTTGAAACGGCTTTGAAAAACAAAGGGCCATGAAACGCAAAGTGTTTTAAAGCAAAAATGCATGCCAAAATTAGGCAGTGAGAAGGAAGGGGTAGATCAAAAGTTGGAGACAGCATCTTTTTGTTGTAACAATAGATATTTGGCCATGCAGGGTGAGTGTGCATCTCATAAATCCAACATTGTTCATGAAATGTGCTATTATTAATAAGCACTGGCAAGTTCTTTCTCCATATCCTATTTTTTATGAATGACCCAGATTTGCCTTTAAAGGGGGCAAGAACCTTGGTGACACGCCTGTTCTCATCTTTTCTAATTCTCTCAGGATCTTTAATGACTCTCTAGTTGGACAGTCTCCCTGCTCATATTGTACAGCTTGCCCTATATCTGATACATTATCATAGTTTACACATCCCATCACTGGCAAACAGTATTCTCTCAATAATACTTCTTCTTGTCACACGAAGGGAGTCATCTACATCAGTGGTTCTCAACCTTTTTTCGGTCGGGACACACCTGATAGATAGTTGTCACATGCGTGACACACTGAACACATGACTGTCACGGGGCTAAATGTAAACATATATTTTGTATCTACGGGATCCACCCTGACCCCCCCAGAACTAGGCCATTCCCCCTTTCAATTTACCATGCAAAAAAGATTTCTGGTGTCATCTCAGTAACAGCAACATAAACACTCTCTCCAACCAGGTGCAATAGCCTTCCTTATGAAAAAACAATAATTTACCACCAATACATGTCCTATTGAGAAAACACAACAAATAATATTGATACAAATGCCTACATGCTAGTAAAATACTTCACATCGGTCACACACATAGAATCGACCTTCACCAAGTACAGAAAGACCGCAAATTACAAATATGGAGACAAACTGGAATGGAGATCCAAAAAAGCTACTCTGCATGCAGTGCAAAACTGAAGAAATGGAAACAGAATATAGCACCTAATAGACTCCCAGGATCTGCAATAATGTACACAAACTAACCTGCACAAAGTTACACCTGCATTATGGAACTCATTCAAACAGTAACAATCCTATCTATGAAAAGACACATTACAAATATTTAACCAGGCCCTAAACATCAATACACCTCCTATGAGGAAACCAGAACAAGCCAAGCTGTTATAGATCCCTACACAGAAACTACAAGCTTGCAGAATACCTTTACCTGGTCACACACGCAGAACACAGATAGACCATCACCAAATACAGAATAAGTGACCATCGATTTAATGATTTTGTTTTCCCATTGTTGCACTGCATACACTCAGTCTGGCTTCTTGCTGTTTCCAATTCAGTTTTTGTCTCCACATTTCTATTTATACATTTCTCAAGTAATATAAAATAATAATTCTAAACTAGAATAATAAATATAAACAGCTGATAAATAGAATAATATCTGATCATTAAAAACTTACAAATTATTTAAAAAATTCCCTAAACACCAATAAAATATTTCAAACAGCAGACAAATCACATAATACCCAATAATTAAAATGGCAGTCAATCAAGAAAGATAAACTTAAAAAGCCACCTTTACTTACCTCACTGGCAACTCTCCTACTCCTTTCCCTTGTAGGCCTTAGCACACACCAGAAGCAGCAATGGCTGGTGAAGCTCTGTTCTGACGTTCCTCTTCCTTAGGGTCCATGACTTGTCTGTCTCACACCACACATACACACTTTCTGACACACACACACCAGTCACCTCCCTAACCAATCTTTCTCTCACACACACACACAGTCCACACCCGACTGATCTCATTCACTCATATACACCAGTCGCCTACCTTACCAATCCTCTCTCTCACACACACAACCAGTCACCTCCCTAAGCAGACTCTTGCTTTCACACATTTTTTTTTCTTACACACACAGTGTCAATCACCACATTCTCTCACATACTTACACACATGCAGGCACTCTCTGTCTCTCTCACTCACCCCCACATGGCAGCTATTGTACAAGGCAAGCTGGTATTCTGCTATTAAAGCAGTTTGTGACAAGTTGAGAACTGCAGCAGGGGTTGACTCCTCCGGCCCCGCAGCGGTAAGAAAGCAGCACTCAGCTGTTTGCCTGTGCTGTGATCATCGCAGCGGGGCTTTCCTGCCATGTGGCTATTTGGAAATCTGTCGAGTAGCCATGATGTGCAAGGGCTGCGGGAGTCAGTGGACCGTCTCTCTATGTGGGCCATTGTTGGTTGCACGGGTGAGTGACTTGCCAAGAGCAGAAAGGCCGCGATTCTAGCTACAGGAGCCAGGGAAGTTCACGTGGTACGGAGGGTGCAGGAAGGAGGGGCTGAGAATAGCGGCTGTAGGCTGTGGATGTGCAGAGCCTCGGGAAGCCAATGACAGGATCCCCACAGTATGAAGAGGCTGCGTTTTGATCGGCAGGAGCCAGTTGATCGCAGCCTGAAGAGAGGCATGGAAGTGTTCCCGAGGGGAAGGGCTGCAGCGGCCATGAGTCTCTGAGCCTAGTGCTACTACAATGAGAGAGGAGAACTGCAGAAAGCATTGGGGGGGCTTACGATTTAGGCCCTAAACCTGCTGACATCAGCGGGACCATAAAAAAAAAAAGTTAAACGCCGCAGACCCGAGGCAGCTAATCGACGGATTTCTCAATCAGCTGCGCAGCAGGAAATTGCCACGACCACATTCTCAGCTGACTGTACTGCGTCGCGATGATCGCAGCACAGACAAACAGCTGATTGCTACCTTTTACCGGGGGGGGGGGGGGGGGGGAGAGACTTGGGACATTAATTTGACAGCGGCAGCATGGCCCTTTCTTCTTCCCGCGTGCCTGGTAAATATCATTTCCTCTTCCGGGCTGCAGGGGCGGGACAAAGAAAAGGCCATGCTGCTGTTGCTGGCTTCCACAAACACTGCTGCTGTTCCACTCTGAGCTTGAAGGTGCCGATAGCACGGGCTAGGAACAGCAGCAGTGTTAGTTGAAGAAACTGTGCGCGTCTCTCTGGGGTGAGTAGAGGGAGGGAAGAGCGGGAGACCAGGAAGTGCGCGACACACCTGCCGGTGCTTGGCGACACACTGGTGTGCCGCGACACACCGGTTGAGAACCGCTGATCCTACATCATTACTTGCCCATGTCCCCTTATCTACATTGGCAAAAACCATATGTATGTTGAAAACAAGGATCCTGAAACATTGTTCTGTTTCACAATAGGAGAATGGAAGCCCCTCTTGTCAGTCATTGTCTGGAAAAGGGCCCTTCCATCACAGAAATGCATTTTTTTTGCTTGGAATTGTTGCTTCATTTTCCCCATGATGGCAATTTTATAAGCATCTCACCTGATGTGAACAACGTTGGATTTATGAGATGCACACACTCAGCTGCGCATGCCTTAATGAGGAAATTGAGTGGTTGGTCTTTCTGTAATGCAAATACCATTGTAACACCAAAAAAAAATTTCAGATGTTGTCTCCCCACTTTTGATCTACCCCTTCCTTCTCACTGCCTAATTTTGTGGTGTGCACTTTTTGCTTTTAAAACGCTTTGCCGTTTCACAGCCCTATGCTTTTCAAAGCCGGTTTCAACATACGAAGGTTCTCTACATCGAATGGTATGTTAATCTGTATTTAGTATCCTCTGCTTGCCTGTTTTTCAAGACCCATTGTTCTTGTTTTGTCATTTATTTGCTTTATCTTAAATTGTTTGTTTATTCTGTAGATTACAAATAAACTGGTCTTGTCTAAAACCGTCCCTTCAGATGCTGTTGCACGTCCTGGCCTCGCTGGTGCCGCGACCGGGCCTGCTCACCTCGGGCTTCCCTCCGCGGGTTCTGTTCCATCCTCCCTAGCTGCAGCAGCCAGCTCTCGGCATCCCCAGCACCTGTCCCAAATGCCTCTGGCTTCACAGGCCTGTCAACGGAGCTCCCGCAGATGCTTGCGTCCTCAGCGTTTTCGGCCCCGCTTCTAGGTGCGCGCGTGGCCGATGTTCCCTCATTTAAAGGGCCCAGGGCGGGAACCTTGGCCCAGACGCCTCCTGATGATGTCACGTAGGCACAGTATATAAGGCAAGGTCCTTCCCTCAGTTCCTCGCCTTGGCAAATGGGTCATCACACTTGTGTGAAGCTAGTTGCCGTCCTCTGTTCCTGCTTTCCTTGTTCCTGTGCTTGTTCCAGTGTTCCTGCGTTCCGCGTTCCTTGTTCCTGTGCTTGCTCCAGTGCTCATGTGTTCCTGTGTTCCCGTGGTTCCTCCTGTGTCCCAGCATCTGTTCCTGATTCCTGTTCCATGTTCCACTACCCAGGCTGTACCTCCTCGGACTGATACCCGGTACTGACCTCTGCTTGCCTCTGACTACGCTTGAACTGTTGCCTGGAACTGACCTCTGCTTGCCGCTGACCACGCTCGGACTGATACCTGGAACTGACCCTTGCTTTAGCTGACCATCCTCGGATGGATACTCTGGCTTTGACCCTTGCGCTTCATTCAGACACTCTCTTTGCTACTCCTGTGACTACCAGGCCTGCCTGCTCTGACGCTGCCCACGGCCTTCCTCAAGCTAGACCACTAGGCGCTGCCTATCCTACCTGAAGGACCTTCAGTTTCTGCCTTGTACCCTAGTCTCCGGTACTCTTGGTTCCGGTCTAGCTTGCCTGTTCACCGACAGCCGCGCACCTCTACTCTTAGTGGGCACACCTCTCCGACATCTCTCCAGGAGACCCCCAGAGGCCCACCTAAGCCCAGGCAGTCCGGGAATCCAAGGCCTCAACCCACGGAGCCCCAAGGACCATTATTGGTGAAGCTCAAGTCAGCCTCTGTCTCATTGTGTGCTCCACCTCCTGGCGGCAGGCGCTCTCTGGGATCCCTCAGAGGGCCGTTCCAATCCTGCGCCAGGCCAAGGATCCACCTCCAGCGCAACAGATGCAGCCTTGGTGAAACACAGTCCTGTGTCCTGGACAGAGTTATTTTTATAACCAGCTCTTGATTATAATTTCATTGAAGTCAAAAGTGTCTTGAAGATTAAAGTACTTTATTGCAAATACTTTACTGAAGACAGTTAACAAAATGTTTTTCCTGCAGAAGGCCGCTTGTCCTCCTGTCTATTTCTCATGTGATTACTATCAATGAATTGTCTAAGTATTTCTGCAACACACGTTCTCTATTGGTATTACCAATGTTTTTGTGCTGTCTTCCACTTGTTTTATGGTATTTACCATTGGAGCCTTAATATTGTACCTTACTGAAATGTTATGAAGAATGCAGCAGACAAGCATAATCAAAACCACATTCTCTGGGGTGTGTTGTACAGTTCCATCTATTGAAGAATAAAATTGCTTATGTTCTTTAAGGCAAATGAACATCCCTTCTCTTTGAATCTCTTCTTCATATACTACATTATTCTATAAGGTTCTGTGCTTTTAAGGCATCTATCCTAGAAAGGAAAAAGTGGAAAATAAAACTTCAGCATAGTAAAAACCAAACATATGTTGTTTGATTAGGAATTGTTTCCTCTTGATTCCAGTGCTGACAATGAGGGAAAGGCAAAATACAAGTGGTTTTGAGTCTATTTAAATGAGGCAGTGTAGAAACTTAATTGTAGGAAAGTGATTTTACTTATTGTCCTTACTTTGAACATATGTAATGACTGGGGCAAGTGAGAGTGCTCAGGGACCTTTCTCCACAGAGTTTCAGATATTAGTGAGCAATGCACTGGATATGTCAGTAGTATTCACTCCCAGACCTTGAGGGCCTCCAAGAGGTCATGCTTATGACAGGGGTAGGGAATCTCTTGCTCTCAAGGGTCACAAACCAGTCAGTTTTTATACATATCTCTAATGAATATGCATGAGATAAATTGGTATGCACACTGCCTCCATAGTATGCAACTATTTCATGCATATTCATTCTGGATATCCTGAAAACCCAACCTGTTGGTAGGTCCCGAGAACTGGGAGTGAATTCCACTGGTTTGTTTAGACATTTTAGAAAACAAAAGCTTTACTGTTTAAAAATACTTATAGAATTAAGTGTAGCTTTTATTGTACTAGGAGGAATTGTCTCAGGAAAGTCTAGAACCAGCAATCTAATCTAGAAGCAGCAAATCTATCAATTATCCAGAAAGAAATCCCTGACATTGGTTAGAAGCTGTGTTATCTTTCCTTAGTTATAATTGCTATTCACCAATAGACAGTGGCATTACAGCAAGGTAACATAAATACAAGAGGTCTCCATTTCAGGGTGTTGTCTGAAATGTGTAGGGGTCACAATCAGTCCAGGAGCTAAATTCTCATACTTTCTTTCAAGTCCCAAACAACCCTGGGCAGGGATTCTTTGAATAGAGTGGGGTGGGGGGAGGTGAACTTCCTTCCAGGGCCCAAGGCACAAAGGTAAAAACCTCTTCACTGTATGTACTTGATGATACTTAAGTGGAGGTGCAATGAATTAACAGGCAGGACACTCTGGTTGGATGTTTCAAATTACAATTTTATAGTAAGTAATTCAATGTAATCAGTATACACCAAAAACTTGTTCCTAATTACATCCCTGACCCAGCCTGGTATATTTTATCATACTTCTTTCTGTGGATATGCCCCTGTGTATTGGGTCTTGAGACAATGTCACCCTCCATGGTTTGGAAAGGTAAGTGACTCAGGTGTGTAAGGTATCCTTGGCATAGTGAAATCCCTTCCCCAAAGCATACATGGGGTCCCGGTATATTTAAGATTTTAAAATCAAATTCCTCTGGGGTTCTCAAAAGATCCCAAAGCTTTTGACACCTAATCTCTTCTCAAAACTGTATAGTTGGATCTCTCTAGTTGAAAGGACCTGTGGCTAGGAAAAGTCAGATCTTCTTTTTTTCCCCAGCCAGTGGGCAGGAAGGGTGACAGCAAAAACTTTCTTCCAAATCAAAAAGCGAAAATCTTCTACAAAATCCAGCAATTAATACTCTCTTGTGGTGAGTCACCACCCCATGGGTTGTGAGTTGGTTGCAGCAGGTCTTCTTTACCCAGTCCTCCCTAAGGCAGGGCTTTTCCCTCCACAAGTCAGAACCAGGGAATCACAAAAAGGAAAACTCATAAATCAGTTCACCAAAAAATACAATTTAGTTATATTTTGACTATGCATTATAGAAAGGTTTGGATAACATTATGAAGAGAAAGGAATTAATAAATAATTAAAATGCAACCTGGAGTACCCTTCTGTCAAATGATCAGTTTGCCGGGAAAGAAAATGGATTTCATAGTGAGAGAGAGAAAAGTGCGCGAAGAAGCCCAAGTGGATCCTTTGCATATTTCTATTGATGATGCTTTAGCACTTGCACTCTCTCTGGTACTCTTCTAACTTGAGTACTTCATAAAGAGCAAATTGAATTTATTTAACCATTGAGAGCTTTCCAGTTTGGTCTCTTCCTATTTGTCTCAGAGAATTAAAGAAGCGTTTGGGGCTAATTGCTATATAAAAACATTTTCCTTTATTTCCAGGTCTACTTCAAAGGAAGTATTGTTTCAGAGCTTGCAAGAAGGAGAAACCTAAGGTTGTTTGGATTCTGTTCTTTAGGATAAAAAATTAAAGAGATGGATGGCAGAGTGGAAAGTTTAAGCTGCAGCAAAATAAAGTAACTTCAAGTTCAAGGGTAATCACAAAAGTTAAAGTAGAGTTCAAGACAACACCATGAGAAGCAAAAGCTGGGCTTAACTAACCAGCTTGCATATTTGCTTTATAATAGTTATTAGGATATTAAATTTACTGAACATGTAATATTTAATGGTTCAAATACAAAAGGACTTTTATAATTCACCACAGAGGTAATTTATACATGCATTTACGTGTGTAAAAGTAGTATATATCATAGCAATTTTCAAAAACCCAGTTATACAAGTAGGGGTAGATTTTCAAAAAATATGTGTGCGCGTCCATGTGCGCACATGTTATAAGATTCCGGGTCAGCGCCCTCAAGGGGGGTATAATTTAGGAAATTCACATGGTAACGCATCAGGGCCTTCCCCAGTTCCCTCCCAGTCCACTCCAATTAAGGAGCAGGAGCAAGTTGCACGCACCTGCACCCTGCCAGCGCGCGATGCCCAGCACAGCAGCAAATGGCTGCTGTACCAGGTGCCTCTAGACTCACCCCACCCCTGGACCACCACACCCCACCCCCTGGACCGCTCCATTTTAAGGCCCCAGCACTTACAAGTGGCCCGGGGTTTACGCGCGTGGCTGGGCCTGTTTGAAAATTGGCCCAGTGCGCGTAAGGCCCTGCCATGTGCATAAACCCTGGGAATTACGCGCGCCAGGGTTTTAAAATCCGGCCTTTAAAGTATATTTACACACAGAAAATCTTTTCAAAATTCAATGAAATTTCAAAGGAGTTATGTACTTTAATAGTAATTTTAAAAAGCCCATATAAGCACGTAAAGTCTATTTTTACGCATGTAAATCCTTTTGAAAATTACCTCCTATGTGTGTTTGTGTGTGTGCATATATCTATCTATCTATTGCTCTATATAGATTTATATATATGGAGTCTGATATTCAGTGCCATTTAGTTATCTAAGATATCTTATTGATAGAAGGAAGTGCAAAAGTGTCATTGTGAGACTCAGCAATAAAGGGAAGGAATATGTAGAGGTTGATGAGGAAAAAGCAAAATTTCTTAACAAATATTTCTGTTTTGTGTTCACTGTGGAAAGGGGCAGGATCAAGACAACGTTAAACAAACACAAATAAGACTGGAAGTGAGGTAAACCTGAACTGATTTTCAGAAAAGTGTGTTCATGGGGAGCTAACTAAACTTAAATAGGTACATATTCAAAGAATAGCTGTCATCTAAGTTAGATAGAATATTCAGCTGAACAGCTATGCAGGTGAATATCCTCAGATAAATCATTGCCTAGATCATCACAGAGAGAGAGAGAGAGAGAGAGAGGTGCAGAGAGAGAGAGAGAGAGAGAGAGAGAGGAGAGAGAGAGAGAGAACTTGAGGCTCTTTATAAGGCTCTCATATAAGTCAACTATTTATACCACTGTAAGAGGGGCAACTAGTAACTCAAGGTGAGGTACAAAAAAATGAGATTTGTACATTGTACTCTCAACCTAGCCTGATAGCAGCTAAACCACATAAAATCACTCCAAATCACATAAAATCTTCACTGATGTCTACTGTACTGTTCATTCCTCTGACTCTGCATGTAAAACTGCCCCCAAAAACCTAGGCCACCACCAAAACCTCACTGTATAGTAGTTGGGCCATAAAGTATATGGGGACAGGCTTAAAGATCTAAACATGTATACATAAGTGCATAAGAATTGCTATTCTGGGTCACACTGTGGGTTCATCAAGTCCAGTAGCCTTTATCCTGTTTAAAACAATGGCCAATCCAGGTCACAAGTATATGACAAGATCCCAAATAGATTCCATGCTGCTATTACACAGTGATAAGTAGTGGTTTGTCCCTAAGAGGATAACGTTCAAAACTGCTTGCGTGCGCCCATTTACAAGTGTATATTGGCATAAGCAAAGTTGCTACTGTATTTTATAACCAGCGCAGAAGATACGAGTACATATGTGTTAACAAATGTTTGTGTATGTAAAAACCACGCTGTGCAAGTTTGGATTTATCCAGAAAAATACCAATTTATCAGGTAAGTAGTAGATGTTGCCGGATAAGTCCGTAAAGCATATTTAAACAGACTAGTAACACTTTTCAGACTTATCCAGCTATGTAGGCCTGCTGCTACTTATTTATTTATTTGTTTATTTTTATATACCGGTGTTCGATTTACATATCACATTGGTTTACAAATAATGTTTTTGACAGGTACAGTAAATGATAGCGAAATGTCATAGGAGGTTATAGTAGCAACATGGGTAAAAAACAGTGCCAAAAGATAGTATAAATAATAATGGTGTAGCAAAAAGGAATATATTGCATAAGTAGTGGTAAATATTAGAGTAATAGGGTAATAATAATTATCATTAGGTATATTTTGATCAAAGACGGTAATAGGGATGGGTAATAGGGATGGGTAATAGGGATGGGTAGCATAGTTAAATAGATAGCATAGACAGCATAAATAGTAATATAATGACAGCAATTGCATTAGAGTAACATGGGTGAATTTATTGGTGTGTTGGTTGGGAGGGGGGTTACTCTGAGTGCATGGTTAGGGTTTGGTTTTGGGTTGGTTTGTGTGTGATGTTGGAAAGGCTTTGCGGAATAACCATGTTTTAAGATTTTTCTTGAAAGATTGGGTAGATGGATCTGTTCTTAGTTCTGTGGAGAGTTTGTTCCATAGGATGGGGCCGGCATAGGAAAATGTTCATTCTCTTGTTGATATCCATTGAGTGGCTTTAGGGGGCGGTATTTGTAGGAGGCCAGAGATTGAGGAGCGAAGATTTCGTGAGAGAGTATGGGGAGAAGGGGTGGGCAGCCAGTTGGTTTGGTTGTTGTGGATGATTTTGTGGATGATGGTTAGAGTTTTGTACTGTATTCACTGAGGGATTGGAAGCCAGTGTAGGTCTTTGAGGATGGGTATGATGTGGTCTGATTTCTTGCTGTTTGTGAGAGTTCTGGCCGCAGCGTTCTGGAATAGTTGAATGGGTTTGAGGGTAGAGGCTGGAAGGCCTAGTAGCAGGGCATTGCAGTAGTCAAGTTTAGAGAAGAAGAGCCTGTAGAACTGTTCGGAAGTCTTGAGGGTATAGCAGTGGCTTGAGCTTTCTTAGGATTTGGAGTTTGTAAAATCCGTCTTTTAGTAGGTTGTTGATGTGTTTCTTGAAGTTCAGTTTGTTGTCGAAAGATACCAAGGTTTTTGACTGTAGAGAGTGTTTGGTTTGTAGGATGTTGTGTGGAGGGGTTGGTGGGAGGTGGTGGGGGTGGTGGGGGAGGTTTGCTGGATATGTATAAGATTTCAGTTTTTGCATGACTGAGAGTAAGGGATAGTTGTGATAGTAGGTGTTTTACTGATGAGAGGTGTGTTTCATCACTCTAGGGTGTGTTCAATGGAGTCTTTGATTGGGAGCAAGATTTGTACATCATCGACGTATACGTAATGCAATAGGCCTGCTTCTTTGAGGATTTAGCATAGTGGGGTCATATAGATGTTGAATAGAGGGAGGATAGGGAAGAGCCTTGTGGAACTTTGTGGGGTAGGGGGATTGGCTTGGATTTGATGTTGTTGAATTTGATCTTGTATGACCTGTTGGATAGGTAGGATGTAAACCAGTTGAGTGTTGTGTCTTGTAGTTCGATTTCCTGCAGTCTGTGTATTAACGTTTTGTAGTTACGGTATCAAATGTGGCTGATATGTCGAGGAGGATGAGTAAGTAGGAGGTGTTACAGTCAGTCCTTTGAGGATTGTGTCTGAGAGGGAGAGTAATAGTGTTTCAATGCTGAGGGAGGTTCTGAAGTGTGTGAGTGGGAAAAGAATATTGTGGGAGTCCAAGTGTTCGACGAGTTGACGGTTTGCAATTTTTTCGAGGATCTTGGCTATGAAGGGTAGGTTCAATATTGGTTGAAATTTGCTAGATCAGTTTCATCGATGGTGAGGTTTTTTGAGTATCGGTTTGATGATGGCGCATTTTAGGTTTTCGGGGAAAATGCCTTGGTCGAGTGAGAGGTTGATTATGGATGCGATTGGTTTGACAATGTGGCTCGGTATTTGTTTAAGGAATTTTATAGGAATTGGGTCCATGGGATGAGCTGCAGGGTTCATGTTTTGTATGATGGATTCAATTACCGTTGATGCAACGTTGTCGAATGAGTCCATTTGTTGTTGTTTGTGTATGGATCTGTAGTGGCCTCAAGGTTTGGGTTAGGGTTTTTGCAAGTAGATTTAGAATTTGTTATTGAAGAATTGGGCCAGGTGGTCGTTGGTGTTTGTTTGTTTGGTTGTGTGAGTGAATTTTGGGTTGGTTGAGTGAGCTTGTTGACATAAGCAAATACTTAGCCAGATAATCATAATATAGCTGGAAAACTGCTACTACTTGTCCGAATAAGTTCAAATTTCTTCATCTAAGTAGCGGAAAAGGCATTACTTAGTCGAATAATTTGGAAATTTGTTATATGTTACCCAGGTAGAGAGTCCATCAAGCTAGGTTGAGAGAACATTGTACAAATCTCATTTTTGGATGAGTTTCCTCACTCCGAATGACATCAAATCTTCACAAGAGTGTACTGTTCTGTTCTTATGTCTCACTTTGAATGTCAAAGTGGCCCCTAACCCGTACACTAATACCTAAACCTCACCTTGAGTAACTAGGTGGGCCTCCTATAGAGGTATAAATACCAACTAACTATGAGGCCCTTATAGCCCCTTAGACAGATAGCAGTTAAATATTAGGCCCATGATTAACATAAAACTATAAAAGTGCAGTCAAATGAGTATTCATGGAAGTCACAGATCTCGCACTTCGGTGCTCACCAGTACCGCGCGGACCCATCGGACCTAGAGCCCCAGCAACCCCCAAAGCAGCGCGCCCCCAGGCTCGGGGACACAGCTTTGTTCCCTTAATCTGTCCTTCCTCACCAATCACCTCTCACCCAACCCTTTCCCCTCCCCTTTTCCCTTCCCTCTCTCACCTCTCTCACCTCTCTCCCTGCTCACCCCTCCTCTCTTCTTCCACACTGTTACCACAAGAGCAATCTATTTCCTCTGCTGCCTTAGCCTCATGTTGCCCTGTCCATGTTGCATTTGCAGCCTTTTGCCTTGCAATTGTATGTATTGTAAATGCAGTCTACGTTTCTGATAGAGCAGGCTAATGTACTTCATGACAGTCTCATACGTATCTGACCTTGCAGCTCTCAACACTGGCCAATACCATCTCCATGCTTTCAAACCACTGCTGTGGCTCTGATGCAGCTGAACTGCTGCTGGCACATGTATGGCCCACCTTTACTGAAAATATTTGTCTAATATTGCCAGCAAACATATGCAGGACAAATCTGTCTATTGTGTTTCTGCCCAGGAAATGTGAGAAGCTGCAGTACCAGCAATTGACCACAAGGTATCAGTATCATCTATTATAGGACATTGCCCCCTTGTGCCCATTGCTGGAGAGCATCTCCACACACAGAGTCACCTAGCTGCAACCTGTTGAAAAGTCAATGGTGGTTATATGGCCCCCATCTCCCCTACAAAATGCCAGCACTCTGTACCCATTTCTGCCCAGTTAAAATCCAGCATTTTGCCTCCACCTCTGCAGGTCAATGTCAGCACTCTGTCCCTTCCTCCTCTCCTATGTCTCCAGCTCTAGCCATCCTCTTCCTGCCTGCTACCCATACCACTGCCTACCTTTGCTTTCCACAGTATGCTTGTTCTATAGCTCCCTTGTGGTTAGAGTCTGAACACTATATACAAACAGAGAACAACCAAATAATTTTTTTTTTAATTTAATAACACACCAGTTACTCCTGTGCCACCTGCCTGTTTTTCCTAGCCCTCTTTTGCACATCTGCTGCTGTGTGCAAACAGAAGCAGCTGAAGGCTTGGATATATGATCTCAGACCACAGGCTGTGTATATGGCTAGTATTAACATGCTAGAACAATAAAACAAACAATGGGACACAAAAATTAGAATTCACAAGGAACAGAAAAACCTAATTATCTGAAATTCTTGTAAAGGCAAATTTCCATTTACTCTTGTTTTGCTAGCCTGCTGTTTTATAATGTGTCTTTGTTTCTAACGTTTGCCTCCAGTCATGGCAGTATCTGAGGAATAAACCTATAAGAGCCTGAAAACTAATGTGCAATAGCATTTCTGTGCAGTATAAAAATGTTGTATTTGTCCAATGAAAGATATCACAATCTTCTGAGTATCCAACAATAACATCATTTTCATTTTTTTCTTTTTTCTTCTCTTGAAGAACTTTATGCAGTAGAAAATGTGAATTGCCTTTGCAATCAGCTCGCTCTCCCCATCCTCCGTACACATACAAAAATCTAACATATCACCCCTTTCTTCTTTTTTAGCAACTCCACAGGCCAGAGATCAGGTATTAGGTAGACTCAGGGTGAAACCATTTTGCTGATCTATGAAACTCAGGACTGGAAATGCAGAAAAAGTATGTTTGGTTTCGTGAAACATTTTGTGAAAATGTGACATATTTGTCTCTTAGTGAAAATTTTGCCACAGAATTTCATGTCAACTTTTGCACAAAAGGGTAGATTAAAAAAAAAAAAAAACACGCGCCTCCATGTGCATGCGCTACTCGGCATGTGCACATGGATGCACGATTTTATAACATGCGCACGCCGGCACGTGCATGTTATAAAATCCGGGCCGGCGCTTGCGGGGGGTGGGGGGAGATTTGGCCAGTTTACTCGCAGCGACGAGATCAGGCCTCTGCCAGTTCCCTCCCAGTCCGCTCCAATTAAGGAGCGGACTGGGAGGGAACTGTTCTACCCCCCCTACCTACCCTCCCTCCCTCTTCCCTGCCCTTTTGATGGCCCTACCATTTAGTAACAGGGGATACGCGCGGGGCCGGGTATCTACTAAAATGCTCGCAGTGCACGCAAGGCCCGGCCATGTGCATGATCCCCATTTTACTCAGGTGCAGGGGATTTAAAATTTAGTGGAAAGTGAATATCTGGTGAAAGTTTTCAGGAAAAAGTGAATATAACCAGTGTTATAAATAACCTCAGCTTTAGGCTGTCTCTGGAGTTTGTAGCTTTGTGCGCACACACAAATTGTCAAAGCGGATTTATCCGCAGACTTTAGCCTATGTGGATGGTTTGAAAATAGCCCTCCCCATGTGCACATTTTAAAAATCAAAAGTATATGTGTAAATCCCATCTCCACCTCCCAGAATGTCTATTGTACAAAAATATATGTGCAAAATTGGGTTAGGTGCACACTTTTATGCACACAATCCCTATCAAATTTTATAACAAGACATTTATGTGCTTACACCTGTTTTTAGGGGAGCACAATGGAGAGCTCACCCTCTTGCAGTAGGAATCGGCTAGAGGACTGCAATGAAGCCCTGTTCAGCTGAGGCAGGTGTGTTGCGGAGCTTCCTGAACCCTGCCCCTGGTGATGTCATCTGCCCACGACTGAGGAGCCATTAAATACCAGGAGGTTGCAGTGTGCTTTGGGAGTGCACTGGAGAGATCACCTTCTTTCAGGAGGAATCGGCTAGAGGACTGCAATGAAGCCCCATTCATCTGAGGCAGGTGTGTTGTGGAGATTCCTGAACCCTGCCTCTGGTGATGTCATCTGCCCACAACTGAGATCCATTAACAACAAGGAGGCTGTGGTGTGCTTTGGGAGTACATTGGAGAGATCACCCTTTTGCAGGAGGAATCGGCTAGAGGACTGCGACGAAACCCCATTCAGCTAAGTCAGGTGTGTCACGGAGCTTCCTGAACTCTGCCCCTGGTGATGTCATCTGCCCGCGACTGAGAAGCCATTAAATACCAGGAGGTTGCGGCACGCAGCCGCAGGGGTGCTGCCAAAGGGGCACGCCCCTTATTGCAATTTTTGGGCTGGTTCCTTTCCGGAAATCCTATGGGCAGGAAAAGGAAGATTAAGGTCTCAACATCAACTCAGACTGTGTCTGAGTTAAGAGGTTCTATGGACACACACCTAATGCGAAAGGTGAGTCAATCTACTCGGAATTCCATTCTGGATGTTTCCTTTTAAAACAGCCTTGTAATGCAAAAAGAATTTGAAAACTTGGAAAATGAAATGAGATCTAAGAATCTTCATCTCTTAAATTTCCCTATTACTAGGTTGTTATCCCCTTTGGAATTGTTTAAAAAATATATTAGAGACATGTTATTAATTTCCTCGAGTAAAGAAATGATAATTTCTAAAATATATTATATCCCCCAGGTCAGAATTAGATCTGAGGGACAGGAGGTTGAGTTGGATGTATTACAGGGAGATAGTCCTAATTTGACCTCCTTCTTGAAGTCATCCATTGATGGTATTCCAACAAGGGCTACTCTTTTGGTATTATTTTGTAGTGAACAAGATAAAAACTTGGTGCTACAGAAATATTTTAAGAACAAGGATATTTTTTTTTGTGCTAAAAAAAATTCAGATATTTCCAGATATTGCTAGAAGTACACAACTAAGGAGAAAACAATTTTTGATGTTAAAATCAAGAGTCCTATCTTTAGGGTCATCATTCTTTCTTAAATTTCCAGAAGAATCAGAAGAACAAATTGATTTTTTATGATCCTTCTCATCTTGAAACATTTCTTGCAGATAAGGAGTCCTGATTATGACGGTCTAATCTGAGGTTTAGATGGTACTATATATTTAGTATCTCTCTTGTATTTTGTATTTTTCTTGTTATATTTGTTCTTTAGTGTGCTCTCTCAATTTTTATGGGGACTTGTCTATAGGAATATAATGCTGAATATTGAATATTATATATTACAGTTTCTTGATATTCCTTTGATTTCCTGTGATATTATCAATGTAATTTGTTGATAATGCAATAAAATATAAATAATTTAAAAAAAATGTTTTTAATGCACTTAAATGGCTTTGAAAATTATCCCCTTATAGAAAGAGCATTAGACATTTAGGGGTGGTTTAGAATCCTCTCTTTTGGAGAGGGTGTTTAGGTGCAGCAGTATTAGATATTGAGAGTTTTTGCAGGCCTAAAGTGACTTTTCCAGAACAGGAGAGAGAGGAAGGAATAGGCATTATGTTAGGAACGCTGCTCTGCGGGCCAGTCGGTAGTACTCTCACTCAGCTGAGATCAAATCACTTGTGAGAAGACATAAAGTTGAGACTGAAACAAAGTGGATATAAAATCAGTGTCAATGTTTTCATCATTTTTCTGCACTTGCAAATGTTGCTGGTATAGGTAGCATTAATACAATTATCATTCCTAAAGAAATTGCCACTGCTAGTACTAATAACACCTGAATTATCACACATTAGCAGCAGTGTGTGATACCTGCAGCAAGTGCTATGTCAGACTGACAACAGGTTAGAATTTCTGCAGAGAAGACATACAAAAGACAACCTTACTATTTTCTTAAGCTATATTCTCCTTCTCTACTTTCACCACTCCATCAATAGTAGCACAGCATCTTCCAGAACAGACTAGCAAATCTACTGAGGAGGGCTTTAAACTAGTATCATTGAGAATGGGAGAACAAACCCCAAAGGTAAGTCAAGGTACTCAGGTAAGTAAATCTATAAACACTTGTAGAAAAAAGGTAACATCTGAAAAGTTACATACAGTGGCATACCTCACATACCACTCACATACCAACTACCACTTATCTAGCTAACTACTACTTTGTGGCGACCACTGATCAAAGTTGGATATTCAGCCACCACCACCCAGCTGGATAAGTTGCTATTTATCCGGCTAAGTAGAACTGAATATTGGCCTCATGATTATTAAAACTATATTACCCACTTGCTTCACAGTTCGCAGCGAATAACATTAAAACAACTAGAATAAAACTATTCAATGAAACACAAACATATGTAAATCATCAACATGATTAGTCCAACATTGCTCCAACTTGGAACACAGGATTTGGTGAGAGAGGTAACGGTGGTGGGGCCACGGTAACGGTGGTGGGGCCACTTGGCAACAGTGATCATAACATGATCAAATTTAAAATAATAACTGGAAGGGGGGCAATAAGTATATCTGCAGCTCTAACACTAAACTTTCAAAAGGGAAACTTTGATAAAATGAGGAAAATAGTTAGAAAAAAACTGAAAGGTGCAGCTGCAAAGGTTAAAAGTGTTCCACAGGCTTGGACATTGTTTAAAAATACAATCCTAGAGGCGCAGTCCATATGTATTCCACGTATTAAGAAAGGTGGAAGGAAGGCAAAACGATTACCATCATGGTTAAAAGGTAAGGTGAAACAGGCTATTTTAGCCAAAAAAAAATCCTTCAAAAATTGGAAGAAGGATCCATCTGAAGAAAATAGGATAAAACATAAGCATTGTCAAGTTAAGTGTAAAACATTGATAAGACAGGCGAAGAGAGAATTTGAAATGAAGTTGGTCATAGAGGCAAAAACTCATAATAAAAACTTTTTTAAATATATCCAAAGCAAGAAACCTGTGAGGGAGTCGGTTGGACTATTAGATGACTGAGGAGTTAGGCCATTGCAGAAAGACTAAATTAATTCTTTGCTTCCGTGTTTACTAATGAAGATGTTGAGGAGATACCAGTTCCGAAGATGGTTTTCAGGGGTGATGAGTCAGATGAACTAAATTAAATCACTGTGAACCTGGAAGATGTAGTAGGCCAGATTGACAAACTAAAGAGTAGCAAATCACCTGGACCGGATGGTATGCATCCTAGGGTACTAAAGAAACTCAAAAATGAAATTTGTGATCTGTTAGTTAAAATTTGTAACCTATCATTAAAATCATCCATTATACCTGAAGACTGGAGGGTGGCCATTGTAACTCCAATATTTAAAAAAGGCTCCAGGGGCGATCCGGGTAACTATAGACCGGTGAGCCTAACTTCAGTGCCGGGAAAAATAATGGGAACTATTCTCAAGATCAAAATCGTAGAGCATATAGAAAGACATGATTTAATGGAACACAGTCAACACGGATTTACACAAGGGAAGTCTTGCCTAACAAATCTGCTTCATTTTTTTGAAGGGGTTAATAAACATGTGGATAAAGGTGAATCAGTAGATGTAGTGTATTTGGATTTTCAGAAGGCGTTTGACAAAGTCCCTCAAGAGAGGCTTCTACGAAAACTAAAAAGTCATGGGATAGGAGGCGATGTCCTTTCGTGGATTACAAACTGGTTAAAAGACAGGAAACAGAGAGTAGGATTAAATGGCCAATTTTCTCAGTGGAAAAGGGTAAACAGTGGAATGACTCAGGGACCTGTACTTGGACCGTTGCTTTTCAATATATATATAAATGATCTGGAAAGGAATACGATGAGTGAAGTTATCAAATTTGCGGATGATACAAAATTATTCAGAGTAGTTAAATCACAAGCAAACTGTGATATATTACAGGAGGACCTTGCAAAACTGGAAGATTGGGCATCCAAATGGCAGATAAAATTTAATGTGGACAAGTGCAAGGTGTTGCATACAGGGAAAAATAACCCTTGCTGTAGTTACACGATGTTAGGTTCCATAATAGGAGCTACCACCCAGGAAAAAGATCTAGGCATCATAGTGGATAATACTTTAAAATCATCAGCTCAGTGTGTTTCAGCAGTCAAAAAAGCAAAAAGAATGTTAGAAATCATTAGGAGGGGAATGGTTAATAAAACGGAAAATGTCATAATGCCTCTATATCGCTCCATGGTGAGACCGCACCTTGAATACTGTGTACAATTCTGATCGCCGCATCTCAAAAAAGATATAGTTGCGATGGAGAAGGTACAGAGAAGGGCAACCAAAATGATAAAGGGGATGGAACAGCTCCCCTATGAGGAAAGGCTGAAGAAGTTAGGGCTGTTCAGCTTGGAGAAGAGATGGCTGAGGGGGGTTATGATAGAGGTCTTTAAGATCATGAGAGGTCTTGAATGAGTAGATGTGAATCGGTTATTTACACTTTCAAATAATAGGACTAGGGGGCAGTCCATGAAGTTAGCAAGTAGCACATTTAAGACTAATAGGAGAAAATTCTTTTTCACTCAACGCACAATAAAGCTCTGGAATTTGTTGCCAGAGGATGTGGTTAGTGCAGTTAGTGTAGCTGGGTTCAAAAAAGGTTTGGATAAGTTCTTGGAGGAGAAGTCCATTAACAGCTATTAATCAAGTTTACTTAGGGAATAGCCACTGCTATTAATTGCATCAGTAGCATGGGAGCTTCTTAGTGTTTGGGTAATTGCCAGGTTCTTGTGGCCTGGTTTGGCCTCTGTTGGAAACAGGATGCTGGGCTTGATGGACCCTTGGTCTGACCCAGCATGGCAATTTCTTATGTTCTTACTTTTCTTATTATTGGAAGCTCTCTGTCAGGATGCCCTAACTCTGCTTCATTAGTATCCTTTGAACATACCTCCCTCCAAATCATGCACTGCTGAGCGACTGTCGGCTTTCCCCTATGTTCTAGTTTAAAAGCTGCTCTATTCCCTTTTTAAAGTTCAGCACCAGCAGCCTGGTTCCACCCTGGGTAAGCTGGAGCACATCCCTTCAGAAAAGACTCCCCCTTTACCAAAAGGTTCCCCAGTTCCTTACAAAACTGAATCCCTCTTCCCTGCACCATCATCTCATTCATGCATTGAGACTCTGGAGCTCTGCCTGCCTCTGGGGACCTGAGCATGGAACAGGGAGCATTTCAGAGAATGCTACCCTGGAGGTTCTGGATTTCATCCTTCTTTCTTAGAACCTAAATTTGTCTTCCAAAACCTTCCTGCCACATTTTCCTATGTCGTTGGTGCCCATATGTACCATGACAGCCGGCTCTTCCCCAGCACTGTCTAAAATCCTATCTAGGTGACGCGTGATGTCTGCCACCTTCGCACCAGGTAGGCATGTTACCAGGTGATCCTCATGCCCATCAGCCACCCAGCTGTTTACATTCCTAATAATTGAATCACCAACTATGACAGCCAACCTGATCTTTCCCACTTTGGCAGAAGCCCTGAGAGACACATCCTCAGTGCAAGAGGACGATATACCACCTGGAGAGCAGGTCCTTGCTACAGGATCATTTCCTGCTGCACCAGGTTGATGTTCTCTGATCATGAGGCCTTCCTCCTCCAAGGCAGCAACAGGGATTCCAGACTGGAGTTAGGACTTGGCTACTATGTCCATGAAGGTTTCATCTATACACCTCTCTGTTTGCCTCAGCTCCTTCAGGTCTGCCAATCTAGCCTCCAGAGATCGGACTCATTCTCTGAGAGACAGGAGCTCTTTGCATCAGATGCACACATACAACTTCTCACCAGCGGTTAAAAAATCATACATGTGACACTCGATGCAAAAGACTGGGAGGCTCCCCTCTTGCTGCTGGACTGCTGTCTTCATCTTAAATTTGTTCAGTTCCTAGTTAAGTTTTAGGTTATTATTGGTGTAAGATTGTGTATGATTGATAGGGTCCTCTAAATGTATTAGTGTATTCACTATATATCTGGTAGCTACTAGGGATATACATTCGTTTTGACGAATGCACAATCCGCAACGTATAGGTCCCTATTGGTAGAAGCAATGGACGGCTGGTACCATCTTATGCTCCTGCCATGTGACAGGGGCTGACCAATGGCAGCGGTAGCCCCTGTGACATAGTAAGGGCAAACGCTATCGGCGCCATTTTGAATACCGGCAGCTGATGGCCCGAGTGCAGGAGAATGCTCCAGGACCCCCGCTGGACCACCAGGGACCTTTGGCAAGACTTGGGGGGATCAGGAGGGTGGGGGATTGTAGTTATTTAAATTTAAAGAGTTGGGATGGTTTTTCTTTTAACTTTAATGGGAAACGAATACCATACGTAACTAATGGATGAATCGGGGTCCCCTGAAAATGGATGTAACTGATTTGGGTCCCGATGAATACCGAATTGAACGTATCCGTTCCTGCTGCACATCCCTAGTAGCCAACTACAAGGGAATGATCAAACTCTTGATAAGGTGTCGGGAATTTCTGAGTTTAAGCTAAAAGGCTGATTTTTTTTTTTTTAGTGTAAAAGTGACACTTGCGTATAAATTAAAGGATGAGCTTGGAGTGGGTGGGAGAGGGGTAGGAGAGGGATAGGAGGGTTGGGAAATACAAACACACAAACTTCTGTTTGTTGCCTGACTTTCTGACTACCTATTTAAAGTAGAAAACACGAACATATTAAATAAGATACCCCAATAGTTTACTTCTCCCCAATACTTTTAAGTTTTAAAAATTTCTCCAAGCAATACTTCCTGATTCTTTCCAGCCACCAGCAAGGAGATCTTCTCCTCTCGGTGCTCCCACTGGCATAACTTAAAACTGCTATTTATTTGTTTAGAGTTAAGCACTTTGGTTATGTTCCTTCCAAAAATCATTGCTAAGCACTTAACTTTGTTTCCCTATCCTAATTGTGCCCCATAAGCACTCACATTCTAGGATCCTAATTTTAAGATCCTAGTGAGATTTGGAAACTACATTTACAAACTCAATCCTAGTCAATTTTCTAAAGGGCCAATTTAGGACCCTAATTCCCAAAGAGGGTAATTTATCAAGCTGCAATAAGACTTTGCCGCATGGGAAACAGCATTTACCTTGCATCAAATGCCTTACACAAATTCCACATATTATCCGCCCCTGAGAAAATCCTGCACAAACTGGCTATCAAAGTAGCTAATTTGCATAAAATACATAGACTTACATGAAACTCAGATCATTAATATGGTAATTCATTTGCTGTGAAGTCCACAAACTGTGGACTTCACAGTTATAGCTAACATCCCCTGAGAGCCTCGGGAGTCTGACACATGTCCTGATGCTCAAGGGCTGTTTTTTAAAAGGGCTGAATATCCCCAAATTCTGGCCCCTGGCCTGAGTGTTAAAATCCATAGGAGCTTAATAGAAGTCCCCTCTCCCTGCCATCTCCTGAGGTGGTTAAAGTTTCTAAATTTAAAAAACTGGCCCATTTGTAGTTCCATCCTAGTACCCAAGATCCTTCCCTTGGTATAGCAAAAAGGTAAGCCCCTACTCTCTGGATTCCCCCCCTCCCCCCCCCCCAGTACCCTAAAGAACCTACTTGTAACATTTGATGGCCTAGTAGTAGTTGCCAGAGTGTCCCCTAAGCATCTAGTTGCCACTGTGCTATACCCAAAATAGTGCCAAGTTGCTTCAGATGGCTTGCCCCATCATATGACAACCAAAAGCCTAGGGGAACGATCTAGCAACTATTCTTAGATGATTAAAGACCAACAGTAACTGCTCTGGGTAGAGGGGCAGGGGGTGCAGGGGTGGGTGCTTTACTTATTTCTATACTAAGAGGAGGGGCTTGGGAACTTGAAGGAGGGTTACAAATGGGCCAGATTTTAAAAAACATTTCGAAATCCTGTCTGTCTAAGAGGGTGGTGTTGGAAGAGGAGGGTCTCATTAAACCCCAATGGATTGTAACATTCAGGCAGGGGACAGGTTCAGGGACCATTCAGCACCTTTAAAAGATGGCAACTCTGGGATGTGGGATGCTGAGCTATTTTTCTGGTGGGAAAATGCTGTCAGGAAAAATACCAAGGGATTAAAAAACTTATGGAACTTGGTACTTTCGATTAATGAAATCCCAGGCTATTTTTCCCATTTGGGAAAAAGCTCAATGCTTACTAAATCTCTCCCAAATTTAAGCACCTAAACCCTTTGAAAACTGGCCTCACAATTCCAAACTTTTCTCTCCCCCTACATACCTTGAGAAAACACACATGCAAAGATGTGGAAAACCATGTACAATTCTTCCCTAGCTCTTAACGTCTTAATTCTTCCCTAGCTCTTAACATCTTAATCATTTTTTATCATTTTCTTGGCGTGGAAAATGAACCAAGATCTCCCTTTCAGCTTTTTTTGGCATCACAGCAGGCTGTTGATTGTTTGTCACAGGACTGGCTTGACAGTACTCTAAAACATGAAAACTATTTGAAAAAAGCCAGAACAATTTATGAATACATATTGGGTGAGCATAACACAATTTTTTAAGCTTCTCAGCGAATACAGTCAAATAGCATACATATGGTATTTTCAATATTTTATGGTAATATTTGAAATAAAGTCTCACAATATCAGCAGGAGCTCCCCTAATGGCATTGCAAAAATCCAAACTGCTATCAACACCAGGGATGTATTCCTGCTGACTTTTCAATTGCTCATGACAAATGCCTTCACAAATCTTACCCTGCTGTTGTGAAAAGGCTAGCTAAAACTAACAGTGATACCACAGCTATAGTAAAACCACCTGCTGTTTTTCGGCCTGTATTGCAGTACTTGGGGCTGTCAGGGATGGATTACTGTAAATATATTTATTTATTTATTTATTTGGAGCTTTTCTATACCCGACATTCGTTTGCACATCACATCGGTTTACATTGGAACAAGTAGGGGAAAATGACATATAACTGGCATAGGATAAGAAATACAGCCAATAACCAACATTTATGAGGAACTCCAACTTATTTATATTATGACAATTTATCTTTTTATAATAATAAGGGAATTAGTATCAGATTTTAATGTGCTCTCATGTATACAGTCATCTGGCTCTTGCCCGCAATGGGCTGCAACCAGTTTCGTGTATGTGGCACTTGATTTCACTTCATTTACTATTTCCCAATATTTTTTTGTTCTTCAATCATGCATATATAATAACCTTACTTTACAAAACCTTTAAAAGTGCACACAATTCAACTTATCTCAACCTCTTGCCGTAACTTAACCGACACCCCAGTGTTCTTCTTGCCGTGACTTAACCGACACCTCCTTGCTCCAAAAGTTGACCGGGAAACAATTTCTTTTTTTATTTTTTTATTTTAATGCTGCCCTCCGCATTGCTCACGTTAATCAACTCCCAACATTGGCAATATTTCGGCGGCTATTATCTCCTTCTTCAGGGGATTCAACCTATTAAAAAATAACACATTATCTTTCTTCTTACTACATCTCATTTAAAATGCCTATATTAACTTTCAAATCTGACCATTTAAACCATGGAACTTACTAATTTTTTCAGCCACATCCGGCTCAACCCTGCGGCACACCTTCAATAAATGGCACTTCTCGCTCAAACTCCAAACAACAGAAGTGTCTATATTTAAACAGTCTACCTGCTCTGACTCTTCACCAATCAGCCTATCTGTCACATATACACTGACCAATCAACTTCTTTATTGAGACCTTCAGGGTGTACAGTCCGCAATTTAAAGATCCACCTTTGCTCTTTTTATAGCAACCTTAGGTTTAGGTTGCCTCCTCGCTCATCTTTCTTGGCGACCTATAACACTGTGCATTTCAAATTTCAAAACACGGCCCTTCTCTATACAATGTTGTATAAGTGGTGCCTCCATTTTCACACATTTTAGAGCACTTTTATGTTCGATTAAACAAGTTTTCACTTTCCTCATAGTTTTTCCCATGTATAATAACTGACACGGAAAAAAAGAAAAAAAGAAATTGTTTCCCAATCAAGTTTTGGAGCACTGAGGTGTCGGTTAAGTCACGGCAAGAAGAACACTGGGGTGTCGGGTAAATTAAGGCAAGAAGTTGAAATATGTTGAATTGTAAGAACATAAGAACATAAGAAAATGCCATACTGGGTCAGACCAAGGGTCCATCAAGCCCAGCATCCTGTTTCCAACAGTGGCCAATCCAGGCCATAAGAACCTCGCAAGTACCCAAAAACTAAGTCTATTCCATGTAACCATTGCTAATGGCAGTGGCTATTCTCTAAGTGAACTTAATAGCAGGTAATGGACTTCTCCTCCAAGAACTTATCCAATCCTTTTTTAAACACAGCTATACTAACTGCACGAACCACATTCTCTGGCAACAAATTCCAGAGTTTAATTGTGCGTTGAGTAAAAAAGAACTTTCTCCGATTAGTTTTAAATGTGCCCCATGCTAACTTCATGGAGTGTCCCCTAGTCCTTCTACTATCCGAAAGAGTAAATAACCGATTCACATCTACCCGTTCTAGACCTCTCATGATTTTAAACACCTCTATCATATCCCCCCTCAGTCATCTCTTCTCCAAGCTGAAAAGTCCTAACCTCTTTAGTCTTTCCTCATAGGGGAGTTGTTCCATTCCCCTTATCATTTTGGTAGCCCTTCTCTGTACCTTCTCCATCGCAATTATATCTTTTTGAGATGCGGCGACCAGAATTGTACACAGTATTCAAGGTGCGGTCTCACCATGGAGCGATACAGAGGCATTATGACATTTTCCGTTTTATTCATCATTCCTTTTCTAATAATTCCCAACATTCTGTTTGCTTTTTTGACTGCCGCAGCACACTGAACCGACAATTTCAATGTGTTATCCACTATGACACCTAGATCTCTTTCTTGGGTTGTAGCACCTAATATGGAACCCAACATCGTGTAATTATAGCATGGGTTATTTTTCCCTATATGCATCACCTTGCACTTATCCACATTAAATTTCATCTGCCATTTGGATGCCCAATTTTCCAGTCTCACAAGGTCTTCCTGCAATTTATCACAATCTGCTTGTGATTTAACTACTCTGCACAATTTGTGTCATCTGCAAATTTGATTATCTCACTCGTCGTATTTCTTTCCAGATCATTTATAAATATATTGAACAGTAAGGGTCCCAATACAGATCCCTGAGGCACTCCACTGTCCACTCCCTTCCACTGAGAAAATTGCCCATTTAATCCTACTCTCTGTTTCCTGTCTTTTAGCCAGTTTGCAATCCACGAAAGGACATCGCCACCTATCCCATGACTTTTTACTTTTCCTAGAAGCCTCTCATGAGGAACTTTGTCAAACGCCTTCTGAAAATCCAACTATACTATATATCTACCGGTTCACCTTTATCCACATGTTTATTAACTCCTTCAAAAAAGTGAAGCAGATTTGTGAGGCAAGACTTGCCCTGGGTAAAGCCATGCTGGCTTTGTTCCATTAAACCATGTCTTTCTATATGTTCTGTGATTTTGATGTTTAGAACACTTTCCACTATTTTTCCTGGCACTGAAGTCAGGCTAACCAGTCTGTAGTTTCCCGGATCGCCCCTGGAGCCCTTTTTAAATATTGGGGTTACATTTGCTATCCTCCAGTCTTCAGGTACAATGGATGATTTTAATGATAAGTTACAAATTTTTACTAATAGGTCTGAAATTTCATTTTTTAGTTCCTTCAGAACTCTGGGGTGTATACCATCCAGTCCAGGTGATTTACTACTCTTCAGTTTGTCAATCAGGGCCTACCACATCTTCTAGGTTCACCGTGATTTGATTCAGTCCATCTGAATCATTTACCCATGAAAACCTTCTCCATTACGGGGTACCTCCCCAACATCCTCTTCAGTAAACACCGAAGCAAAGAAATATTTATCTTTCCGCCGATGGCCTTATCTTCTCTAAGTGCCCCTTTAACCCGCGATCATCTAACGGTCTCCAACTGACTCCCTCACAGGGCTTTCTGCTTCGGATATATTTAAAAAAAGTTTTTACTGTGAGTTTTGCCTCTACAGCCAACTTCTTTTCAAATTCTCTCTTAGCCTGTCTTATCATGTCTTACATTTAACTCTGCCAATGTTTATGCTTTATCCTATTTTCTTTTCTGTTGGATCCTTCTTCCAATTTTTGAAGGAAGTGCTCTTTTGGCTAAAATAGCTTCTTTTCACCTCCCCTTTTAACCATGCCTGGTGTAACTCGTTTTGCCTTCTTTCACCCTTCTTTAATGTGTGGAATACATCTGGACTGTGCTTCTAGAATGGTATTTTTTAACACTGACCAGCCTCTTGGACATTTTTTACTTTTGTAGCTGCTCTTTCAGTTTTTTTCTAACAATTTTTCTCATTTTATCAAAGTTTCCCTTTTGAAAGTTTAGCACGAGAGCCTTGGATTTGCACACTGTTCCTTTTCCAGTCATTAAATCAAATTTGATCATATTATGATCACTATTGCCAAGCGGCCCCACCACCGTTACCTCTCTCACCAAGTCCTGTGCTCCACTGAGAATTAGATCTAAAATTGCTCCCTCTCTCGTCGGTTCCTGAACCAATTGCTCCATAAAGCTATCATTTATTCCATCCAGGAACGTTATCTCTCTAGCGTGACCCGATGATACATTTACCCAGTCTATATTGGGGTAATTGAAGTCTAAAAGTACATGGTGAGCAGAAACTGCACTATAGCAAAATCGCAGAATACATAGGTGCAGTCAAGAATTTAAGTCCTGACAAAATACTCACAATCGAGTGTATAAGTACTTGTTTTTATTCTTCAATATGGCAACTCCTCTGATTCATACAGGCAGTGAGTTAATGGCGTCCCCCGACACGGTTCCCGTGTTTCGCCGCGGGCTGCATCGGGAGGGCTCGCCAATAGGGGTTCAAACAATAGCTTAAATTCTTGACTGCACCTATGTATTCTGCGGTAATTGAAGTCTCCCATTATTACTGCACTACCAATTTGGTTAGCTTCCCTAATTTCTCTTAGCATTTCACTGTCCATCTCACCATCTTGACCAGGTGGACGGTAGTATACCCCTATCACTGTAGTCTTCCCTGATACACAAGGGATTTCTACCCATAAAGATTCAATTTTGTATTTAGTCTCATGCAGGATGTTTATCCTGTTGGACTCTATGCCATCCCGGACATAAAGCGCCACACCTCCTCCCGACTGCTCCTCTCTGTCATTGCGATATAATTTGTACCCCGGTATAGCACTGTCCCATTGGTTATCCTCTTTCCACCATGTCTCTGAGATGCCAATTAAGTCTATGTCATCATTTACTGCTATACATTCTAATTCTCCCATCTTACTTCTTAGACTTCTGGCATTAGCATACAAACATTTCAAAGTTTGTTTTTTGTGATTGTATTTTTATTCTGCTTTTTAATTGATAGGGATTAAGTTAGAATTTTTTTAGCTCAGGTGAAGTTTTTAGTTACGGCACTTGGACTACTTTTCTAATTATTGGAACCTCACTGTCGGGATGCCCTATTCTAATGCAATCATTAGTATCCTTTAAAGATACATCTCTCCGAACCATGCGCTGCTGAGCGACTGTCGGCTTTCCCCTTTGTTCTAGTTTAAAAGCTGCTCTATCTCCTTTTTTAAAGGTTAGCGCAGCAGTCTGGTTCCACCCTGGTTAAGGTGGAGCCCCATCCCTTCGGAAGAGACTCCCCCTTCCCCAAAAGGTTCCCCAGTTCCTAACAAAACTGAATCCCTCTTCCTTGCACCATCGTCTC
The DNA here is from genome assembly GCF_901001135.1 of Rhinatrema bivittatum. Taxonomy (NCBI): domain Eukaryota; kingdom Metazoa; phylum Chordata; class Amphibia; order Gymnophiona; family Rhinatrematidae; genus Rhinatrema; species Rhinatrema bivittatum. Next base: position 72,606,740 of record NC_042623.1, read on the forward strand.
ATCCACGCATTGAGACTCCGGAGCTCTGCCTGCCTCTGGTGACCTGCGCGTGGAACAGGAGCATTTCAGAGAATGCTACCCTGGAGGTTCTGGATTTAAGCTTTCTACTAAGAGCCTAATTTGGCTTCCAGAACCTCCCTCCCACATTTTCCTATGTCGTTGGTGCCCACGTGTACCACGACAGCCGGCTCCTCCCCAGCACTGTCTAAATCCTATCTAGGTGACGCGTGAGGTCCGCCACCTTCGCCACCAGGTAGGCATGTTACCAGGCGATCCTCACGCCCACCCGCCACCCAGCTATCTACATTCCTAATAATCGAATCACCCAACTATGACAGCCGACCTAACCCTTCCCTCCTGGGGCAGTAGGCCTTGGGGAGATATCCTCAGTGCGAAAGGGACAATGCATCACCTAGAGAGCAGGTCCTTGCTACAGGATCCTTTCCTGCTACATCTGGTTGGTGCTCTCCCATTATGAGACCTTCTTCCTCCAAGGCAGCACCAGGGCTGCCAGTTCTGAAGTTGGACTGGACTACTATGTCCCTGAAGGTCTCATCTATATACCTCTCTGTCTCCCTCAGCTCCTCCAGGTCTGCCACTCTAGCCTCCAGAGATTCGGACTCGTTCTCTGAGAGCAGGAGCTCTTTGCATCGCTGCACATGTACAACTTCTCACCGGTGGGTAAAAAATCATACATGTGACACTCGATGCAAAAGACTGGGAAGCCCCCTCTTGCTGCTGGACTGCTGCCTTCATTCTCAATTTTGATCAGTTCCTAGTTAAGTTTAGGTTGCTATGGAGTAGGAATGTGTCTAAGTTCCTTTAAATGTATTAGTGAATTCACTATATGTCTGGTAGTGGCCTACTGGGGTCTGATCGAATTCTCAATAAAGTTTTTGTTGATGGGGTTTTTTTTTTGGTTTTTTTTTGTGCAAGTGGCACCTGCCTATAAATTAAGGGATGAGCTTGGGGTGGGTGGGTGGTTGGGAATTACAAACAGTCTAACTTTAGTTAGTCAGCCTGAGTGACTCACAGCAACCTTGATTAACAAATGTTGTTTCCCTATTCAAACCTAATCACACTACCTCAACACCTTTCCAAGGTGAGTAACTGAGCTGAACTATTCAACTTTTTTACTTTGGTATATACTGCTCCTAGCTTATTTCTAGCTTCTGGCTACTTTTTTGTGGGGGGGGTTTTTGTGGTTTTTTTTTTGTTTTTCAATACATTGCACTCAGTTATTTATTAAATAAAACACTTAGCTCTTTAAAAGTCTGGAGGACACTTTAATAGTCAGGCAGACTTTTAAAAAATAAACACACTACCTACTGCTACCTTATTGACTGACTAAAAATACAAACAGTCTAACTTGTGTATTCACTGCCTACCTACTGCTACCTTATTGACTGACTATTTAAAATGCAAACAGTCTAACTTGTTTTATTCACTGACTGACTATTAAAGGCACAAACACACACTTTTAAAGGTTTTTTAAAGTAAGATTATTATATATGCATGATGAAGAAACAATTATTATACGGTGAGGACTTGGTAGCCGAGATTGAGAGATTAATAGTGTTTCAGTACATAGGATAAGAAAATTATATCTCAAAGATATATCTGTATGGGTTTTGTCAGCAACCGCAGTCTGAGCCCTTCAGATTGTGCAGAATGTAGCTGCCAGAATCTTGTCCAGTGTGCGGCTGAGAGATCACACAACCCCTGTTCTGCAGTCACTTCACTGGCTCCCTAATGCATGGCAGATTCAATTTAAAATGGTTACTATAGTACCAGTATAATTAAAACTCACCTGAGCTAAAAGATTCCAATTATCCCTGTAAACTGAAAAGCAGAATGTAAAGACAAACAAAAATCTCACTTTGAAATGTTTGTATGCTAATGCCAGAAGTCTAAGAAGTAAGATGGGAGAATTAGAGTGCATAGCAGTGAACGATGACATAGACTTAATTGGCATCACCATCCTCAGAGACATGGTGGAAAGAGGAAAACCAATGGGATAGTGCTATACCTGGGTACAAAATATATCACCAGTGACAGAGAGGAGCATCTGGTGGCGGGGGTGGTTGCTTATGTCCGAGATGGCATAGAGTCAACAGGATAAAGATCCTCCATGAGGACTAAACGCACAATCAAATCTTTATGGGTAGAAATCCCTTGTGTGTTAGAGAAGAGATTAGTGGTAGGAGTAAACTACCGTCCACCTAACCAAAATGGGCTGAGACAGACAGTGAAATGCTAAGAGAAATTAGGGAAGCTAACCAAACTGGTAGTGCAGTAATAATGGGAGATTTCAATTACCTCCACACAAAAAATGTTGCAAGCTACAAATTTTTTTCTTTTCTGTGCATTATTTATTAACGCTATGGGACCATCATAACACCCGCGGTTTGTTTGGCAGTAAGCCAGGCTCTCAACCACAACGGGTCATGTTTAATCAATCAGTCCATTAAAGTCCATGAAATGCTATTTTTATATTGAATTTAAACAATTTTTTTCTTTTTATAAAAGTTTCTTAATGAAGTGACGGTATTGATGAATAAAGGACGTTATTTTCCTTACTGTGCAGAGCGCCGCCGCGCTTCCTTACTTGTCTGTAGCGCTACCGCGCTTTATAGATCAAGTTGTTTCAGGAGTTTCTCTTTTAGGGACTGAACTTCCGATCCTCAGGCACTTGTGCAGTCCCCCACATGGTACTTAATACCTTTTTAAAATAAAAATGGTCGTTACACCACATATATTTAAAGATCCAATTTTGCACAATAACTTCATAAAATCATATGTGCACATCCCTAAATGGATTGTGAAGTTAGGGGATTCAAAGTCCCAACTTACCACATTCTGCCGCCTAGTCCTCTTGTCGGCGTTCTGCTGAATTGCCGCGAGATCTGACATGATTTTATGCGAATTCACCGTACTGCACCTGTGTGTTTGAGTTGGCAGGCGAGTGGATTCACATGAAGTGAATCCACTCTATTTCCTTGTTGAGACCACAGGGGATCACTGTTTGCAATTGGAAAATCCAGCGTTGTTCACATTGTTGAAGTTTTTTAACCCTGTCCCCTTTTCTCCAGTGTGCTTTAATCACTTCTAAAATGGTCCATTTGATGTCAGAAATATGTGATTGTGGTCTTTAAAATGTGCTACTAAAGGTTCTTCAATACAACCCGTGTTGAGACAACATTTGTGTTCAGTTAATCTGATTCTGAACGGACGTTTGGTCATGCCCACATAAATAAGTGGGCATGGACAAAATATAGCATATACTACGAAAGAAGTTCTACACGTCGCTTGAGGCAAGGGCACTCTTCGTCCTGATGGTAAGATGATAGTTGTCTGTGATGATTTCAGAGCGCAATGAGCGCAATTAGTACAGCTGTAACAGGGTCATCATGTTCAAGGATTCATGGAAGCTTGAATGTACCACCTGATCATTAATGTTTCTGCCTCGAGGGGCATTTAGAGAAGATAAGGCCATCATAGAAAGATTAAACTATTTGCTTCAGTGTTTACTGAAGAAGATATTGGGGAGATACCCATTCCAGTGAAGGTTTTCATGGGTGATGATTCAGATCAACAACCAAAGCACAGTGAACCTGGAAGATGTGGTAGGCCTGATTGACAAACTGAAGAGTAGTAAATCACCTGGACCAGATGGTATACACCCCAGGGTTCTGAAAGAACTAAAAAATGAAATTTCAGACCTATTAGTAAAAATTTGTAGCCTATCATTAAAGTCATCCGATGTACCTAAAGATTGGAAGATGGCCACTGTAACCCCTATAGTTAAAAAGAGATCTAGGGGTGATCCAGGAAACAAGCAAGAAAGGTTGGGTGTTTCATTGTCTCTGTAGGTCTCGTGGATTGTGGCATTGCAACATACTGTAAGGATGCTTATCGGCTACTCCTTCTTCCTTTGTTAAAGATCCCAGAGAACAAGGATTTTTCCACACTCTGAACTAGGGCACATATGGCCATTTATTTACCACCTGTTTATTTTTTCCCAGCCCCATTACTATAAGCTATATCACTGTTTATTGTGACCCAACACAACTTCTTCATCAATATAATTAACTGGTATTAAGCAAGAAGAGTAAGATTCTACTTTTAAAGGTCACTTTTAATAATTATGTTTTTAAGTATTGCACGATGTGTAGGTAAGGCATATCATGAACAGAAATACTCTTCTGATTGTATGTTTACAAAACTATTGATTTAATTATCAGTATGTTCAATATCTATATTTTTGTTTTGTTTTTATGTTATTTTGTCCAGTTTTTAAAATAGTATAATTGGTTTGTTAATACAAACAAAAACCACACTTTGAAATGTCTGTATGCCAATGCCAAAGTCTGAGAAGGAAGATGGGAGAGTTAGAATGCATAGCAGTGAATGATGAGATAGACATATTTGGCATCTCAGAGACCTGATGGAAGGAGGAATAACAAAATGGGACAGTGCTAAATCTTATTTATTTTATTATTTAACAATTTTTATATACCGGCATTCGTAGGACACATCATGTCGGGTTCAACATTTAACTGAGAAAGGGAAATTACATGAACGAGGATAGAGAGAGTCAACGATATTACAATGAACTAGGAACAAGGATAGAGAGAGTCAACGAGCAAGGATACAACTTTGTAAAACGAACTGGATGATGATTATGCATGTTAAGAGTAGGTATGCATCAGGATGTAAAGGATGCATGTACCCTTAAGAACTTAACATATGAAATTATTTACAATAATAATATTAAATGTAGGGGCAGGGAGAAGGGGAAGGGGGTAGCGAGGAGGGGAAGGAGAGGAGGGGGTAGGGGTATAGGAGAACGTTAAGGCAATGGCACTTTCAAGGAAAGGCTGTTTGTAGGAGGAGAGGGGAGGGGTAGGGGAGAGGCAGGCAGGCAGGTCAGGAACAAGCTGAAGGTCAGGAACAAGCTGAGGTCTATACCAGTAAGTCAGTCCGGGGTAAGACCAGGGAGACGAACAGACGGACGTAGGCACAAGCAGGATAGGAAGCAGGAACAAGCAGGAACAGAACTGGAACAGAAGGATCCTGGAATGAGACTAGGGAGAAGCAAGCAAGAGGCATCGTGCCCGGCAGAAGCTTTATGGAGCAATTGAATTTGTGTAACAGAGGCAAAGTATCCACCTTCTGCTTTGAGAAGACGTCTTCGAACTCAACATACTGAGTAGGCAAACCAGATAGAGTGGTAGACTTCATGACAGAGACTGTCGGGGATACTTGACATAGGTATGTCTTATGGCATTTGGAACCCCACTGCACTAATTGCAGGGAATGCCAATCGAACCAGGTTTCGTGGACCTGGAGCCAAGGCAGTCCCAGTATCACTGGATATGTGGAACATTTCAACACATATAAGGACACCTCCTCCTTGTGGAGAGTGCCCACGGTAAGACGGACAGCCACTGTTGATGGGTGATGAGCCCTGGAAGATGTTCTCCAATGGAGGCGATGTGGAGACTCATATCCAATGGCTGAAGAGGAATGTTCAGAAGCATGACGATGTCATCCATGATGAAGATGCCACTTGCTCCTGTATCGACCAGAGCAGTGGTGGTGAAGGAATGGGCCTGGATGCCCAGAATGACTGGAAGCAGGAGATGGGGGCCGGTGACAGTAGCGCCTAAGCTCGGGACCCCTGCCAGGCTCAGGCATTGCAGTTTTCTGGACGGGCTAGACAGAACTGCCAAAGATGTCCAGCAGTGCCACAGTAAAGCAAAGACCCTCCTTTCTCCGATGGAAATGTTAGTTGGAGTCAATCATCCACGGTTCACCTTCATAGATTCCACCACGGATGGAGTGGTGTTGCTGGAATCTTGGCTGGAAGACTCTGGACACACAAGGAACATGGTGTAGGAGATTGGGAAGCCTTTACTTCTAGGTGCCTTGCCGAGATGATGGTCAATCTTCCCGGTGAGGGAAATCAGGTCCTCTAGAGATGTGGAGTCTCACGGATGGAGAGTTCATCTTTGAGAGCGCTGGAGAGTCCATCTAGGAAGATGGCTTGCAGACAATCTTCTTATTATGAAAAGTCTAGAGCACCAATGATATAAAGAACAAATATTTGTGTCACAATGTATTTTTGGTAATTGAAATCTCCCATTATTACTGCACTGCAAAATTGGTTAGCTTCTCTCTGATTTCTCTAGCATTTCATTGTCTGTCTCGTCATTTTTGCCAGGTGGATGGTAGTATACTCCTATCACTATTCTCTTACCCAACCACACCATGGAATTTCTATCCATATACATTCTACTGTGCATTTGTGGGCTGATTTTAAATGGCCAGCGCGCGTAAAAAATGAGGGTTACGTGCATGACTGGGCCTTGCGCGCCCCGCTCGCATTTTAGAAGGGGCTCAGCTGCACGCGTAACTCCTGTTACGTGCAGAAGTCCCGGGCCAAAGAAAAGGGGCAGTCCGCAGGGCAGGGAGGAGCGGGGCTGGAGGCAGCCGGTACAGCAGCCGTTTGCCACTGTACCAGGGAAGGGAATCCTGGCGCACGCAAGTTACTACTGCTCCGTTGGAGCATTAAGAATTGAAATAAGAAAAAAAAAGGTAGGAGACAGGGTTTAGGGAGTGGGCAGGAGTGGAGATTGGGAAGGGAGGTTAGGGTAGGGGGTAGGGAACTAGGGAAGGCTGCGATGTGCCACCATGCAAAACTTGCACAAATCTACTTCCCCCCCCTTGCATGCACTGTGTGCACATGTGCGCCCTGGTGTGCGTATGTTATAATCAGCACGACCATATGTGCATGCTGGGAAGCGCGCGCACGTTCTAAAATCTATCCCTTGGTCTCTTGTTTGATCTTTATCCTGTTGGACTCTATGTCCTCCCGGACTTAAAGTGCAATACCCCCACCAAGTTGATCCTCCCTATCATTGCAATATAATTTGTATCCTGCTTCCTATCCTGCTTGTGCCTACGTCCGTCTGTTCGTCTCCCTGGTCTTACCCCGGACTGACTTACTGGTATAGACCTCAGCTTGTTCCTGACCTTCAGCTTGTTCCTGACCTGCCTGCCTGCCTGCCACCTGCCAAAGGCCTCAGCTTGTTCCTGACCTGCCTGCCTGCCTGCCGCCTGCCTAAGACCTCAGCCTGTTCCTTGACCTCGTCTGACCTCCGGCTCCTGACCCTTTCTTTGTTGACCACTCCTCGGACTGACCTCTGGATTCTGACCTTTGCCTGCCTGACCTTGTCCATTGATTCTGGCTCTGCCCCTAGCCTTGTCATCACCATCACTACACTGGTTCTCTCTGCTTCAACCTGTCTCCAGCCTCGAAACCGATAGTGCTCAGTGGGCACACAGGATTTCATTCTCCCAGGAGACCCTGCGAGGCCCACCTAAGTCCAAGCGGCCCGGGTCCCTACGGGCTCCTCCCGGGGAGACCTCGGGCTTCCAGTGGTGAAGCTCTACACCGCCTCTGTATCCTTCCATGCTCCACCCCCTGAGGCAATCCCCACACTGTTCCAGGACCAAGGGTTCACCCCCAAGCGCAACAGTTGCTAAAGTCATATAAGAGGAAGCACTGATGGATACTCAGTAGGGATGTGCAGGCCAAAAAATGTTTCGTGTTATGTCGTTTGGGGGTCAATTCTCATTGTCCTTAATGTTTTTCCATGTTTTTATATTTTTTATGTTTCAGAAAGAGTGTGCACTATTTCTGAATAATGAGCATTGCTCGCATTAAAAGGTACATATACGTGAGTATATGGGTGGTGCGAGAGAAACATGTATTTTAAAACCCCAAAAATTATGTGCATATATGCATGTACACAAGTAAGAAAAAAGGGGCAGAGCTGGGGCATGGCAGGGGTGTGTCAGGGGTATTCCGGGAGGGGCCACCATTTTTGCATGTAAATCCATATTTTAAATCCAGCAGCCACAATGGGCCGTTAGCTGCACATGTTTACTTCTGACCTTGATGGGGTGTAAGTCTACGGAAATCTTTGTTTAGGCCTAAAATGACTGGGTGAGGGGTCTGGGTCAACTGTGGCAGGCTGAAGAACCAGAGGGGCCTAGATGAACTTGAGATGGACTGGGCAAACTGGTACACTAATTGGTAAATCTGGGAATGGCCTTCACGCAAGCATTTTTTAAAATCTGCTTGTCTGTATGCATTAAAGCTGGCAATGTTCTAAGGAAGATACATGAAATATGTTTGCTCAAGTAACTGCTTAAAATTAGAAGCACACATATGTGTGGTAGGCATATTTTAAATCATACATATGCAACTGCACACACAATTTAATATTTTAGTGTATGCATGCTTGATGCCCATACGCACGTATATCAGCGCACCCGTGCACATTTTAAATTTACTATAACAATGTGTACTGTTTCCAAATAATGTAGACTAAAAACAATAGAGAAAACTACACTTTTGTGGGTTTTTTCTATCATTTTGTTTTGAAAATGACAAGAAATGACATAGGCAATGTCATTGAAATTGTCTGTCATTTCAATTGAATGCACACCCCTAATACTCAAGATGCATGAAATGGAATCAACATTTGCATTTGCATTCTTTTCATCCAGCACAGTAAGATGACAATGAAGATTTATTAGAACCTGCTCAGAAGTTAGTGATTTAGAGAAGGACATTCCTTGTGGGAAACTTCAATTGCAAGGTATAGAATGCCAATTGCCAAGGAACATAGAAGCAGGGAGAACCTGGATTCCCCTTGTGAGGGGGGAAGATACTTTTCAGGCAGCATGTAATATAACCACATTTATTGGAGCAATATTTGCCCTGCTATTCACTAATGTATAAAGTGTTGCTGATTTCATAGTGGATAGCTGCTTGTAGTCTAATGATCAGTGTTGGTCAACATAAAAGCAATGGCAGATATAATTAATTATTACAAATGTGAGGCTCTTAGATCCCCCCTCCCTCAGTGCCAATTTTGTTAAAGTGAAGGTGGTAATTTAGACTCTTGAAATAAGGAAGGATCTACCTAGAAAGGTGAAAGATGGCATAGTAGGGGAAGATGTAAACGAAACAAGAGAACAAAGAGGATAGTTTGTTTTTTAAAAAAAAACATTGAAAAGTAAGGGCAAAAAGATTAGCATTGATAGATTACAAATGTAGGCCTGGATCTATCAAAATGCACTAAATATCTCATGCAATAGGAAAAGGGGTGTGTTTTATAGTAATAGGCTGTTTATCGCAAAGTGCACTATCTTAGTGCTTCGCATAGTTATTACCCCAAAGTGCGATAACATTTTCGTACTTTGCAGTAAATACCCCAATTATTGCAATTCCTGCCTACAACCTCTGGGGAGGGGTGGGTGGGACGAGAAAGAGAGAGAGTGCACCTAGCTGTAAGGCCCTCATATTAGGTAGGTATTTATACTCTATATGAGGCCCACCTAGCTACTCGAGGTGAGGTTTAGGTAGGAGTATAGGAGTTAGGGGCCACTTAGACATACAAAATGAGATGTACGAACAGAACAGTGCTCTCTTGTGAAGATTTGATGTCCTTCAGAGTGAGGAAACTCATCCAAAGATGAAATTTGTACAATGTTCTCTCAACCTAGCTTGATGGATTCTCTACCTGGGTAACATCAAGCTAGGTTGAGAGAACATTGCACAAATCTCATCTTTGGTTGAGTTTCTCACTCCGAAGAACATCAAATCTTCACAAGAGAGCACAGTTCTGTTCGTACATCTCACTTTGTATGTCTAAGTGGCCCCTAACCCCTATACTCCTACCTAAACCTCACCTTGAGTAACTAGGTAGGCCTCATATAGAGTATAAATACCTACCTAATATGAAGGCCTTATAGCTAGGCTCTCTCTCTCTCTCTCTCTCTCTCTCTCTCTCTCTCTCTCTCTCTCTCTCTCTCTCTCTCTCCCCCCCCTCCCCCTCTGATAGCTAGGCTGTCTCTCCAGCAGCTTAAAATACTGAAAACATGAAAAAGCCATATCACACAGCTTAATGAAAAAGGTGTACTTAAAATCAGCATTAAAGCTGTGTGATATGGCTTTGCAAAGTCAGCCCATTTGGCCAGAAATCCCACCCCAAACTCCTCCCCTTTTCCTGATTTGCATCGCAACATGCATTGTGGCATTTTTTGCATGCATTAAAGATGCTTTTCACATGCGAAAACGCCATATAGCACTTTGATAAATGACCCCCGTAGAAAGATATGGAAGTGACTGAAGAGAGTCAAGAAAGCAGTTAAGAGAGTAATGACGTGGTTGTATCTCAGTGGTAGAGTGCGTGCTTCACATGTTAGGAGGGTAAGGATTTAATCCCCAGTGTTTCCATGCAAATATTTCTGCCATTATGTTTCTGTTAGAACAAGGGTTTATAAGATGAGGGTAAATGAGGGCAGATTCAGGAATAACCTTAGGAATTATTTCTTTACATATAGGATGGTTTATGCATGCAGTCGTCTCCCGGTGGAGGTTGTGGAGACAAAAATGGTATCTGAATTCAAGAAAGCGTGGGATAAATAAAGGGGATCTCTAAAGGAGTGATGGGACTTGTAAAGCTAAATTTCTTGGGTGGATGGGCAGACTAGATAGGTCATAAGGTCTTTTTCAGCCAAAATGTATCTAAATATTTTCTAAAGATACAAAAGTAGGTGAAATAGTAAATCCTGCAAATTAGAGTGGCAAACTCCTTTAGATACACTGTATTAGCAAAAAGGGGAATAAATAGAGATGGGAAAGGAGGAATGAGGGAGGAAAGTAAAAATGGAAAACAGTAGGGACGTACAGCCACAATAAACTGGTTTCAGTTTGTTTTTCATTTTGGGAGGGAAGGGGCTGGTTTTTTTGTCTTTTGCATTCAATTTGGTTCATCTGCCAAACATTAAATATATCTACGTGCCTGCCCCTTTCTCTTCACTGGACTTTCATAGAAAGTGTAAGTGGGGACTGGAGAGGTCCCCAGCTTTAGCTGCGTTATGTGAGGTGGGGAGGAGGATGGAGGGTCCCAGAGAGGCCCCAGTTGGGCTTGGCTCAGTCCAGCCAGATATTCCCAGTCTTGGTGGGATCATGGTTTAATTGTTTTAAATTTTTTCAGGAAAAGTATGCACTATTTGCTAATCTATTTCCCAAAATGAAAACACCTGAAAAATTTGAGGGCTTTTGGAGGGATTGGCCATTCATTTTGCGTAATCTGAACCATTTCATTTTGGATTATCCATTTGTTTGAAACAATTTCATATCCCTAGACATCAAATACTATTGTAGACATGTTACAGAGCAGGTTCTATGTGTACAAATACAGTTTGTTTTGCTTTTCTAATAGTTTTTACATTACTATCAATTATTATAACCATTTAGCAGAAGAGAATTAAAGCATCTGGTACTCTTATAGTATATGCATGTTTTTCAGTGTATCAGCAATTTACTTTTTTTTATTTTTAACAAGGTACTTCAGATTAAGTGGCACTTTGCAATCATTCTGTCACAATGGTACATGCCGAGAATGTATTCTTAGACATCACTAGTAGTGATGGATCAGTGTTCCAACAGGATAAGTGAAGAAAAGTGATTAGAAGCAATAACAGCAAATTGAATTGAATAGTATGAACTGTTCTCCAGTCATTCTTTCCTTTATTGCTTTATATAGTATCATAACTGAATAATTTTAATTGAGGAGAATATATAAAGCTTGTGAAACACCATACTACTCAGTGTTGTATACTTTTATGTGGAGTATGGCACTTAAAATCTTGTAAGCTTTCATCTATACTACTATAATGCTTTCTTCCTTGATGGCTTTCCAAAAAGCTTATCAAACTCACTCTGCCACCTGCTTATATTGCACTATCAATGAAGGTCAAGGTTATTGTTGCACAAAACAAGAAAAGAAAGAAAACTCATGAAACTAGGAAATAATTTTATCCAGAAATGATTCAAGGTTACTAATTGTGGTAGTAATCACACTCTGAAACATCCCTTGAAAGACAACATCTTGAACCTACTGTATTAAAGAGCATATAAACTGTTTATAATTCCATTGGTTTATTATGACTGCCTTCTGTTTCTAAATAAGGATATTAATCTTCAATACTATCTTCAGGTAGCACTATTCCCTAGAAACTGTAAACATTCACATTAAAATCCAATTGCAGAAAAGACCTTAATGCCATCTTCCCCCTACCCTCAGGGTACAAATGGATGCACGGTGACTGATTCTATTAAATCCACACAGGAGCATCAAGGTTTCCATGCCCATAATCACATTCTAGACTAGCTAGCTACAATGGCATATTGTCCTTCTATGACAAATGTCAGACTGTAGCAGTAAAATTTAAAAAAAAAAAAAAACTTCAGTTTTGAGTTGTATGGGCTTATTATATTGTTCCAAATATCTAATTACATAATCAGCAGAAATTGCCACTGTTCCTTCCTGATTACCTGCCACTGGTCTGGGGCATAAAGACAAATGTTGATGCTGACCCTGACCAGTGTGGGAGGTAGAAGAAGGAGGTTTGACTGGCTTGGGGGCTTCATTAGAGTAAATAACTGGAAAGGGGTAAGGTTGATAGGAAAGTGGAGGGGACTATGGGGAAGGGGACTCTGCACAATTATAATCCACAGTCTTAAACGGATAACACTACAATTATTTTCTTACCATAAATTCAAGATGAGCTGAGATCTGGAGGACTGAAAGGCTGTTTCGCCTGATCTGGCATATGTCTTGTTACAATGAGTATTAACCTAAAAGTCGCAGTGCCATAGGGTACGTGCTAAAAGGTTGTTGCAGTGCCCCTATTTATATTTAGAGGCCAGTTTTAAAACCCCACAGGTGCTTTGCAACAGAGGCAGTCTTCAGCTTAAACTACTTGTGGGAATTTCAAAATCAGAGGTTTGTTTATGGTAATAGGCTGTTTATCGCAAAGTGCACTATTTTAGTGCTTTGCATAGGTATTAGAGTGTCAGAATTGTTGTATTTCCTACCTACAACCACTGGGGGGGGGGGGGGGAGAGAGAGAGAGAGAGCCCCTAGCTATAAGGCCCTTAGATTAGGTAGGTATTTATACCTCTATATGAGGCCCACCTAGTTACTCAAGATGAGGTTTAGGTAGGAGTGTAGGGGTTAGGGGCCACTTTGTCATTCAAAGTGAGATGTATGAACAGAACAGTGCTCTCGTCTTAAGATTTGCTGACCTTTGGAGTGAGGAAACTCAACCAAAGATGAGATTTGTGCAATGTTCTCTCAACCTAGCTTGATCTCACTCCGAAGGTCATCAAATCTTCACAAGAGAGCACTGTTCTGTTCGTATGTCTCACTTTGAATGTCAAAGTGGCCCCTAACCCCTCAGCTCATTAACAGATAGATGGAGAAAGATTTTGAGTATCTGGTTAATTCTTTCCATTTGACTGTTGCCTTGTGGATGGTAGGCTGTGGTAAAGTCTAGAGTAATGGTACATTTTTACACAGACCTGTAGGGAGATATCTAATGTTTTACCCCTAAAAGCAGCAATATGAATCATAATAGCCAAAGAAGTATACAGACAAACCTATCTCAGAGGAAAAATAGGAGACTTTGCCCTGATGAGAACTTTACACTGAAGGATATATTATCCAGATCTGCCTGTTTGTGCCTCTAAATAAAAAAGAAGAAAGAAGGATAATAAAGCAGTTATGCCCCTAAACAAGAATCATGGATTGGCCAACAAGTCCAGTCACATGGTAGGAGCACTGGATGGCCCGTGCCATTTTTAAATATGGCGCCAGCCGTCCATTGCTCCTACCATGTGTCGGGGCCAGCCAATGGCACGGATACCCTGTCACATACTAAGGGCAAAGTCATTTTGTTTACTAGCAGCCGACAGCCCGAGAGCGGGAGAATGCTCCCAGGACCCCCACTGGACCACCAGGTACTTAAAAATTGGGGGGGGGGGGGTTGGAAGGGTCCTGAGGGTGGGGGGATACTAAAGAACTAATTTTAAAGGGTCGGGCTGTGTTTTGGGGTTATGGGCTCGGCACAGCCGATAAAAAAAAATGATTGGACCGCGGGAAAACTAATTTCCCAATAGTCCACGAATCCAAAACCGGAACCGATTCCGGTTCCGATTCACATCTCTATAACACACATTATGAGGCACAGAAGATCTTGAACTCCTATAAACAACACAAGAAGCTGAAATACCTTATTGTATGGAAATATTAAAGTCCAAAAGAAAACTCCTGGTAACCAGCAACCAACCTTAAAGCTCCTTCATTACTAAGGGAATTTCATCATCACTTCCCACAGAAGCCAAAACCCAGAACCCTAAGGAGGAAACTTAAGAGGGGGGATACTGTTAAGTTTTCTGGTCGTAGAGGCCACTGGCAACCAGCAGCACTCACCCCTCCGACACAGCCTAGAAGACATTTATTAACATTGTATTTTTATCCTATGTATTTTACAATTTGTAAACCATTGTGATGGCTTGTCTTAACGATGATATAGAAAATTTGATAAATAAATAAAAAATAAATAAATAAGACATCAGACAATCTATTAGTGACAGGATTCATCCAGCACATTGCCATCTTCCCTCCCCCATGGACTGCTTAAAGGTGCACATATGCTCTACACCACTTCTTAAAGGGTCCACAGCAGGAATCTGAGTTGATGGTGCTTCCCATTGATGTCACAAACCTGGGCATTAAGGCCCAGCTGTGCACCACAGCATTGCCTCAGCAGCAGGTCTTCTGCATTGGATGCGTGCAGTGCGTGTTGCTACTCCTGATTCCTGTGTGCCTATTTCCTTCTTCCTTGCCTTGTCTCTCCAGCCCAACTTTGCCTTGTCTCTCCATCCCAGCCTGCCTTCCCTTGGACTGACTTCTGGATTTGACCTCTGCCTGGACCTTGACCATTCATATTTGCTGCATGCCTCTGACCCTTGCCTGGACATTGGCAATTCTTGCTTGTCACCTGCCTCTGACCCTAGCCAGGCCCTGGATCTATACCTATGCCATTGCCATAGAGACTCTCACCTAAGATCTGCTGGCCCCAGAAACCTAAGGGCTCAGCCCCAGGGGAAAGGGTTTGGATAGGTGAAGCTCCAGTTCTTTCCTTCTTAGCTCTACCCAGAGGCATACATAAACTGTTTGGCACCCAGGGCATATACTTCCTTTGGCACCCCCCAAATGTATAATTTAAAATTTTACAGACAAAGAAAAATATGTTTGGAAGTAAATTTGATGATTCAAGCCCCTTTGTTGTTGGGAACATTTCAGGAGAAAATAGGAGAATTCAAGCCATAGTGTTGTTGAAGGGGACATGTCAGGAGGAAGCATGAGGATTGAAGCCCCAGTGTTGTTGAAGGGGATGTGTCAGAAGGAAACAGGAGGATTGAAACCCCAGTATTGTTGCTGGGGACATGTAAGGAGGAAGCAAGGAGATTGCAGCCCCAGTGATGTTGTTGAAGACATATCAGGAGGAAGTAGGATGGGGATGTTTTCAAGAGGAAGCAGAAAGATTGAAGCCCAAGTGTTGTTGTTGCGGACATGTCAGGAGGAAGTAAGCTGAGTCGGACCCCAGTTTTGTGGGTAGGGACAAGTCATGAGGCAGCATGTATAACAGGCCCCAAATTTGTAAATGGGGTCAAGTCAGGAGGCAGCATGTTAAGACAGTCCCCAGTTTTGTGGATGGTGACAAATCAGGAGGCAGAATGGTGTGACAGACCCGAGTTTTGTGGAAAGGGACAAGTTAGGAGGCAGCATGTTAAGTCAGACCAGGGCCAGTGCAAGGGTATTAGGCGCCCTAGGAGACCCTTGCGCTGCCGCCCCATCCCCGGTTGCGCCCCCCCCCCCTTCCCATCTGTTTTGACACCAACTGTGTGCTTCTCAGGGCGCTGAGTCATAGGGGGCACCGAAGAGCAGCCACGTGGTGCCGCAAGCGGGGCCTATCCCGCTCACCACAAAAAGAAATAGAAACAGTCGGCACTGAAACAGGTGGGGGGGGGGGGGCGACACAGTCTCTGTTTCTCTTTGCCGTGAGCGGGATAGGCCCCGCTTGCAGCACCACATGGCTGCTCTTCAGCAACCCCTACTACTCGGCACCCTAGGCAACCGCCGAAGTTCGCCTAATGGACGCGCCGGCCCTGAGTCAGACCCACGTTTTGTGGATGGAGACAAGTCATTAGGCAGCAGTGTGTGACAAACCTCAGTTTTGTGGATGGGGATAAGTCAGGAGGCAGCAGGGTGTGACAGGCGCAAGTTTTGTGGATGGGTAAAATCAGAAGGCAGCAGGGAATGACGGACTGCAGTTTTGTGGATGGGGACAAGTCAGAAGGCAGCAGGTTATGACAGGCCCTAGTTTTGTAGATGGGGATAAGTCATGAGCAGCAGGGTATTACAGACTCCAGTTTTGTGGATGGGGACAAGTTAGGAGGCAGCAGGATGTGACAGGCCCCAGTGATGGTTGACACTAACCCGGCAAGGTTGGCGGATTGTGTTGGTGCATGTTGGGCCCTGTGATGTTGGTAAGGGCAAGGCAGGGGAATTGAGAGAGTGCATGTTGGACCCTGTGATTTTGGTAAGGGTAAGGGAAGTGGATTGTGTCAGTGCATGTTGGTCCCAGTGATGTTTTTGAAAACATGTCAGGAGGAAGCAGGAGATGTATGACCCAACTGGTGGTGTTGGGGACACAGCAGAACTTAGCATTGGTGTGTTATGGCCCTTGGATTGGCATTTTGGGCTGGGGAAGCAGCAGCAGTGTGGTTGTTGAAGTGTGGCCCAACTGGCACACACTTGTTGGGAACAAAGAGGACTCAGCATTGGTGTGTTGTGACCCTTGGATTGGCTTTTCGGGCCAGGGAGGCAGCAGCACTGTGATTGTTGAAGTATGGCCCAACTGGCAGTGTTGGGAACAAAGAGGACTCTTTGAGTGGCTTTTGGGCTTGGGAAGGCAGCAGTAGTGTAATTGTTGTAGTGTAACCCAACTGGTGGTGTTAGGGACCCAACATTCAGGGGCAGTCAGTCAGTCACTGGATGTTGCTGGATGCTGAATGTATGCCCCTTTGATGTTATTGAGGCACACCAGGCAGATAGGCAAAGTAGCCAGCTACAAGACCTTTAGTTTCCTTTCATTCACCTTGCCATTCACTTGGCAAATCTAGAAAGCTAAGCAAAGGCAGATTAATATTAAGGAACACTAGCTTCTCTATCAGGTGTGGTGAAAACCTGGAGCTATGTGGGCATATGATGTCTCCTGTCTTGGAAAACACTCTTTTGCTGAGGACCACTTGTTGATGTGCAAGAGAGATAGTGCTGAGTCACTCTCGCTAAGCCTGGCCAGATGCTGGACTTGTGGGACCAATATGCCAGGGCATCTCTTCTCAATTGTTACTGTGAGATACAGAGTCACTGAAATTTGAGTTGCTGTCTCCTTTGCTACAGCTGCTTTTGCGATCGCCTGAGACAGAATTGAGGATTGTTTCCATTTTATTGTGCTGGAGGGAGTACTAGGTGGTGATGACAGGGTGCTACTACTACCGGACCTGATCAATGATGATGTTGCTGCTGTGCTAAATCCTTCCTCTGCCTCATCCTCTAGCACTCTAGTTGACAGATCTCCTTTGTCAACAAGCTCTTCATATGTGTCAGATTGTTGACCTGCATTATGAATCTCCCTTTCATGCATGGATCACATATTGTAGCAAGCATATATGTGGGGTTTGTGGTCAGAGGTCCTAGACTCTCTGCCACCTGCTTTTCCCAGGACACCAAACAGCAAAGCACCTCACCTCTCATTCCCTCTTCCTGTTGAAAGCCCTCCAACTTTTCTATCCCCTAGGAGAGCCTGCACACCTATTTTCATTTCCAGAAACAGATTGTGCAGGGTATCTGCTGCTCCACTAGCCTCTGCAACCTCATGTAGATTGAATTCCAGCACATACCTGCATCTATAATGAGATGCTTGTGAGGCATCTCTAATTCCTCCTGCTTACACAGAGAAGGCCCCCTGCCTTCAAACTTTGGTGGAAGTGCCCAGCTATTTTTATACACTTCTCTAGTAAACATGCAGGTGCACATGCTCTAGGTCCCTGGACCTCAGCTCAGGGCCTATTTCACAGCTAGGTGGACGGTGTGATCAAAGCATTGTACACCATGATATCCCCATTGGCTACTACCTTTGCCATATTAGAGCCATTGTCAGAGACAAAGAACTCTGTGTTAGGAATTCTGGTTCTCAGATCCAGCTGCTAGCCCTCCAGAATTTTTCTAATAGCTGCTAAAATATGTATGGGAACCATCCTCTAGATTTTTTATTTATTTAGCATTTGTTTATATACCGAGGTACAGCTGACAATGCCTTCACTCCGGTTTACATTACAACGAACCAGTTACATTTGAATTAATAACATTAAAACAGAGATTGAAACAGAACATTAACTTAATAAAAGTTAATAAGTGCATTGAACATTAGATAGGAATGAATGCAACGCTTGAGGTTGACGGTTGAAGCCGTTAATGAGAAGGAAGGTTTCTGCAAGTCGGGGTGAGTGTCAGAAAGATTGCTGGAATAAAAAGGAGCAAGAGGTGGATATGAAAAGGATTTATGCTCTGTTATCATTGGGTGAACAGTCATTGTAAGACTGTGAGAGTAGCCATTCTTTAAGTTCTTTTTTAAAAGATTTAAGATTTTCTTGTGAATTGAGGTGTAGAGGTAATGAGTTCCATAATTTTGGGCCGACAATAGAGATGGCTCTATTTCTGGTGGAGGAAAGTTTGGCTTGTGGTAATGAAGGGACATCCAGTTGAATTTTATATGTAGATCTTGTTGATGAGTGTGTAGCAAAGCCCACCTGCATCCTATTGCTCCACCCCCTGGAGAGCTCCTGCTTTCCCCTACCTCAGCCAGGTCCCATCAATGTGCCATTAGAGAAAGGAAGGAGAGTGAGATTTATTTATTTATTTATGTATTTATTTTAAAATGTTTACATACCGCCTTTACAATTCAGAGAATTAATCAAAACGGTTTACAACCAAACATACATAATAACTGAAAAAATGGAAATAAAAAGCGGTATCCAACCGAACATACATAATAAACCAAAATAAAAACAAATTAAAATTATCATTAAATAAATAATTCACTAAACATTTATGCCCTGCATCATTAGACAGTATGTTTATTTAGAGATGTTTATTGATGTCCATATGTCGCTTGTGAAATGAACACTGCTCCCCTGTGCCTTCGCCAGCAGTGCCTGCAGACAGCTGCGGCAATGCTTGTACGAACTGAGGATGACCTTTCTGCTGAAAGCAGTCCTGTTGGGAACTTTATAGTTTGGCACTAAGAGCTGCAGCAAACGCCTGAGAACCATGTTCTCTACAACCTGCAGGGGTTGATCATCTAAAGTGATTATCTCACCAATAGTCCTAGTCTCCACTTTGGCTGTTGCCTGTCTCTTTTCCTGTGTCAGTGCCACCAAACACCACCCCATTTGCTCCATTGTGGGCTGTTGTCTCAGGTATAGCTGGAGACTGCTGCTGCTGGCCTGCTGCTGCTGCCCCTGACTGGTAGAAGGAACCGAAGGCTTGGAAGCAGCTTGAGAAACATTTGTCCCTTTTTCAAATACTATTTTCCTCTGTCTTGAGGAAGGGGCCCCCTGACTACTGTTAATACCATCCCCAGCTGCATATTGAAGGGGATGCTGTTTCTTCAATTGATGCTCTATCCCAGAATAACTTAAATAGCCAACTTGTTTCCCTCAGCTGTTGTCCTTTGTGCAATAGCTACAACGTGCAAAGTGTAGGGCCTCTAATTTGAAAATGGCTCCAGATCACAGATTTTTTTTTCGTGATCCCTTTCCTCTGTCTGCAACCTTGAGGATGGATGATGCTGCTGGCACTGAAGTGGTGGTGAAGACAGATTGAGCCTGAGAAACTGGGGCAGAGATAAAGGGGATGGAACAGCTCCCCTATGAGAAAGACTAAAGAGGTTAGGACTTTTCAGCTTGGAGAAGAGACGGCTGAGGGGGGATATGATAGAGGTGTTTAAAATCATGAGAGGTCTAGAATGGGTAAATGTGAATCAGTTATTTACTCTTTCTGATAATAGAAGGACTAGGGGGCATTCCATGAAGTTAGCATGTGGCACATTTAAAACTAATCAGAGAAAGTTCTTTTTCACTCAACGCACAATTAAACTCTGAAATTTGTTGCCAGGGGATATGGTTAGTGCAGTTAGTGTAGCTGGGTTTATAAAAGGATTGGATAAGTTCTGCTATTAATTAAGTTGATTAGAAAATAGCCACTGCTATTACTAGCATCAGTAGCATGAGATAGACTTAGTTTTTTGGGTATTTGCCAGGTTCTTATGGCCTGGATTGGCCACTGTTTGAAACAGGATGCTGGGCTTGATGGACCATTGGGCTGACCCAGTATGGCATGTTTTTATGTTTTATGTTCTCTTCCTACACTGTCATAGTTGTTATGGTTTAACGGTGTTTGGGTGGATTCTTGGGTACTGTGGCAGATGACCACACCCACGGGGAGGAGCCCCGTGGGGAGCCACAGTACTGGGCTAGACTCAGGATGCACAAACACAGAGTTAGATCTTTTATTGTACAGCTGATGGGTTCCACCAGAGGTGGCAGTAGTGAGGTGATCCAGAGGTCGCAGTCTCGGGACCCTTGGCAGAGGGAACCCATTTCACCAAGTTGTTATAGGGAAATTCCGGTGTAGGTTTCCCAGCATGGCAATGCTGTAGATGAGACAGACTGAGAATTAGATTACTAACTAGATTGTAGCTGTAAGGTTGGCAATTCCACCAGGCTGAAGTTGATGGTTCCAGGCACCGAGGCAGGGAAAGCAGGCCCTCGAGGAGTGAGTACCTGATCCCAGTAAGGCACCTGAAATAAAGCAGAGGGCCCCCAAGGAGCGGGTACCCAGGTTAGAGAATACCCCAAAGGGTAGAGATAGAGCTTCCAGTGGCAGCACGGAAGCGGCAGAGTAGCTTAGACCAGACGAATCCAATCCTTGCTAACTCAATGAGCTAGCAAACAAGTACAGGCTATATATCCGGATGGCGTGACGTCACTTGAGGGGACGCCCCCGAGGTTCGCACCATAGCTGGAATAAAGATGTGGGTAGCACACACGCGCACATTCTAGGAGACCCTTGGGAGAAACATGGCAGGAGGCAATGCCATAGCCATTCTGGGAACGCCAGAAAGTGCGGCTTGCAGACGCGGCGGTAGCCATCTTCCCAAGGCTAGCGGGGAGAGCAGAGAAAAAGGTGAGGCACAAGGGTCGAAGTCACCTGAGACCAACAGACGCAACAATAGTGGCCTGTTTTCCCTCACCAACATCAGCTCCTGCCTCTCTCTCCTCTGTCAGTGAAGTGGAACTGACTCAACCTCCTAATACTGGAACTTCAGCTAATGCCTCTCCCATCTCTGCTTCAGGAAATCCTTTAAGTGGAGATTTTTCAAGCTCTAGTTCAGAGGAAGAGGATGACAAAACTGTTTTTATGGCCTCTGTGCAATAAGGGATTCCACTATTGGTGCTTTAGGTTTCACCACTTGTACTTCTACTTTGAAAGGCTATTTAAAGTATCTAAAGGTTATCTAAAGCAGTGGTTCTCAACCTTTTTTCTGTCGGGACACACCTGACAGAGGTTCTCACATGCATGACACACTGACCATGATCATCATGGGGCAAGATGTAAAAGTACAGTTTGCATCCACGGGATCCCCCCTGACCCACAATAATGGATGTAAAGCAGAAGTACGACATTCCCCATACAACTCACCCAAAAAAAAAGATGTTCTGGTGTCATCTCAGTTCCAGGCTTAATAGCCCTACTTATGAAAAGACAGCAGTTTACCACCAATGTATGTCCTCTTGAGAAAATACAACAAATAAGACTGATACAAACGCTTATATGCTAGCAAAACACCTGATCTTGGTAACAGACACAGAACCGACCTAACATACTCCCAGGATCTGTAGTAATGCACATAAACTAATCCGCACACAGTTACACCTGTATTATGGAATATACTGAAACAGGAGCAACCCTATCTATGAAAAGGCAACACTACAAATATTAAATCAGGCCCTAAAAACCAATACACCTCCTATTAGGAAAACAGAACAAGCCAAGCTGCTATAGATCCCCACACAGAAATAATTGTAAAACTATACTAATAAGTATAATAAATGTTTCAAAACAGCTATGAACAGAATAACATCCAACAATTAAAAACTCATAAAAGCTATTAAAATTCTCCAAACACCAATAAAATATTTTAAAATAGCAGACACATCACATAATTTTAAATAATTAAAATGGTAGTCAATCAAGAAAAATAAACTTAAAAAGCCACCTTTACTTACCCCCTCCAGCAGCTCTCCTACTCCTCTTCCATGCAGGCCGTAGCACACACCAGAAGCAGCAGTAGTGGCTAAGCTCTATACTCATGGTCCTCTTCCTTAGGGCCCATGTCTCTCACACACACACCATACCAGTCATGCCCCCATGACCAGTTTCTGTCTCTCACACACCAATCATTTCCCAAACAGTCTTTGACACACACACCAGTCACCTTCCTGAACAGTTTCTCTCATGCCATACACACACACAGGCTTTCCACTCCCGTGTTCTACTTACATATACTGGCTTCTCACTCACATAATCACTTTCTCTGTCTCACACACACACACACACCAGTCTCTCACTCCCATGCTTGTTCTCTCTACATGCACAGGCTTCTCATTCCCATAATCACTTTCTTTCTCTCTCTCTCACACACACACACATACACCAGTCACCTGATCTCTCTCATGCATACACACATACACACACACACACATAGGCTTCCCACTCCCATTTTCTCTTTCAGATATGCAGGCTTCTCACTCCCATGCTGTGTCTCACACATACCCAGGTTTCTCACTCCCATGCTCACTCTTCACATGCACAGGCTTCTCATTCCCATAATCACTTTCTTTCTCTCTCACACACACACATACACACACCAGTCACCTGATCTCTTTCATGCATACACACACACAGGCTTCCCACTCCCATGTTCTCTTTCAGATATGTAGGCTTCTCACTCCCATGCTGTGTCTCACACACACCCAGGTTTCTCACTCCCATGCTCACTCTCTTCACATGCACAGGCTTTTCATTCCCATAATCACTTTCTTTCTCTCTCACACACACACATACACACAAACACACACCAGTTACCTGATCTCTCTCATGCATACACACATACATACACACACACACACACCAGTCTCTCTCTCATTTCCATACTCGCTCTCCACGTGCACAGGCTTCTCATTCCCTGAATCACATTCTTTCTCTCACATTCACACACACCAGTCTCTTTCTCTCTCACACACCGTCACCTTACCAACCAGTCTCTCTCTCATGCACGCACACACACACATGCTTCCCACTCCCATGCTCTCTCTCACATAATCAGGCTTCTTACTCCCATGCTTTCTCACATACCCAGATTTCTCACTTCCATGTTTTTTCTCTCTCACACACTCACATACACATTAGTCATCTCTCTGAGCAGTCACTTTCATTGTCTCTCACACATACACACACATCAGCTCTCTGACCAGTTTCTCTCAATCACACACATGCTCTCAATCAAATACATTCTCTCACTTACACACAGGCTCTCAATCACACACACATTCTCTCACTTACACACAGGCTGGCTGGCTGCTTCTCTCTCTTTCTCTCCCCCCACCCCAAGCACAAATATTACTGTAGGTGCCTCCTCCTCCAGCCCCCACAGGCCAAGAAAGAAGAATCCCATTGGCCGCGGGAGGCTCATGCTGCTGTCTCCTTTCCCGATTACCGTCTACTTTGATTGCTCGGGGGCCGATGCTGCTGCTGCCGCCGCTGCTACTTTTCCACGCAGCATGGCCTTTCTCCTTCCCGCGCACCGCGTATCACTTCCTGTTCTGGGTCACAGGGGGGGGGGGGGGTGCGGGAAGAAGAAAAGGCCAGCCGCAGGTGCCAGAGCTTTTTCTAGCGCCGCTGCCATTCCCGCTAGGCTTGAACGTACTGATAGCCCGGCAGTAATGGCAGCAGGGAAGGAAGATCAGCGGGAGAAACCAGGAGCACGCGACACACCTGCCGGTGCTTGGCGACACACAGCTGCTACTAGTGCCTGGCCTTTCCCTTACCTCTAACACAACAGGATCTGGCAGAGACACTGAAGTTATTGGCATATCCTCCCCAAATTTCAGTTTTTTGAGGCTTGACATGGCTGCCTCTCTTCTGACATTTTGGATTTGAAAAAAATCCCTCTTTATTTTAGTTGGGGGACTCACTGTTGTCTAGCTATCAAATCCCCTACCATCAAATATGGGCTTCCCATGTCCCTTAGTACCTTTCCCTGACATGATGGGATTTTATTTTCCGCAGTGCTGGACAAAATATGTTTTAATCTTTATTTCTTTAAATAAAGTGGATGTGTATGTGACACACAGACACTAGTATGACTACAGTGATCCCTCTGTGTGTAACATTTAACAATACACAGAGAGAATACACTACAGTAGAATTATTTTAGTTTTTTGATCTGCTGAGTGACTTATGCACTGCACGTGCATGTGCACGCATACACACACAAACACACACAGACACATATACACACATAAAAAGCAAAGAGTGATATAATGCTCTAATATGTGTGAGTACACATCCATACACTAGTTATAAATGCAGCAACAAATTAAATTAATCTACAAAGTGGCTGGCTATACCCGTGGTGGTGACTGTTACAGACTGCAACTCTTTGTGGATGCACTGACTCTTGTACACACACAGACACAGACATGGAGAGTTAAAACAGCCTCTCTATCTTTGATACTGTGGCACAGCTAGTAGTACTGGTATTATACTGATTCACAAAGCAATAGGTTTAAAATGTAATAAATCACTGCAAACACAGCCACTTCCAGGCAGCAACTTGTCTTCCCCGCAGGGAGAAAGAGATTACAAAGACCAACCTTCCTCTAGATCAGTGGCAGTGACAGTGAGAGGTTAAAATTTGTTATTACTTCCCTCCCTACCGCCCTATGTAAACATGTGGAACCAATGCATCACATAATATAACCTGTACAGTTTGATATCTGAACTACGTTTATAATGCCTACAGTAACTATGTTAACAATCACATGAATCTTTTGAACACTCTGTTAAACATCAAAACTTTGTAAACCTCGAAAATTTGTAAACCATTGTGATGGCAAAAACCGAACGACGGTATATAAAAGTCGATAAATAAATAAATAAAATTTAAAAACATTAAAAAAAAATTCTGTGCAATTAGCACAGTGTAACAGCAGTTAAAAGGATTGGAAAAGAGGATTGTTTCTGTTGAACAAAAGCACTGTTGATATAGAACAGTATAGTAAAATACATAATTCACACACAACAGCAAAGCACTATGTATCCTCAATTAGAGAGAGATCCAAAAGGAAGCTGTAACAGTCTGGGAAAACTATAAGAAGAAATGATAGAGCAGTGATTCGCTGATTTAGAAGCATGCTTCCTTCTGAAATGTTCCCTTGCTTTGTCAGTCTGGTTTCCTTGACAACTGATCCCGGTTCTTCTCTGACCTCACACATGAGTCATAGGCATCAGGGCTGGTTGCTATGGAAACTCCCACATGACCTGCCAGCCTCAGGCTCTATCTTTCCAATGCAGTCAATGCTTTCCAATGGGAAACATAAGCAAATGAAACAAATAACATATGTTTCATTTGTGGGCTTGCTCATTTGTTTTGGGGCAAATGAATAAAAAAAAATATAACATGTTCATTGCAGATTGGCCATTCATTTTAAAAAATATACATCTCTAGTATCTAGGAGATGGAACGCATGTGAAAAGTTTCTATAATAAGTAACAAAACCAGAAGCACAGCAAAAACAGGTGCCAACTCTTGGGTTTCCTCCTGCATGCTCTTTTTAGAAGAAAAATATTCAACCCCTTAGCATAATCATCTCTTACATGCCAAGGGGTCTCCAGGCCAAACATCAGGGGTTTAAAGGTATAAATCTCCTTACAAATCGAAAACATGGAAACATGAGAGACACGATAGCTATAGGGCACCAAAGTTACACATGTATTTAATAAACCTAAATCCATAGAGTATACAAAATGTTCAGAAGTATCCTTAAATATTACACAAGAACATTCAAATATTCAGACTGAACATTTGATAATCAAAAGATTCACAAGATAGTCCTGACACATCATGTTTATATTTAAATCATGAACTTTTATTGCATTCACTGATATCAACTCATCTTCCATAATATTTAGACTTTTCTACTATCAGACAAGATAATTTGTTTTATCAATATTGCTCTATTTTACAAATATATCATGTTCTCTGTGAGAATTATGATACCTTTCAGGCATGCTAAAAATATCAAGGATTGCCTTATTTTATCTACAATAAAGCTTCTTGTTATATTTGCATCAAATAATTTTTACAACACCCCCATGGACATTTTAAATATCATTACTGTTCAGTTTGTGAACAATTTGGAGCTTAAAATTATTCATTCACAAACTGGGAAATCATACATGGTTAAAGACTTTGCTAATTATTCTTCAACTTTTACAATTTACAATATAATTTGCCCTGTGAGCTTCTGCATATCAGAAAAATGATCAGACTTAAGAGTAGAATGATCGAATATTGGCGCTATATCAAACAACAAAAGTAGAAGTGCTTGTACAGCTTTCAGCGTTTTTCTCTTTCTCGCTCTCTTTGTGAAAAAGCTTCTCTAAAGAGCCATGTCTTTAAGCTCTTTTTGGAAGTCTTGAAATTTCTCTGTAGACCTCTGTGGGCATGGTGTTCCATAGTATCGGTCCGGCCAATGATAGTGCTCTTTCTCTGACTTGTGTTAGTTTTGCGGTTTTGACTGAGGGGATGGTTAGGAGGGCTTTGTTGACAGATCTCAGGTTTCTTTGTGGGACATGGACGCGGAGTGCTGTGTTTAGCCATTCAGTTTTTTCGTCATGAATTAGTTTATGTATAGTGCAAAGGGTTTTATATTTTACCCTGTGTTCAATTGGCAGCCAGTGTAGTTCAGCTAGCATTTCAGTGATATGATCTCTTTTTCTTTTGCCTGTCAAAATTCTTGTGGCTGAGTTTTGGAGTATTTGGAGTGGTCTTATTGTTGTGTATGGTAATCCTAATAGTAGGGCATTACAGTAGTCAGTGCTGGCATATATTAAAGCTTGTAGGACAGTTCGGAAGTTCGTTTGATTTATTAACGGTTTAAGTTTTCTGAGGACCATTAGTTTGGCATTTCCTTCTTTGACTTTTAATGATATGTGTTGTTTGAGGCTGAGTTCTGTGTCTATTATTACCCCGAGGTTCCGTACTTTCTCGGCTATTTCAATTTTCTGATTGTTTTTTAGTAGTATAGGAGATTGGATGACTGTCATGTTTTTTCGTTCAAGATGGAGGAATTCGTTTTTTTCTATGTTAATGACTAGCTCCATTTGGTTTAGTAGTTGTTTAATGATGTCAAGGTACATGATTGCTAGGTTTAGTGTTTTTTCCAGTGAGTCTTCGATTGGAAGTAATAATTGAATATCATTGGTGTATATGTAGTGTATGATACCCAGGCCCACTAGAAGATGGCACAGTGGAAGTAGGTAGATATTAAAGAGTGTAGTGGAGAGTGCTGATCCTTGTGGTACTCCAGTTACTAGATTTATTTTCTCTGACAATGTGTTTTTTATTTGAACTTGATAATATCTGTTGCTTAGTTATGATCTGAACCAGGCTTTAGTTTTTTCCTTTAATCCAATTTCATCGAGTCTTTTTAGCAGTATGTCATGATTTACTGTGTCAAAGGCAGAGGATAGGTCGAGCATTAGTAGGATGTAATGTTTACCATTGTCAAAACCTCTCATTATGCTGTCAGTCAATGAGAGAAGTAAGGTTTCGATGCTGTAATGTTTGCGAAATCCTTGCTGTGAGGGGTACAGTATATTATTGTTTTCTAGGTGTTCAGTTAATTGTTTCTGAATGATTTTTTCTATTAATTTTGCTATTAGTGGCAGATTTGATACTGGTCTGTAGTTACTCAGTATAAGTGGGTCACTGTTCTTTTTCTTTATTATTGGTTTAATTATTGCTCTTTCAGGTTATCTGGAAGGGATCCTTCCTCTAAGGAGAAGTTTATGATTTTTGTTAATGTGGGGGAGACTATGTTGGCTAGTTTTTTTATGCCATTTGTTGGTATGGTGTCAATTATATGTGGGGCTGGGTTTATCTTTTTTAGCATGGTTTCAATTTCAGGTTCTGTTGTTTCCTCAAATGTGGACCAATATGTACTATCCCTTATGTGCATTTTGATTTCTTGTTTAGTTGTGTTTGGAATTTTGTTTTTAAGGTTTCTAATTTTGTCATCGAAGTATTGAGCTATTTCATTACATTTGTTTTCAGGTAACTCTGTGGGAGCTTCTGTTGTGTCATTGGTAAGGTTTTTGACTATGGTAAATAATGTTCTAAGATTTGAAAATTTTTCAATTTTTGGTCTATAGTATTGTTTTTTTGCATCAAGGATTGTTTGTTTGTAGTGGGCTAGATGTTTTCTACATCTAGTTAGACTTTTATTGGTTTTGTGTTTTTTCCAGTCTTTTTATTTTTTTCTCAGATTTTGCTTGATTTCTTTTATCTTTTGGTTGTACCATGGGTTTGTTTGTTTTGGTTCTTTGATGAGGGTGTGTTTCATCGGGTTGATTTCATCTGCTAGTTTGTTCATTGTTTCTGTCCATGTTTTTGTTGCTGAGTGGCCATCCTTAAACTCAAATTCTTTTAGTTTTTCGTCTAGTTCGTTTCCTAATGTTTCAATGTTAAATGGCGGTTGGTATTTAAATTCTATTGGTTCCATTCTATGTTTTGGCTGGGGCCTCATATATTTAATGGTGGACTGTATTAGAAAATGGTTGGACCATGGAATTTGTGAGTAGTTTGTTTTAATGTGTTCTAAGAAGCTACTATTTATGAATGTAAGGTCAAGTGAGTGTCCTGCTTTGTGTGTTGGATTGTCTGTAATTAATGTGAACCCTAGGGCTGTCATAATGTCCATTAAGGTTCGGCAGGTGTTTGATAAAGGGTGTACATCCATATGTAAATTGAAATCTCCTAACACTATTGTGGGTTTTGTTGTATTTAAGTGTGTTGTGAAGAATTCTATTAGCGGTGATATATTTAGTTCAAGCAGGCTTGGAGGGCAGTAAATAAGACATATTTGTATGTTGAGGGTTTCAAACATAGCAATTTCATGGTTTGTTGGGGTATTATGGGTAGCAGTTTACATTTGTTTTTTTCAGTTATTAGTAGGAGTCTGCCTCCTCTTTTGTTTGCTCTGGGAATTGAGAATACCTCATAGTTCTTGTGTGCTATTTGGTTTTTTAAAACTGTGTCAGATTTTTTTAGCCAGGATTCTGCTATTGCAATTAAGTTGGGTTTGATGTCATAGAGTAGATCCGTGATGATTGGGAATTTTTTGGTTATGGCTTGTGCATTTACTAGTAGGAAGGTGATCATTAGTAGGTTTAAATCTCCATTGTTTATGTTTTTTGTTCTTTTGATTTGTATTAGGTTGTTTGTATTTGTTTGTGTAGTGTTTGTTGCTTTGTATTTTATTTTGTCTTTGTAGTTTTTCGTGTCTTTTCTGCCGTACTTACTAACCTCTCTTAATATCTCAAGTCTCTCCAAATCCCTCCACCCTCTCTTTCTCTCTCTCTCTCTCTCTCTCTCTCTCAATACTATTCTGTCCCCAATCTCTTAATTCTCCCACCCTATCTCAGTCTTTCTTTCTCTCTCAATCACATGTTGTCCCCCAAGCTTTCAATTCTCCCACTAGTCTCTCTCTCGATTCTCCCAATCTAGTGGGTTGTCGGACCCGAGGTAGTATGGATCCATAGGGGAAGGTCCTGTCAGATATGATTGACTTTCTGATTGGGTGACAAGAGAACTGAATCAAGGAAGAACATTTGATGTGATTTTCTTGGATTTCAGAAAAGCTTTTCATATAGTCCCACCTAGGAAGCTCATGAATAAAATGAAAATCTTGGGATTGGGTGCCAAAGTGGGAGAGTAGATTACAAACTGATTGACTGACAGAAGACAGTGTGTAATGGTAAACAGATCCTACTCTGAGGAGAGAACAGTGTTAAGTGGAAAAATTCAAGGATCTGTTTTGGGACTGATTCTGTACAATATCTTCCTAAATTACATTATAGAAGAGATAGAAGATAAAGTTTGTCTTTATCTGGATGTTATTAAGATCTGCACAGAGTAGACATGCCTAAAGGAGTAGAGAAAATGAAGTGTTTTAAGAAAGTTTGAAAAGCGGTTGAAGATTTGTCAGCTAGGTTTCAATGCCAAGAAGTGCAGAGTCATGCATCTGGGATGTGGTAATCTGAAAGAGCTGAATGCGATGGGAGGCAAAAGATTAATGTACATGGACCAAGAGAGGGACCTTGAGGTAATAGTGTCTGGTGATCTGAAGGTAGTGAAGCAATGTGATAAGACAATAGCTAAAGCCAGAGGATGCTGGGCCTTATTGAGAGAGGGATATTGAGTAAGAAAAAGGAGGCGATAATGCCCTTGTGCAAGTCCTTGGTGAGGCCTCACCTGAGTACTATGTTCAGTTTTGGATATCATATCTCAAAACAGATGGAGACAGGATGGAAGCGGTCCAGAGAAAAGTGACCAAAATGGTGTGGGATCTGTATCAGAAGACTTATTAGGAGAGGCTAAAGGATCTAAAGATGTATACCTGGAGGAGAGCAGATCTAGGGGAGATATGATATAGGCCTTCAGATACTTGAAACATGTTAATGCTGCGCAAACTTCAAACCTTTTCTGTTGGAAAGGAAACTGTAGAACTAGGGCTCATGAAATGAAACTCTAAGGGGGATGACTAAGAACCAACATCAGAAATATTTCATCATGGAAAGTGATGCCTGGAATGCCCTCCCAGAAGAGGTGGTATGGATGAAACTGGTAAATCACTTCATAAGGGCATGGGATAGACATGTGGATCCCTAAATACTAGATATTGGAAATGAAAAAGGGGAGCATAAGGATAAACTGCATGGAGTTGCAGTTACTATCCTTAGCAGAAGGCATGGGGGGTAACCTTCAAGGAGTGGCAGTTACTATCCTTACCAGAAGATGTGGGTAACCTGCACAAAGTGGTAGTTAGTACCCTTAACAGAAGACATGGAGTTAACCTGTACAGAGTGGCAGTTATTAGCATAAGCAACTTGCTGGGCAGACTGAATGGACAATTTGGTCTTTGCCATCTTTACTTTGTTACTACGTTCCTACCAGTCTCTTTTTTTCAATCCCATGCTGTCCCTCCAATTGTTCAAAACTCTTACAAGTCTCTCTCTCAATTTCCATACCCTGTCCCTAACAGTCTCTCAATCCTCCCACCATGTCCCCTCCTTTTTCTGACCAGTATTTTACTCTTTATCTCCTGCTATGTTCTGCCCAATGTCTTTGTCTCGCTCTTGTTTCCAACACTCTCTCAGTCTTCCTAAGCATTCTCCAAACTCCACAAGAATAATGACAATGGCTCACCTACTTTCTTTTCACCCATTGTGCTAATTTGTCTCCCTCCTCACCCACCAAAATCTCCTCCTGCCCACAAACTTACTTTTGCTCTGTCTTCATCCCCTCTTGCTCTTTCTCTCGCTCCCTCTGACCCCTCCCTTCAAGTGCCCTCTCTAGGTTTCTCACATATACTTTCCACCATTTCACCTTCCACATATCTACCCCAATATTCATGCCTTTTCAAGTTACTCCCCCCAAAGCATTCACCCCTCTTGCACTGAACCCCTCCCAAATGTCTCTCTCTCTCTCTCTCTCTCTCTCAAATTCTTCTCCTTTCAATCACTATCCCTGGCTCTCTCATCCCTCCACTCCCATCACATGTCTAGCTTCTATTCTCCCCTGTAGCTCTATTACCCTCCCTCTCACCCTTAGCTCTCTCCCCTCCACTTTCACTAACTATGATGGTAAATCATCTTTGCCCTCCCTCCCCTTTCAGCCCCTCTGGCTCTCTCACATACCACCTCTGTATTACCCTGATACCATTTCTGTTTGGTTTTTTTTAACTCTTTATGTATCATTTTAAATTAGTTAACAAGTTAAAACAACTTGACAAGAAATGGTACAAAAGAGATCCAATAAAGCAAAATAAGGAAACTAACATAATAGGAAATATATGATCCCTATAGTACACTGTCAGATCACAAACAGGAGGAATTCAATGGTAATTATGAGAAGAAATATAATAAATCATAAAAAGAAGGGGAAAAAACGCCACATTATGCCAAGGGCTAGGGTCTACAAATATGAATGTGCCGAAAATTGATGATTATGGGCTGGATGTAGGGGCTGCAATATCCTGTCTAATTTTGTCATTAAGGAAAACATTAAGCTGGGAAGGATCAAAAAAGACATATTTAACCCCTTGATATTTAACAACAAAGGGAAAATATAGCCAAAAAAAAGCTCCCAAGCTAACAGCAGGACGCATAAGAAAAATAATTTTCTTATAGACTGAATTACTTTAGGTA
This sequence comes from Rhinatrema bivittatum, assembly GCF_901001135.1. NCBI lineage: Eukaryota > Metazoa > Chordata > Amphibia > Gymnophiona > Rhinatrematidae > Rhinatrema > Rhinatrema bivittatum. The sequence continues at coordinate 72,639,355 of NC_042623.1, forward strand.
CATCTGGGAACATATGAATCTTTAACCCTAGGAAAGAAATATCTCTCTTACAAAAAAACATTTTCACAATAAAGTCCCAATCAGAGTCTAGGGCAAAGATAACAATTAAAGTAGAAGGCACAGCAGCTTCTTCCATTGAATTTTCAAGAAAAGAAGAAAGATAAGAAGAATCAATGGGGCGAACATCTGCAGGATTATCATTCGGATGGGTAGCTTTTAAATTTGGAAGATAATAGGCTTTAGAGATAGGTGGAAGCAGATTTTCTTTGATGGATAAAATTTCCATGAAAGATCTGTGTAATATCTCAGTCGGAGTAATAAGCCTTTTCTTTGGAAAATGTAAAATCCTAACATTACAATGACATATAGTATTTTCCAAGTTCTCCATTTTATTTTGTAAAAGCAAATGTCCAGCCAAAGTGGTATCAACTGAATTTTAGAAAGTGATACCTTTGGACTCCAGAGATTCCACTTGAGATTTAATTTCTGATAACAGAAACTGAGAAGCACAAAATGTGTTTGAAAGTTCACGTCATTGAGAAACAAATTGTGAAAACTGGCTGGATAAATTAGTAATAGCTTCCCAGATTATATCCAGAGTGATATTTGGATGTTTAGGCAAAGGAACAATGATTACCTCAGTAGGAGCCGTTCCACCAGACCCAGCCGTCATATGGGCAGAGGAAATAGCAGACAATGATTCAGCTCCCCCACTGAACAGGCAACCAGCTCCATAGCTTGTCTCCTCCATGCTGGCACCTCCCGATGCTGAAACTGCCAGCTGTATGTATTCATCAGGGTGCGATGGGAGCAAAGCAATCATGTCAGCACCGCCCGCGGGGAGGCCAGGCTGAGGAGGAGCACGACGCTGCTCCGGAGAAAAAGATGATTCATGGTCCGGGGTTGCCAGCAAAAGGACACTTCTTGGCTGGCTACCCAAGGACACCTCCACGGAGCTGATATAAGACTTTTGGCTCCAGATAACGTGATAAGCCATCAGGCCAAATGGAGACAAGCCTGCCGAAACATCATGGAGTGCTCTTGCCCTACCCTTCCTCTTACCCATTGCAAAGCTAAAAAGGGTAAAGATTAGGTAAGAATGAAGAAAATGAAGGGCAAGGGGAAGACCAATGGAGCACCACCCTTGTCCTCTCTCCTTCCTTCTATTTCCCTCCACTCAAGCCTTTATCCCTCTGCATACCTGTTGAAGAACAATGTGGTAGTGTAGACCTTGGGGAAGAATAAGGTGCCAGGCAGTCTCCCTGACTTCAGGGAGATGGGGAAGGAAACAAAATGCACCCCCATCTTCCCCACAGCATAAGCGCATCCTTGTGCTGTTCCCTCCCCCTTAACTCTTGCAAAATTGACCCTTTTCCATGTCACTGACCTCAGAAACATTCACCTCTCCCACCACTTCTTTTTCAAGCATTCAAACCCCCCACCTCCCCCAACATTCACTCCATGCACTTCTCCACCAAGTATTCATCAACTACATTCACCCCCATTTTTCCTTGTCCCCCTTTCTGCATTCACCCCTTTTCCTTTTCCACAAGTTATTCTGGCCTAAATGGGGGATTCCCTCCACCACTCTGCTATCAGCTGAATCAGAAATGAAACCTGACCAGAGCCAGCACCAAAATCTGAGACATATCCCTGATGCTGTACTTTCTGTATCCTATATCTTTATTTATAACTATTTTGTAATTTTTTTTCCCACCCTTTTATTTCAGTGATTCTGTATATTACTTCAGCAACTCCTGTAAACCTGTCATGACATTGTTTTCCAATTCTGAATACCAAGTCTTGGGAGTACAGTGAGCTGCTGGGCCTGGGGCTATGTACACTCCAGCCTCTCCCCTACAGACAGCAAACCAGATGAGAGCCCCCTACTCCAGGCAGAAGTTGTGTGTGTGTGTGTGTGTGTGTATGGTGTGTGTGTGTGGGGGGGGGGGGAGGGGGACAGAAAGGTGACTGGCTCTTTTTTGCTGTCCTGTCAGCTTTAGCCTTATCCCCCTCCTGTCCTCTACTGCTCATGATTGCAGGTGGGAGGAGGGGGAGTAGTACAGTAGGGATAAACAGAAAAAAAAAAAACCTCTGAATTCTGCATCCAGACCCTCTCTTCTGTCTCTGCAGTAACCAACAGCACTGTCAGATCAGGAGGTGGAGGGGTGACTTGAGCATAATGACTCTTCTCCACTCTGTTCTATTTCATGAGCTTCCTGCTCCATTCCCTCCCCTGTCCTCTGCAGGGAGTAACTGAAGCCATGCAGCCAAGAGGACAAGAGCCACATTTTGCACATGAGACAGCCAATATAACATAGTAATGACAGCAGATAAAGACTAAATGGTCCATACAGTCTGCCTAGCAAGTTTCTCATGATAGTAACTATTGCTCCATGGAGGTTACCTCCAAGCCTTCTGTTAAGGGTAGTAACTGACACTCCTTATAGGTTTTCCCATATACCCCTTTCGTCATTTCCATCCTATAGCTTCTTGGGATCTACAGTGTTTACACATGCCCTTTTAAATTCATTTACTGTTTTTGTCCTCATTACCTCTTCCAAGAGGGAATTCCAGGCATCCACCACCCTCTCAGTGAAGAAATATTTATTGATGGTTCTGAGTCATCCATCCTGGAGTTTTATTTCATGACCCCTAGTTCTACAATTTCCTTTCCAACAGAAAGGTTCAAAGTTTGTGCATTATTTTTTAACATATCTTAATAAGAATTTCAGGCTGTTTATGAAAATCTTTCTTGCTAAAAAAAATCTTTTTGCTATCTTTGTTTTAAATTAGAATACAATATCAGAAAATTGTATTTAGGATAGCTGTTTCCCAGATGATGAGCTAAATGTTGGCTTACTAGGAAATAGCATAAATGTATGTAAAAAATGAGTGTGTCATCTCCAGTCCTCAAGATCCATAAATGGGTCAGTTTTATAGGGTATTCCTAATGAATATGCATGAACTAAATTTAATAAAATTGAGTAGGGATAATCATTTTTTTATAATGAAAGTTTAAAATGAAATGAATGAGGCTATTTTCAGTTTGAACCAAAAATAGCCTCTTATGAAAATACCCAAGAATTTTCAGATATTTTCTCATTCTTCAAAATACATGTCATTGGTACTGCGGCCTAGCCTAGAGGCTGGGTTTTGTTGTTGGGGTTCATCACATCAGGTCCCATCACCAAGGCCTAAGTCTAGGCCTAATGAAGGGGCTCAGCACGGATGCCTGACGCCAAAGTCTAAGCCTAGGCCCAATGCTGGGACTTGACCAAGAGGCCTGGTCCCATCACCGAAGCCTAGGGCTAGGCTCAACACCAGGAACTGGCTTGGAGGCCTGGTCCCATCACCAAGACCTATTTCCAAAGCCAGGACTTGGCCCAGAGGCCAGGTCTGACACTGAGGCCTAACAACAATGCCAGGGCTGGCCTAAAGGCTTGGTTTCATCACTGAGGCCTAGGCCAAAACCTGGCATGGAGTTTCGCTGAGAAGCTTGTTCCTGTTGCCAAGGCATAATTCTAGGCCTTATGCTAGGACCTAGTTCAGAGGCCTGGTGCTGTTGCATAGGCCTAGGCTTGACACTGGAGCCTGGTGTGGAGACCTAGAACCATGCTTCCATTCATATTATTTCAAAAATGACACTGCTTGGAAAACACACCAGAGTAATGTCCTTAAAATCCACTCTAGAGGAAATCACCCCACTGATATCACTCTCATATGTCTTCCAAGTAGAGAGCATCATTTTTGGAAGATCACAGATAGAAGAAGACCTGGTTGGGAGGTTGGGAGGTCTGATCCTAGGCCTCCAGGCTGTGACCTGGCATCAGGACTAGTTCTAAGCCTAGGCCTCAGCCATGGAGCCAGGCTTAGGCTAGTCTTTTGTAATGAGACCAGGCATGTGGGCAGGACCATGGTGTTGGGACCAGGCCTAGCCTCATTGTTGGGACTGCACCTTGGGGTCAGGCATTAGCAATTTGCCAAGAATTAGGCTTTGGTTTTGGCCTTGGGGCGGGCCTCAGTGCTGGGGCTGGACTTGAAACCAAGCCTTAGCACATAGGCTGGGCCTTGGGTCTGAGCATAGGCACCAGGGATGGATCTCAGAGTAAGACTTTGATGTTGGAACTGGACTTTGATGCTGGGGCCAGGCCTTGGCATCGGTCTGGGACCAGGCCTTGGTTCTGGGACCAGATTTAGGTCATGGAGGACCCCATCAACAGACCCAAGCATTTTTTTGGGCCTAGGATGGCCCAACTATGATTGCTTAAGGTCCTTTTTTTTTTTTTTTAGCAGTTGGATGCTTTTTGGTTTCAGAGGCTGTTTTTATAGTTTAATTTTTTTTCCATTTGACAAATGAACAAAACCAAAAAGAAATCAAACGAACTGAATCTAGACAAAAAAAAACAAAACCAAAATGAAAAAACAAACAGAACATAAAATTAAGGGGCTAAATATCCCTACAGTTTGAGCACGTAACTCTATCTCATTTATATTAATAAGGAATATCCTGAAAACTCAACCTAAATAATAGTGGACTACCGCCAGCATGTTCCTCTTTGGATGGTGCTACTTAGCCGACTACCATCCTATCTCAATAGAATAAACTCCCTTGCTGCTTATATGTTGCTCTCCGTATCCTGAAGAATTATGCTCTCCCCCCCTTTCATAAGAATCATGTAATCTCCTGTTCGTCCTGTCTGTGTTCATATTGTACCCTGCTCTGAATGTAGGAAGGGCAGGCAATAAATGTTTTTAAATAAATAAATAAACCTCAAGGACCAGAGTTGGACACTCTTAAGCTAAAATAAGTTGCTTTATACATCTTTCTTTAGACTTTGAATAATATATCACCCTAGAAGGTAGTGCAGAGGTTCCCAAATCTGTCCTGGGGGATCCCCAGCCATTCAAAAGATAAAATATACATGCTTTGGAGGCAGTGCATGCAAATTTATCTCATACATAGTCATTTTGGATATCCTGAAAACCTGACTGGCTGGGAATCCTCCAGTACAAGTATGGGAACTACTGTGCTAATGCATTTAAACTGGCTATTTTTTTTATTTCTCATGGTTTTTTTGAAAGTATATACATCTACATATTTGTATATTTTAATGTACATTTGATTGTTCCTATTCATTATGAATTTGCAACAATTGTATTGCAATGATTTTTATAAATTAGGTCAGTATGGAAATAGACATATTTCTAATTAATGAAATATCACATTTATTTCCATTATATTGGAAGTCACACTATTTTAGAAATATGATTTGGATAAATAAATGTTTTTCTTATGAAGAATAATATCTTAAATAGCTGTTTACTTTTCACTTCATCAGCAAATGATAATTTTGAACACAGTCAACACTCTGCAATTTTGTGCATATGAAGGCAATCAATTTCTTTAATGAGCTTCATATCTGCAGGAGGTTGAGAAGACTACAAATGTGTTAGCATCTTTCCTGTGACTTTTATGAATCATTAATCCATACAACTCATACATGGATAAGTATACTGATGTTTCCTGAGTATCTTCATGACTGAAATGTTGTAACAAGTCCTGTTGACCATAAGATTATTTATGAACATATGGGGCAGTTTTAAAATAGCCTGCCAGTGAGTCAGCAAACACATGTATAAGTTACACCAATTGTCAAAGCATACTTATGCAGATATGTTTGCCTTAAAAATTTCTCTACCAAAACAACCTACACACAATTATGCATGCTTATTTGTGTATAGAAAGTTTTAAGGGAAATTTATGCTCATACTTTTGAAAACCCTTAAGTATGTGCATAAGTCCAAACCCCCTCCCCCAGTCCAATCGACTCCCTCACAGGATTCCAGCTTTGGATATATTTTTTAAAGTTTTATGAGTTTTTGCCTCTACGGCCAACTTCATTTGAAATTCTCTCTTAGCCTGCCTTATCAATGTTTTACACTTAACTTGACAATACTTATGCTTTTTCCTATTTTCTTCAGCTGGATCCTTCTTCCAACTTTTGAAGGATTTTTTTTGGCTAAAATAGCCTCTTTCCCCTTACCTTTTAACCATTCCGGTAATCATTTTGCCTTCCACCTTTTTAATGCAAAAGGAGAGAAGGGAGGGAGAAAGAAAACAGAGAGGGTGGTTACCCACAACAAACAAGCTTGTGTATTATCTTTTGCTATGCAGTACTCCCTACTAGCTGTGTGCTGGCCTGGTGCATAGCAATGGAGTCTAAACTGTACTTTCTGTAACAACAAGATGGACAAAGGTGGGGATAGGAGGAGACAGGAGGAGACTTACAGCATAAGGCAAGAACTGTCTCACAGTGACACAAAACTATATGCAATCCATATAAAAACTATATGACAGTATTTTTCTCTCAGAAAAGACAGAAAATTATGATACACTAATCCACGTGGAGGCTAATTAGATTTGGCTAATTGTGGGACAAGGAAGATATGGAGATTTGTCTGTCTAGATTTACTCAGTGATTAGATCAATGTCTTTTATATCCTGTTAAGTTTAATGTTTATTGTTCTGATGATGGAAGGTCTAAATTAAATGTAGTATATTTGAATACACTTTCTGTCTGAAAAAAAGGAGGTTGAGGTTACAGATCTTTTATTGCAGTATTGCATAGATATTTATTGCAGAGTCTTCACATAAATCTTCATGTATGGTTCTGCTTAATAAGTCATGTCCTAGTTTCACACATGTGGTATTGCCTATGCCTGGTATAAAAAGAAGAGAAAGTTTGTTAGTGAATTTTAAGTGTGTTATGATGGTTCTTAATTTGATTGCCCAACCGGTGGACTGTTTTGAGCATTTGTTGGTACAAATTTCTAGTGTCACATTCTGCCTGGTTTATATGCCAGCTAACCAGAATGTAGCAGGTTTTGAAGCATGCTGTCTCTGTTTTTCCTCTCTTCAATTAACCCATCAAAATGTAATTGCTTTAGGTGAATTTAATATTCACTTTGAAGATATGCAGGTGTTGTATGTTAAGATTTTTTCTTCAGATATGGATATTTTGGGTTTCTCTCAGAAAAAGCAATAACTTTCAAAGTGACACACTTGTGCACATGTGCACGCATACATGGATACACCAATTTTATAACATGTGTGCATTTATGTGCATGTATGTCATCTCGAGAGCGTTCATGGGGGGAATTTAGTAGATGCATGCTGCAACGCATTAGGCCTATTTTGCAGTTCCATCCCAGTTCGCCCCAATAGAAGAGAGAACTTCCTAAACCTCTACCTAACTATCCTCCCCTTTATCCTACTATCCTCGACCCTTCAACCATGCTAACTACCCTTTTCTTTTATTTACCTACTTACATGTAACCCATAGCAGAAGCAAGTTACACAGTTGTGGGATCCCAGTGTGCGCTAGTGTGTGTAACTGACTGCATGGTACAGTCCCAGCCCTCCCATGCCTCGCCAAGACACACCAATGTCACCATCTCCTTTTTGCCAAAACTTTATTATCCATGTACTGGGAGATATGCGTGTGGCTGGGAGAATTTTAAAACCTGCAAGGCCATCACGTGTCCAAGTCACGCACGTATCTCTCGGTTTTGCCGCACGCAACCCTTTTAAAATCTACCTCTTAATTTCTCCTTCCGCTAATATAAATACAGCCATGTTTCGGATCTAATTTTTATTTCTGATCAGCTTTGCATTGCAGGGTCAATTTTGTAAGGAATTTATATATTCCTTGGTCTGATCATCATGTTTTAATTTTTAATGTGGAATTTGAGTTGGGCTTAAAACCTTTAAGTAAGGAGCACAGAACTGTGAGAAGGAAATTTGATCCTGAGTTATTTTATGAGGCATGGAATGAAGTAGACCAGTCTTTGGATTTTACATCTGCAGAGGAAGCTATTTTTTGGTGGAATGGTAATTTAGCTGGGTTTTCTGAAGATTTAACTTGTCCTAAATTAGTGGAGAAGCATTTTAAAGCTAAAACCACTCCTTGGAAATATTGATGCTTAACGTGATTGTAAGCAGAATCTTAGGAGAGCTAAGAGAAGATGGGAAAAGTAAAAAATGGATGACAGAGAAGTGTTACAAAGAAGATATTGCTTCTTATAGGTTTTTATTGCATGACACAAAGAAATAGTATTTGTCAGGGTTGATTTCCAGTTCACTTAATAAGCCTCTAGAGATTCTTGGTCTTGTTAAATCTCTAGTTAAACTTCCTTTGACAACAGCTTCACATATGTTAGATGCCAAGAAGTTAGCAGTTTTTCCATGATAAAAGTCTTTAGTTTCTAACTTTGAGTTTGAAAATTCATGGAATGTTATTGGAGATTATGTTTCTGATTGTGATGATAATTGCAGGTGGTCTTAGTTTTTAACAGTATCTAGTATGTCTTTATCAAATGTACTGACTAGGATAAAGATTTCCGGTGTTGATCTTGATCCATGCCCATTTTTATAAGAAAAGAATAGGATTCCTTTATTTGAAAAATTTCTATTGCAGTTCATTAATCTCTCCTCAATTTGGGTCAGTTCCAGCAACTCTGAAAAGAGCAGTAATTAGGCTATTTTGCAAGATTCATCTATTTCATTGAATAACTTGACTAGATACTTCCCAATTTCTAATTTGTGAACTATTGCAAAAGATTTTTTAAAAATGTGTGTAAATGCAGATGGATGATTTCTAGAAGTTTATGATATTTTGCATGATAAATAGTGAATATACTAATACATTTAAAGGACCCTAATTGAACACATTCCTACTTCCATGGTAACCTAAACTTAACTAGGAACTGAACAAATTTAAGATGAAGGCAGGACAAATGGTTGGATATGAAAATTCCACTGCACAAGTTAGCCAAATAACTTTTTATCCTTCTAAAACGTTTCCAGGCTATCTCAAGGGCAGGGCAGAAATGTTCTGTGATGGAACCAGCTGTCCAGCTAACCTCTAGATTTATCAAAATGCTATAAATAGAGCAGAAATAGCACCTGCATTAAAATGGGTGTGGGGGGGAATGGGGTACAAGAGGAGTTGATTTGGACAATTCACTCTCTACCTAGCTTGTTGCACTCTCTACCTAGCTTGTTTGAAGCTAGGTAGAGAATGCATTGTACAAATCAACTCCTCTTGTTCCTTTCCTCAATTGAAATGACAGAAAATTTTCAGTGATGTGTACGTTCCTGTTTGTATCACCTACTATGTATATAAAACCACACCGCCAAACTACCCCTCCCCCCCCAAACCCCACTCCATTGTGGATAAATAGTAGAGTGACAAAATGCTCTCTCTCTCTCTCTCCCTCTCCCTCCTGCCCAAATGGCATATGAAATAAAAACCTTTACAGAGTCTCTCCCTCTCTCTCTCTCTTTCCCTCTCTCCTTACTCTATCGCATTTGATGTTAGGAGCTTCACATTTCCCTTATCCAGCTAACTTTAAGATAGCCAAGAACATGTACCAGCATGCCTGCATTGCTGAACATCTATGCAAAGTTAGCCGAATACGTTTATTCATCTAACTTTACTAGCCTGCCAGAGGCTGAATATCGATCTCTATATACATAGCAAATTCTAGAGTAGATGACCTTAAGGTCTATATCTGGCACCTGAAATGCATAAAGGAATGCAAAGAGAAGAGAGAAGGAACACATATTATTAGTATTCAATTGTAGTGAAGGTCAAACAGGATGAATAATAATAGGATTTTGAACTTGTACGAGTCCAGAAATTCTCTGGACTTGTTGTTTAAGATTCTGATGACTGGATTGCACTTCCTCCCAGTGGATAGTTATTGCTATGGTAAAGAAACTATAAATTCCTTTTTTGATAGAATATTTGGAAACCAATGATATTCTTTCATATTTATAATGTATGACAGAATACCATGTGTATGAGATGGTTATCATCCCAAATGCATTACACAAAATATTCCAGGTCGCTAATTATTTCCCAACATGATCTCTGAGGGAGGCTTGTAATGCAATTTTAATTATTTATAATAAGATCAACATAGAATTTAATGCAAAAGAGATTATCTCTGTTGTCGATCTCTATCCTTGTCAGCTGGCGAATGTGATTCTGTTTGCATTTGCTATTTACAAGAGAAAACAGGAGGTAATATATGACTTAAAACAGGTAGATTTGACAAATGCCAGAGCGAGAAATGCTGTGTATCTACGTTGTGTTTATTTAATTAGTTATGATATGAACAGCAGGTAAAAATTGCTTTCCCCGGGAGTTTAATGCTGCTTCACATCAGGTTGTTGGAATTGTTATGAATCACTAACTGTATTTGAGGTTTGAGGAGTCTCTATTACATTATCAAAAAAATAAGAGATGGCAAGTGCCAACAGGCTTGCACTCTGAGAAGTGATATAGCAATATTTTATATGAGTTTTTACTTTAGATATGATGTGTTTTACAAATGAATTATACAAAAAGAATTCGGATTCTATTTTAAGAGAGAATTCCATTCCAAAATGTTTCATTATCAAACAACAGTTTTGTGTGATTTTACAAATAATAATTCCCATGTACTATCATGTAATAAAATTTGCAAGTAAGATTTTGCATGCAAAAATGCAGACCCTTAAATTTTAGGGGGGGGGGGGATTGTGCAGCTTATTAATTCTGAGTTTTGTGAAATCTGACGTGCAAAAATGTCTTGCAAGCCAGTTTTCACTGGTGCATATATCTACTTCGGGAGGACTTTTCCTCATGAAAGTTTGCATGAATATTCTTCGCTACCCAGTTTGTTTGTGTAGCAAATTTTCATATGAAATGACTGTAAACTGAAGGGAAATCCCACATTTTAGTATCTCAATCTCAATGATATGAGAAAAAGTAGATGGCAAGACAGGGAAGAAAAGAGAATGAGGAAAAACAGAGAAAAGACCAGAAAAATGGGGCATAAAACTAAAGGGAAAAAATCTGCTTGGTAAGATGGATTTTCAAAAAATTAGTCATTCTGTATATGAGTAAAATAAGGGTTAATGGGGTAAGTCATTTGTATCCACATAAAACAGATTTTAATAGGTCAAAAGTACCTGCATTTTTCCAGAATACATGAACATTTAAATGCACTAAAATCTAAGGGGCAGATCTTAAAACATACGCATGGGCGTAGATTTGTTCACACAACCTGGCGCGAACAAATCTACACCCGTTTTTATAACATGCGCGCGCTGCCGCGCGCATGTTATAAAATCCGGGGTCGGCACATGCAAGGGGGTGCACACATGTTCATCTTGCGCGCGCCGATCCCAAGGGGAGACACGCTGGCTTCCTCCGTTCCCTTGCTCTGAAATCGGAGCGGCCTTGAAGGGAACATTTTTTCCGGCCCCCCCCCCCCCCCGGCTTCCCTTCCCTTCCCCTATCTAACCCACCCCCCATCCCTAACTAAATCCCCCCCTACCTTTGTCGAAAAAGTTACGCCTGCCCAAGGCAGGCGTAACTTGCGCGTGCCGGCTAGCTGCCGGCGCACCATTTCCCGGCCTGGGGGCTGCTTCGGAGGCCTCGGCCACGCCCCAGGAATGCCCGCAGGCCGGCCCCATGCCCACGGCCCTGCCCCCGGAATGCCCCCAAATGCCGCGCCGCCCCTGACACGCCTCCGACACGCCCCCCAAGCAAAGCCCCGGGACTTACACACATCCTGGGGCTTTGTGCGCGCCGGCGGCCTATGCAACATAGGCACGCCGGCGCACAGGGCTTTTAAAATTTACCCCTAAGATGGTAACTTCTAACCAGGCATGAGGGCACACATGTGCGTGCGTTCATTGGCCCATGCCCAGGGATGCAGCCATTATATTATATACACATATATATGTACCATGCTATAACATAGTTTCATCACATGCATATGTGCAAGCAATATTAAGTGGATGCACTCCTAAGCGTGAAAATGCCGCTTCTACCTTGTAAGTGGGGGGATTTTAATAGATCCCAGTTCGACCAGGTAAGGAACAGGACTTTCAGCCTCCCTCCCCCCCACACTTTAATAGCCTCCCTTATCCTCTGTTAGCCCTGACCCTTAAAACTCAGTCAATCTACCTATTTACCATTATTTTAGTACTTAAGCCTCCTCCTCCATAGCAGAAATATAATTCGGTGGCTGGGGGCCTTGGCGCACCTGTGCACATAAGTATTTCAGTGCTAATTTAAAGTTGAAATCCAGGAATGCCCATGCCCTGCCCAGATCAAGCTCACACCCTGCCCCTTTTTTGGAACTTTTCGTTTGAGTGTGTAAAGCGAGATATGTGTGTGCAGACAGGCAGGCTTTTAAAATCCGCTCAGCGTGCCTCAGCACCGGGCTTTTAAAATTCATCTTTAAGACTGTGAAAGGTGAAATTTTTCATTTTCTTCACTTTTTCATTTCAGGGGTTTTCTTTCTTTTAGGGGGGGATTTGGTTTGTTTAATGTACATTTTGATTTGTTTTGTTTCCTGAACTGCAATAAACATTCTTTTCTTTTCTTTTTTAAAGCAAAACAAAAAAAGAAATGCCCTTCACTCCCCTTTGCCCGCCCTCTATTTCCCCTTTTTCCCCTTACCCCTCTTACACAGATGCGGTCCATCTGTAAAAATGGCTCCAACCTTAGGGCTGGCCAGCACCATGATATTTTACTGCTTTAAATAATACATGCTGTTTTACCACTATAAAGTAGTACAGCCACTTGTTTTGCATCTGTATTACTTTAAAGTGGTAAAACAACATGGCAACAACCAGCCAGCCCTGAAGCCAGGGCAATTTTTAAAGGAATTGGTAGGGCAGGAGTGATTGGTGATTGCTCCTGCCTGGGTCAAATCTATGGGGACGACAAGAGACAGCAAGGGCTCTGAGGTTGTGCTTTTTATATTAAAACATTTCTTGGTAAATAGTGCATATATTTGCTGAAACATAATACACAAATATTTTGGGGGATTTTTAGGCCCAATAGGTATTCATTCCAATAGATATGAAGCAAACCGAAAATGACCATTTTTAGAATACACTTTCATTTCAAATGATTGCACTTCTTTACTAAAATATTGAAGTCTAGGAGTGTCACTTGGTAAATGGGAAAACGACCTACATGTGTATAATTTTCTGTAATGAAAATACACACTCTGTCTTGTAATCTCCGGTCAGCCACTCAATATTTGCTAGCTGTTCCTTCTCCTAAGTTCGTTCACCTTTGTGAAACACGAGAGCATGCATATTGCTTCGCTGGCTCAGTTTCTTGGAATTCTCTATATCTTACAATCAGGAACAACCAGTGCAGGCTCTGAAAACATTTTTATTCAAGCAAGCATTTGAGATTGTAGATTAGCCTCCTTATGTTTCTATCTGTTAGGAGTATAAGGCTCTCTACATGTGATACTTTTATCATCTAGGTATCATTTATTGTCTCATATGTCGTTTTTATAATTTTTATTGTTTTAATAGTATATTTGTGTAAGGGTTCTTGTAATCCACCCTGCACAATTTGGAGGGCGCGGGATATAAATAATTTTAAATAAATAAATGTAGAGAAAAAGTTTAAGCACAGGAAGATAGGTTTTCAAGGGCCTGCACATGCATCCATGTGCACATGGCTCCTGGCACAAGCACACGGACGCGGCAATTTTATAACATGCGTACATCGCCACACTCATGTTATAAAATATGTTTTCCTTGCTTACATGCACGCCAGATTTTAATATCAGCATGCGCATGTGTGGGCAGGTGGTGTCTAGCATGCGCAAGGAGGGGATTTTAAAAAATAACGTACGGTGATGTGAACAGGCCTACACCAGTTTCTTCCCAGTCCACTCCAATAAAGGAGCGGACTGGGAAGGAACTTTCCTATTCCCCTACCTAGCCTTCTTACTTTTTCCCCTCTCCTCCCCAACTCCTAAATCTACCCTATCATAATGTTTTTGTTTTAGAACTTACCCGATCCTCTGAGCAGGAGTAATTTCCGGCTTGCGTGCACTTCCTTGGGACAGGGCCTAATGGCTGCTGTCCCATTCGGCCCCCACCCTGCCCTGGTCAGACCCCGCCCTCCTGAGCCACATCTTTCAAGGAGCCTGGCACATTTGCGTATATCAGGAGATATGTGCATGTCCAGGCCATTTTTAAAATGTACTTGGAGAGCGCCCAGCCACGTGCATATCCCCCAGTTTTTGCACGTGCCGGGCTTTGAAAATTTGTGCTAGGGAAAGTAATTTTCAAAGGCATTTATGCTTTACCCATATAAACAGCTTTTTATAAAATTGCCCACCACATATTTATTTATGTGTTTATTTATTTATTTAGTCAGAAACTTTTATATACCGTTATTCTAAAAGTCAATGATAACAATTTTCATGATTAAAGTAGAATTGAAATAACATAAAATAAAATAAAACTTAAAGCATTCCAATTCATAAACATAAATAATAAAACTCTAAGATAATTTACACAAAAGTTAACTCTAAAAATTAATATAAATGAATCATAAAAATTAATAAAACTAAATCATAAAAACAGAATCACTATAATCAAAGAATGATTAAAAGAAAAGTAAAATGAAATTGTTAAATGCCTTCAAAACATCCTAGTGTAATCTTTTTGCAAGCATTGATATAAAATGTCAATTTAAAATAACATCTTTAAATGCCTTCTCAAATAACCATGTTTAAAACTAGATAGTCCATTTGCGTTCTTAATTCTGTAGGAATTGTGCTCCACAATTTTGGTCCAGCTACTGATATCGCTCTCTCTCTGACCTCGCTTAGGTGTGCTGTGCGCATTGATGGGATTACAAGCAAACCCTGATTAGCCGATCTTAAGCTTCTTTGTGGAGTGTATAGGTGAATAGTAGCCTTCAGCCACTTTGTTTTCTCATTGTTCAAAGACATGCAATAAACATAGGACCTTCCATATTTCCTGTATGTGTGTAAACTTAACTGGACTGAGTGGAGGCATTCCCAGAGGTAGAACTGGGAAGGGGTTTGGATTTATGCACATACTTTTGGATTTTCAGATCTAAGACGGTAACTTTTAAAGAGGAGTGTGGGCGCACGTGTGCATACATTCATTGGCCCGCGCCCAGGGACATGGCCATTTTATAACATACGCGCATATATGTCCATTTGTTATAAAATAGTCTGAACATGCATTCATGTGCATGCAATTTTAATTGGGGGGATTTTAAAAGACATGCACGTCGACACCATTCTCAATTTTCCCAGTTCATTCCCAGTTTGCATAGGTAAGGAATAGGACTTCAAACCTTCCCCCCCCCCCACACCCAGTTTAATAGCCTCCCTTCTCCCCTGTTAACCCCAACCCTCAAAACCCTGCCAATCTTTTAATCTTTATTTTATTACATACACATCCTCCATAGCAGAAGTTATGTGGCAGAGGATCCCAGAGCATGCCTGTATATGCGTAAGTATTTACACTCAAATTTGAAGTTGAAATCTACACCCACACCCTGCACCTTTTTGAGCTTTTTCATTTGTGTGCATAGCAGCAGACATCGGTGACTTTTAAAATCTGATCAGTGTGCGCCGGCCTGACCTATGCTCATTTCTCCCAATTTTGACGCATGCTGGACTCTTAAAATTCACCTTTCAGTATATAAATTTTCCTGAAAATGTATGTGTACATTTTATCAGGGTATAATTATGTATGGGTTCTTTTGGTAGGGTAATTTTCAAAGTGAACATTAGTGGTGGTAGCCCCCAAAAGTTTCATTGTGGGTTTCGTTTTTTCATTTCAAGATGGGCCATTTTGGGTCCATCCCAGCTCATTTTTTTTTTGTTTGTTTTCATAGTAAACAAAAAAACAAACAAAAAAAAACAACTTGTCCCAACCCTTCCCTTTTATTTATTTATTTATTTGTTTGTTTGTTTATTTATTTATTTAAAGAATCTTCTATACCGAAGTTAGTCGAAACATCACCTCGGTTTACATGGAACAAAAGCAATGGAAATTACAAGTAACAGGGGAAGGGTAGGGGGTACTTTTAACGTAATATTAACCCTCTCACACACAGCTGAACACCCTAGCCCACCTTCCCGACTGCCGTAGGACTCACCAATAGTCCTGGTGGTGTAGTGAAGGGGACCAGCAGCTGCCATTATTGAAAATGGTACCATTCACCCTTTGCCCTTATCTTGTGATGGGGTTGCCGGTGCCATTGGGCAATATGTGCTGTTTAATGCACCTTAGAGGAGTACCATGGCTTGATGCATCTCCCTGTTAGCCAGGGGCCTCAGAATGCTCCTGTTTTGCTCCTCACATATCCAGATAACATTTTAGTTGGATAAAAAGGTTTTTGAATAAGTAGCAGCTGCTGAATGCAGTCAAATATTGAAATAGCGCCACTTAGCAAGATAAGCTCAAACTTATCCGGCTAAGTTGAGCTGAATATTGGCCTTTATATAATTAGACAAAGAAAAAGCAGACTGATCCCTGGCCCTTACCCCAGTCACATGGTTGGGGCAAGGTCAGATTGGTGCCATTTTGAAAAATGGCACCAACCAAGCAGGGTGTGAGGGTGTGCCCCAGCCCTGATGCGAGAGCTGCTACTTTAATTTAAGGTTTCAGGGGGTGCAGGAAAGGGGTGGGTGGTGAGGTTTGGCATGTGAAAAGGGGCCAGGGCTTGGGACCCTAATATTTTTGAAGCTTTCGGGGGATGGTGCCAGGGGTTGGGGAGGCAGCCTCACTATTTTTTTTTTTATTTGGAGGAAGAGGGCCAGGGTACTATTTATTTTGACTACTATTTGGGGGAAGGGGGTTGGGGGAGCTTCATATTTTGAATACTATTTGAGGAAAGGGTCCAGGTAGGGCTACTTATTTTGGCTACTATTTGGGGAGAAGAAGGGGCTGCTTTTTCCTATGTCTATGTGGGGGGAAGGGGTAGAGGAATGGAATCACAGCTACATTTTAACTATTTTTACTTTTGGGGAATCAGTCTCACCATTTTCACAAACATTTGTTTTGGGCCAGCAGCCTTTTAAGGTGGTGGTGGCCCCTTGAGGTTGGGTGCCGCCATAGCATTAAAGGGTCACTACACATGTTCTTTCATCCTGCAATATTTAAGAACAAAAGAACATGCTATACTGTGTCAGACCAAGGGTCCAGCAATCCCAGCATCCTGTTTCCAACAGTGGCCAATCCAGGCCATAAGAACCTGGCAAGTACCCAAAAACTGTCTGTTCCATGTTACTGTTGCTAGTAATAGCAGTGGCTATTTTCTAAGTCAACTTAATTAAAAGCAGGTAATGGACTTCTCCTCCAGGAACTTATCCAATCCATTTTTAAACACAGCTATACTAACTGAACTAACCAAGTCCTCTGGCAACGAATTCCAGAGTTTAATTGTGCGTTGAGTGAAAAAGAACTTTCTCCGATTAGTTTTAAATGTGCTACTTGCTAACTTCATAGAGTGTCCCCTAGTCTTTCTATTATCCGAAAGAGTAAATAACCAATTCACATTTACCCGTTCTAGACCTCTCATGATTTTAAACACCTCTATCATATCCCCCCTCAACTGTCTCTTCTCCAAGCTGAAAAGTCCTAACTTCTTTAATCTTTCCTCATAAGGGAGCTGTTCCATTCCCTTTATCATTTTGGTCGCCCTTCTCTGTATCTTCTTCATCGCAACTATATATTTTTTGAGATGCGGCGATCAGAATTGTACACAATATTCAAGGTGCAGTCTCACCATGGAGCAATATAGAGGCATTATGACACTTTCCATTTTATTCACCATTCCCTTTCTAATAATTCCCATCATTCTGTTTGCTTTTTTGACTGCCGCAGCACACTGAACCGATGATTTCAATGCGTTCTCCACTATGACGCCTAGATCTCTTTCTTGGGTTGTAGCACCTAATATGGAATCCAACATTGTGTAATTATAGCATGGGTTATTTTTCCCTATATGCATCACCTTGCACTTATCCACATTAAATTTCATCTGCCATTTGGATGCCCAATTTTCCAGTCTCACAATCTGCTTGTGATTTAACTACTCTGAACCATGAGACAAAAGAATATGACATAGAGCTGCAAATCTTTTTCGGGGGAGTGGCCTCACTATCACGGCAACACTATCCCCCATGATAGTGGAACCCCTCCCGTAAAACGACATCATGGCTTGATTGATCTAGGGGTAAGTTAGCTGGAGAAGTTAGACTTGCTATTCAACTGAATTAAACTTAGCCATATAAACTTATTAGGATAATTATTAGATAGTGGTGCAGTCGTGCCACTGAACATCTTGGCCAAGTAAGCTCGATAAGTTTATCTAGCTAACTTATTCAGCCAGATAATGTCTGAATATGGACCCCCACTGTTTTTTCCCAACCTCGTAAACACAGACATGGTGGTGAACTGCTTGTCATCTTTAAAACCACTCTTGCATTAACTTTATCTGCTATTGATTCCATTACTCACTTTGAATTATTGTTATTTACCAGTTCTTTATGGTGTACTTGCTTAGTCTAAGCACCGCCTAATTTTCTTGCTTCTTATTTGTCACTGTTCTTTGAATCTTTGATTTTCTCAGGTTAATCTGGAAAACCTTACTGTTTTAGGTAACTTCAATTAACATGTGGATCAAGTTCCACTATCAATGATGTGTGAAGATTTTCTTGACATCATGTCTTCCTTGGGCTGGGAACAAATGAAAAAAACCTTGACTCACTGCTAAGGCCATACCTTGGATTTAATATTTCTGAACCATGAAAGGTTTTCTCCTGGGTTAAAGGAATCCATCTGCCTTAAAGTGCCTTGAACTGGTCATTTTCTTATTAAATCTAAACTGGCTATTCCTGGACTATATAACCCTTAGACTTCTCACTCTTGTTCTTGTCCTAAACTAGGTCATGTAGGTTGACCATGCTGCTTTTTATTGAGACTGTTTCTGCATCAACTCAATAGAATGATTCACTTATGCTTAGCTGATATTGCCCCTGTCATCATTCCAGGGAAGAGTCATCTGCCTTAGTATAAGCCTTAACTCAAGGTTGCCAAATGCTTGTTGAATCGTTCTAAGCATTGTTGATTTGAAGTCTTGAGTTTGACTGACAGAGCTTGATATATCTCAGCACTTGATAAATATAAGTTATCTTAGAAACCTGTAAAAAAAACTATATTTTTATACTCACATTAACTCTGCTCTGAATTAGTGAACAGAACTGTTTTGGACCATGAAATACCTGAGGACTCTTTTTGGAGCATGCTGCTTGTCCAACTATTACTTGTGATTTATTTGTTAATTTTTTAAAGATGAAGTTGATAGCATCAATGCAAATTTTCCGGAACATGTTATTGTAGATACCTCATCTGTTGACCCAGATGTTGACAACTGGTCTTATTTTGATATGTCAAGTAATTAATTCTCTAAATAATTCCTTTTGTCTGTTATGGTTATTGATGTTTGGGTGGATCCTTGGACACTGTGGCAGCTCATAACGCCCATGGGGGGCAGTCCCGTGAGGGACAACAGTGTTAGGCTAGACTCTGGACCCACAAACACAGATTTGAATCTTTTATTAAACAGTTTTGGAAGCCACCAGAGGTGGCAGTAGTAAGTAGTAGATGTTGAGCGCAGCTGGGCTGGTCTCCTACAGAACGCTGGAACAGCGAGTCCTCTGTTAGGCATTACTGTAGTGGAAAGAGACTGAGAGTTATGAGTACACAATAAGAAGCATTCAGAGTTCCAGGTAGAATGAGGAGAAGCTCCGAGGCAGGGAGAGCAGGCCCTCGAGGAGCGAGTACCTGATCCCTTAGAGCAGGGAGACTCAGTTGTATTGTACTCATGTAGCAGTAACAGAGATTCCACTAGATGAGAGGTCTGGCACCAGAACAGAGGGCAGGCCCTCGAGGAGTGAGTACCTGATTCCAGTGAAGCAGTACTGTGGAATAGATGGTAGTTGTACTCACAGATGGAAACTGTTAGTGAAGTCTTCCAAGTAGAAAGGTTTGAAGATGCAGGCAGCGACTCAGTGAACATGGGCCCTCGATGAGCAAGTACCAGTTTCCTGATAGAACCTGAAAGAAGCAGAAGAGGCCCCCGAGGAATGGGTACCCCGAAGGGTGTAAGAGTTCCAGATAGCGCTGGAGTGGCAGAGCAGCTTCGGTACGGAGAGCGAATCCCATCCATAGAGTTACCGTTGCTAACTCAATGAGCTAGCAAATACTGTAGGCTTAAATATCCAGGCAGCAGGACGCCCCTGAGGTTCGCGCCAACGTGGAAATAAAGATGAGGGTAGCGTGTGCGCACGCGCCCTAAGGTACCTTGGTGGAGCATGGCGGGAGGTAGCACCAAAGCCAGTCCGGGGACGCCGGAGAGGACGGCAAACAGATGCCGCGGCAGCCAGTAGTCCGAGGTGAGCGGGAGGAGCCGCAAGTAGTGAGAGGTAGGCGGGGCGAAGCCGTCGAAGACCGACAGTCACAACACTGTCCTGTTAATTTTTGCTCTATTTTCATTATGAAAGTTGATTGTTCTTGTGTTGCTGACTCTCACTAAGGGGTACATTTTAAAACACAGCGAGCACACGTACTTTTGTTCGCGCACCAGGCACGAACAAAAGTACGCCGGATTTTATAAGATATGCGTGTAGCCGCGCATATCTTATAAAATCCGGGGTCTGCGTGTGCAAGGGGGTGCACATTTGTGCAACTTGCGCACGCCGAGCCCTGCGCATGCTGCCTGTTCCCCCCACCTTCCCCTACCTAACCCCCCCCCCCCCCCGGCCCTATCTAAACCCTCCCCACCTCTGTCGCACAAGTTACGCCTGCTCGAGGCGCCGACCGAGTCACGCCCCCCGACACGTCCACCCCAAGAAAGCCCTGGGACTTACACGCATCCCGGGGCTTTGTGCGCGCCGGAAGCCTATGCAATATAGGCTCGGTGCGTGCAGGGATGTTTTTAAAGGGTTACGCGCGTACCTTATGCGCGTAACCCTTTTAAAATCTGGCCCTAATTGTATTAATGCCTCATTATCTGTTGGTTGAATGCCTGTTTTACTTAAGGCCTAGATTCATCAAAATGTGATAATTATCATATGGATAATGCAAAGGGGTGAGGCTATGATAATTCAAGTGTTACTGCTCTGTGAGCTATATTAGCACAGGTACTTTATCATACTGGTGTTAAAGCCATTATACCCTGTGATTATTCTACTTTACAAGTTATAAAGGAGAGAGAGACACTTTATAGGGCTTTACAGTATTCAACTATTTATACCACTATAGGAGGGCCAGCTAGTAACTTGAGGTGAGGTTTTAGTGGTGGTCTAGGTTTTGGGGCCAGTTTTACATGCAGAGTAAGAAGTACAAAGTAGACCTCAGAGAAGATTTGATATGATTTGGAGTGAGGAAAGTCAGACTAAAATGAGATTACTTCAATGTTCTCTCACCCTAGCTTGATAGTACCCTGGTAGAGAGTCCATCAATCTAGGGTGAGAGAACATTGTAGAAATCTCATTTTTGTGTGACTTTCCTCACGTCAAATCACATCAAATCTTCACCGAGGTCTACTGAGCTGCTTGTATATCTCACTCTACATGTAAAACTGGCCCCAAATCCCTAGACCACCACCAAAACCTCACCTCGAGTACTAGCTGGCCCTCCTACAACAGTATAAATAGTTGACTACTATGTGTGCAACCCCAGAGTTTCTCTCTCTCTCTCTTTCTCTCTCACTCTCACTATCAGACAACAGAGTTTGTGATAAATATCACAAATTGCATTTTGGGCATATTGCACAGCTTATAGTTTATAGGACCCCTCATTTTCATATGTCTAGCCCAAACCCCTCCCAATCCCGCCCCTTTGAATACATCTGTAAAATTTGCATTTGTGCCGTGCGATGTGATATTTATCATGGCCGTTAGGGCCCTAACTCCCATGATATCTCCATAATACATTTTGATGAATGACCCTTTAAGTTAGCTATTGTCTGGCCTATTCTCAAGAAACCATTTCTAGATCCCACAGTTCTGCAAAATATTGACCTTCCTGCCTTTGTCTCTAAACTGCTACAGTAGTTTGTTCTTAAGCAATTACTTGATACCAACTATGTTATTGATCATTTTAAATTTGGTTTTTGGCTTGGACATAGCACTGAGATCTTGCTGCTTTCAAGTCTCCATTTTTTATGACATGGCTTTGATGCAGGTGCTAGTTATATTCTAGTAATTCTTGATATTTCTGCTGCATTTGACCATCATGTTTTACTGACCAGTTTTGATATCTTGGGGTTTCAGTTATAGTATTACATTGGTTTATATCCTATTTAGAGAATTGCTTCCAGTGTATCAGAATTGGTGCTACTACTTCATCTGTGGTGACTCTAAAAATTGGAATACTGCAAGGTTCAGCTTTTATGGCCATTCTCTTTAATATTTATCTATCATTATTATGTAAACCTTGGCCAATTTTGAAGTTGGCTGTTGACTATATGATGATTATATACAGTTTTTATCTCTGTTTCACCATTTCTTTCTTGAGCACCTTTGATAGAGTTGATATTTCTTTAGTAGCCATCAATAAATGGTTAAAAGACAATAATTTAACTCTCAATGTTAGCAAAACTGAAATTGTGACTTTTACAAC
Organism: Rhinatrema bivittatum; assembly: GCF_901001135.1. Taxonomy (NCBI): domain Eukaryota; kingdom Metazoa; phylum Chordata; class Amphibia; order Gymnophiona; family Rhinatrematidae; genus Rhinatrema; species Rhinatrema bivittatum. Next base: position 72,661,907 of record NC_042623.1, read on the forward strand.
TGTTGCATTCTTGCCTATTCTTGCCCTCAGTCCACCCTCTCTACCTTTGTGGTGACTCCCTTCGGCTCAGATGGACAGATGCAGCCACAGCTTCTCCCCGCCTCTTGGTCCCGGTAACCCCGGACTGGCTTGACGCCACAGATTCGCCATGTTCCTGATGACATAAGGGTGCGCGCGTGCGCTCTAGACTTTGTACCAGCAAGGGCGCGAACCTCGGGGGCGTCCCCCCGTAGTGACGTCATCCGTTTTCAATTTAAAAGGTCTTTGCTAACTACTAGGGATGTGAATCATTTTTTGACGATTTAAAATATCGTCCGATATATTTTAAATCGTCAAAAATCGTTAGGGCCACGATACAATACCAATTCCCCCGATTTATCGTTAAAAAATCGTAAATCGGGGGAAGGGGGAGGGCAGGAAAACCGGCACACTAAAACCCCCTAAAACCCACCCCCGACCCTTTAAATTAAATCCCCCACCCTCCCGAACCCCCCCCCAATGCTTTAAATAACCTGGGGATCCAGCGGTGGTCCAGAACGGTGGCGGTCCGGAACGGCCCCCTCAATTGAATCCTGTTGTCTTCAGCCGGCGCCATTTTGCAAAATGGCCGCCGCAAAATGGTGGCGGCCATAGACAAAAACGATTCGACGCAGGAGGTCGTTCCGGACCCCCGCTGGACTTTTGGCAAGTCTTGTAGGGGTCAGGAGGCCCCCCCAAGCTGGCCAAAAGTTCCTGGGAGTCCAGCGGGGTTCAGGAAGCGATTTCTTGCCGCGAATCGTTTTCCGTACGGAAAATGGCGCCGGCAGGAGATCGACTGCAGGAGGTCATTCAGCGGCGGTCCGGAACCCCCGCTGAACGACCTCCTGCAGTCGATCTCCTGCCGGCGCCATTTTCCGTACGGAAAACGATTCGCGGCAAGAAATCGCTTCCTGAACCCCGCTGGACTCCCAGGAACTTTTGGCCAGCTTGGGGGGGCCTCCTGACCCCCACAAGACTTGCCAAAAGTCCAGCGGGGGTCCGGAACGACCTCCTGCATCGAATCATTTTTGTCTATGGCCGCCGCCATTTTGCGGCGGCCATTTTGCAAAATGGCGCCGGCTGAAGACAACAGGATTCAATTGAGGGGGCCGTTCCAGACCGCCGCCGTTCTGGACCACCGCTGGATCCCCAGGTTATTTAAAGCATTTGGGGGGGGTTCGGGAGGGTGGGGGATTTAATTTAAAGGGTCGGGGGTGGGTTTTAGGGGGTTTTAGTGTGTCGGCTCACGATTTTAACGATTTTCACGATAGTTTACACACCCAAACGGCAACAATACGATTCCCTCCCCCTCCCAGCCGAAATCGATCGTTAAGACGATCGAGGACACGATTCACATCTCTACTAACTACAAACGAGTTAGCAAGGAACTCCAACGGGACTTGCTTCGGCAGTCCACACTACCTGCAACAACGATCCGAGTCAGCAAGGGGAAATCTTTCTCCACTGCTTGGCCTTTTCAAACTTACCAGGAGTACCCGCTCCTCGGGGGCTCCAATCTCTCTCTTCTTGATTTCAGATTGTTGGTCGGGATCCGGTACTTGCTTCTCGAGGGCCTACATTCCTGAAGACTCAGAAGACTCCTATTGCCTGGAGGCGATCGCAGACGTGAACACAGTGAGTCCTATTACAGACAGGAACCGGTACTCGCACCATGAGGGCCCTTGTTCCTAATCTCTAAGACTCCCTTCAGTCTAAGACGTTATCACAGGTATGGAGATTGTGAGTTACCATTGCAGATTGCAGAAAGGAACTGGTACTCAGTCCACGAGGGCCTCTGTTCCTAATACCTTTCTCAGACTCTCTTCTTCCTCAGAAGATATCACATACCTATATCTTATGGATTAGGGATGTGAATCGTTTTTTTAACGATTTAAATTATCGTCCGATAATTTTAAAATTGTCATTAATCGGTAAGGGACTCGATACAATAAGAATTCCCTCGATTTATCGTTAAAAATCGTAAAATCGATTACGGGAATTATTTGGGGGGAGGGCGGGAAAACCGGCACACCAAAACAACCCCTAAACCTACCCCGACCCTTTAAAACCAATCCTTTACTCTCCCCCACCCTCCCGAACCCCCCCAAAATGTTAAATTACCTGGTGGTCCAGTTTGATTTGTTTTATCATAATATAATTTTATGAATGTTTATTTGTTCACTGCATAGAGCAGTGGATACTGCAGTCTATAAACATTTAAATAGTACAATTTATTTTATTTCATGCCTTTTCATTAGTATCATTGTGAATTACATTCAGGTACAGTAGGTATGGTCTGCCTAGTGGATTATGAAATACCTTATGTATGTTAAGATGTTACACATTCCACCAGGTAGACCTATACCTAGTTGATGGGAATACCTGGACACTTTATATCAAAGAACAATTTCTAATATTTGTGTAAGAAGCCTTTTAAATTTACCATGCTTAATCAGATTCCATATTTTACTTTGGAGTAAGGGTATGGAATTATGCTCAGCAGTAAATAGAATGCGCTCTCACCAAACTGATATTGAATTTCTTTAAAATAATCAGAACGGTTAAGCTCTATGATGGCACACCATAATATCTGTTGGTTTTATGATTATGTCAGAATTCTTGATGAGTGATTTCAATGCTCCATTCTCATCTTTTAATAAAATATAGTGTTCAGCATCCTTTAGAAAATATTTTCTGCATGATAATCTAGTAAAATAGACATTTACTTCTTACAGCTAACTGAAAAGTTACAAGATTGGTAAGCATAGCTCTTCAAATATGATGGGACTAGAGATTCATGTTTTATATGCTAAGGTAAACTACATTGCCTCACTAGAATAACAGCAAAAGGCTCCATAAATCAAAGTAATCATGATTTTTTTTTTAAATTATAGCATCTACTATAAAAAGAAAATGTATGGTTATTCATTAGTGTACAGAAAGCCTAGTACATGGATTTAGAAGCCTTTGCATGTGTTCTAGAAATAAATCTTCATTATTGTTTTGTACTGGTAGCATCACTATAGCAAAGACTCTTGGAGGATTCTGGGTGATACACAGACATTTTTCAGTTTGTGGTCTCAGTGTAATCATTGTATTTATGTATCCTCATCATAAAACTGTCATCAGTCAATTTACAGTCCATGCTCAATACATCCCTGAGATTAAAATAGCAAGGGCAAAGGAAGTCAAGGTAAAATGTTAGTTAGGGTATATATGTGCAAGTACACCAATGCCAATTTTTATAGAATTTGAACATGAACATTTCTGAATTAAAACAGCAGTTTTATTATAGTGAGCATATTAATTATTTTTTTAATTGCTATTAGTTGAGAAATGCTATATGGGGTTCCTAAATTCCATACAAGTCTGCTTCACCCTCCTTATAGACCAATTGTATCAGCCAATAGATCAATACTGGAGCCTCTGGCATCTTTTTTGGATATATTAATTGAAAGGTGTCTGATAGCTTATACAGTACAAACCTGTATTACAGTATATTTGGCTTTATTTTAAAGAAGACAATTTTATAACAGTTCATATACAGCTTTCTACCCTCAGACTTTAGCTTGAATTTTCAAAGAGGACTTATGCGTGTAAGTCAGGTTTCAAAATTCTCAGGGGGTTATTTTCTAAAGGTTTATTGCACATGAAAAGGGCCTTTTTGCGTGCGATAGGATGTAAATGACTGGGAGGGGAGGAGTTAGGCCCGGAAGGGGGAGGAGTCGGCCGCGGCACCGCTGCCGGCAATAATGTGATGAACATTCTCGCCGGCAGTAGTGCGGCGAATAGCACCACCTTTTACAGTGGCGCTATTTGTGTGAAAGACTGCAACTGGCCGCACTGCGGCTTTTCGCAGACCCCCCCCTCACCCCCTTCTTCGTGGGATTCATCATTCCACGAGGAATGATGAATCCTGCCCTCTGTTTGTCCCATTATAAGCTTATTCAAAAGCAAGATATTACCATGCACAGAGACAGCACCTCTTGAAACATTTAAACACTCCTGATGAAGAAACACACAGTTTTGAAACACTGTGCTGGTGTCGGGGATGGGGATTTGCTTGCATCACCTTAGCTACAACTCTGATCTCTAAGCTATTGTAGAGTTGCCACTTTTTTCTCATCTTTCCATCTTCAATGGATTTTCTTCTCCCAGATAAGTTTGATTTTTATTTGTCTTCTTCATATAAAAATTCAAAAAAACAATAACTCATGTGACTGATGACTATACCCATTACCCAATCAAAGAAAGACTTTACACATCTGTTGTATAATGTATCAGCATAACTATATGATCGTCACAATTTAAGAGATTGTGGATCCAATTACAATATTTTAATTGTGTGCTTGAACCTAATTGAGTGATTCCAGTACATGCATATACATATGCTCAGAAAGTTTGTGGTGAATTTCTGGATTTCAGACTTGACATATCCAGAAGTCAGATGTCAATTGCAATATCCTCATGGGAAGAAAAACCTATAAATTTCTTTATAAATTTCATGTGCGGATGCAAAATAATTTCAGTTTCTAATGTTTCTGTGAATCATTTAAACATTGCTTAATCAGAAAAAAAAAAACATTCAGGAAATAGCTTCCTGTTCTGGGCAAACTATATCATGAATCATTGACAATTTTATTTCCTTCAGAATTCTAGTAATTGCCTAGCAGCTTCCTGTATATATAATTCTTTTTAAGCATGAAAACTTTCTAACCTTTTTATTTATATATTCTGCTTTTCACAGCACTTCAAAGTGGATTACATTCAGGTACTGTAGGTATTTCTCTATCCCCAGAGGGCTTACAATCTAACCCCCTCATTTATCAAAATGCGCTAAGGCGTTTTCACATGCGTTAAGGGCTTATCGCATGCGAAAAGTCCCATTAATGCATGTGATAAGCCCTTAACGCATGCAAAAACGCCTTTAATGCATACGATAGGACCATATCGTATGGTGCGATGCAAATCCGAAAAAGAGGGACTTTTCGCGTGTGATAGCTAGATCGCGGTGGAGTTGGGGCAGCTTCGGCAACAGAAGAGTGGGAGTCGGGGCGGACACTGCGGAAACTTCGCTGGCGGCGATAAGGTAAGACCCCTTATCGCTGTCAATAGCACCACCTTTCATGATGCTGCTATTGGGTACGAAAGCCAGCAGCGATAACACTGCAGTGATGCGATCGCTGCCGGCTTTCGCAGGCCCGCCCCTGCACGATTCAAGAAGGCATGCCAAGAAAGAAAATCCAGCCCTTAATTTTTAGTTGAGGCAAAGAAGGGTAAAATGACTTGCCCAATGTCATAAGGAGCAACAGCAGGACTTGAACGCTGGTCTCCTGTTTCATAGCCCACTGCTCTAACCACTAGGCTACTCCTCCACTCTAAATTTGAAACAAACAAAAGGAAAAGAGGATTGACTTTCAACTGCCAGAAAAAAACGTAAATTCCTTAGCTAGCAAATTATCAGAATAAGCTGCATTTTTTCAGAAGCTGTTAGCAAAATCCACATAATTAATTATACCTAGTATTTACAAAAACCACCAAAATTTTCCTCTAATTCTGTTGTCTTTTTCAAAAGATTCAAAGAGTTTCTTTCTGAATTTTTGAATGCATCAATTTTAAATTCTGCTTTTTGCCATAGACAATGTAAGCATGACTGGCCAGAATTATTTTTAAAAAAAGCATCCCTTGTTATTGTTAATAGATTTTCTGAGCATGTTTAATATTAGTTTTCATTTTCTTGGTATAAAGGGAAGGTCATTAGTGCTTCTTACTTGAGTTTTTTTCTGCTTTATTAGGTCCCCAGATTGTTTTAAAATATTATGGGGAGAATTTTAAAAGCACAGTGCACACCAAAGCCAGGAGATATGTGCAGAAGTCAGGCCAGAGCACGCCGCATGGATTTTAAAATGTGACTGAGTATGCACATATCTCCTGGTATGCATACAAATAAGTAGAAAAAGGAATAGGTCATGGGCATGGTCAGGGTGGGGAATGGGCATTCTGAGACTTTAATATGAAATGTGCACATAAATACTGATGCGCACAAGTACACACCGGGGTCCTTTATTGCATAACTTTACTTCTGCTATGGATGGCATTAAATCCAGGAACAAAAAAAATATAGGCTAGACAGCAAGGTTTTAAGGGCAGGAGCTAACAGAGTAAAAGGGAGGCTAATTAACTAGGTGGGTTAAGAAGTCCTATCTTTTACATGGGCTAACTGGGAATGAACTGGGGAAACTGGTATAAGCATGGTATCTACTAAAATCCTCCCACTTATGAGGTAGAGGCAGCATATGTGAGCATGTGTGTGTATCCGTATGCGCATATGTACGCACTTAGTCTATTTATGCCATGTGCACATATATGTGCATATGTTATAATATGACTGCAACCTTTGGCATGAGCCAGCATACCCAAAGGCCTTTAACTATATTATGGACTGTGCATGTTCTATACTTTTTTCTCTTTCAAAAAGCAGGATGATGAAAGATGCCACTGGAATTCCATTGGGACCCCGCATGGGAGGGGGCACATGATGTTGACACTTCTACAAACTGATATTCAGTAATTCCATTCTGTATGAAAAGGAGGTCAAATACAAAAATCTGGTTCAGCACCTAAAAGGGGATAAAGTTTCCTTGAGGAAGGAAAAAATTTAAAGCCACAAGCTTTAAAGATATCTGCAGGAAGTTTTGGAGAATATCTCAGCATAGCAATCTCTGAAAGAAAATCAAACATAGCAATCTCCGAAAGAAAATCAAACATTTCTATCAAAGTGATAGAAGTGGTAACTTTGAAACAGCTGTGTTTAGAAGTTACTGAACTTGAGAAATTTGTCCTCAACCTTTCTTCCATCATTGAGAATATAGTAAACCAAAGTATTATAGCCAGAAATGCCCCTCAGGAAGATGTTTCTTCTTTTTACAGAGTTGTTCTGAATAATTGGATGGTCTTGGACATGCTGCTAGCAAAAGAAGGTGATGTTTGACAAGTGATGAATACTACCTACCTGTTGCACTTATATTGATAAACAAAGAGACATTAAAAATCTATCCTTACCCTCAGAGATTTAGCTAATCAGGCCCATGACCTGATATGGGTGGTTTGCAGATTGATGGAAACTGGGATTTCCTGGGAACTGGAGAACTGAGAAAGAAATTTGCTTACTTCATACTTTTGATTGCTGTTGCATTGGTTATGTATGATGTTATCTGTCTATTTTCTTGTACAGTGCCTTTTTTCTTTCTGCTGGAAGAACACCTCCTCGGTATCTTCTACTACCATCATGGCACCCTTCCACTGCCTCCACCAGCCCTGGAATTTCCTGAGACATCTTTGTTGTTGATTTATCACAGAACTAAGTGGTTACCTGATTCACACCCACTGCAGTGGATGCAGGGAGAAATTCCCCAATAATCTAGTTAGGTTTATAAAAAAGGATAGCATGAAAAGGGAGGGAACTTTGGTGAATTTCTGGATTTCAGGCTTGAAATCCCAGTTAGGTTATGCTAACTGCATCATAAGAATTGAGACTGTGCTTTTTAGGCCTAGCTAGAAACTGCTCAAGGCAGAAATACTGAGAATGACATAGCTACCACATGCTATGATGTATATATTGATATAATGTTTAGTAGCAAAAGTCTAACCATATATGGAGGAAGTTAAAATTGTTTACTCCAAAATGTAATGGTAATTTCTTAGGAAAACATAAGCTTATGCATAGATATTAGTTACACTGATTTGGAAATAAATGAATATTGATCAAATATCATACATACTCATGTAGAATATGATATGCTGACTGTTAATTTGTCCAGTGTTATCACTGTCTTAAGATCATTTATGAGGCATGAAATATTACTGCGTCACTCAAAGCTCTCATATCTGGGTGGCAGCTGCTTCTCCATACTATGTGTGCAAGCATGATCAGATAATAAAATAAGGAAGTAAGCTAATTGCATTCTGTTCTTTTACTTCAAAACATAGAAACTTAGAAATGATGGCAGAAAAGGACCAAATGGTCCATACAGTCTGCCCAGCAAGCTTATTGTAGCACCAGCCATGCCATATAGGTCTCCCCCATAAAGGTATCATCAGGAGATGGCAATTGCCATGCCTAACAAGTTACCCTCCCAAACCGTTGGGTGTCCGAGTCCAATTCCCCGTTATCTCTTGTTGTTGAAGAAGACAGCAATGTTAGAATTACATCTCAAGTATAAGGCTTATTGGTTAAGGATAGTAACAGCTGCATCAGCTAGTTACCTCCATATTTATTTCTTTTCCCAGACTATAAAACTCATGTCTTTATTGGTTGTTGTCTGAAACTAATTCCGCTTCTCCTCTTTTCCCCCTGCCATTAAAGCAGAGAGCAATGAGTTGCATCAACAGTATGAAGGCTTGTTGGTTAAGGGTAATAACCGCCACACCAACAAGTTTCTCCCATGTGGTCTTTTCCCCATTTACATACTCTAGCCTTTAGGGATCCACAGTGTTGATCCCAAGCCCCTTTGAAATCCTTCATCATTTTCATCTTCACCACCTCCTCCGGAAGGGCATTCCAAGCATCCACCACCTTCTCTATGAAGAAATGTTTCCTGATTTTGGTTCTGAGTTGTCCTCTGTGGAGTTTCATTTTGTGACCCCTAGTTCTCCAGATTTCTTTCCAACAGAGAAGTTTTGTCAATTGTGTATCATTAAAACCTTTCAGGTATCTGAAAGTCTGTATCATATCTCCCCTGCACCTCCTCTCCTCCAGGGTATATATATTTAGGTCCTTCAACCTCTCTTTATAAGTCATTTGATGGAGGACCCCCACCATTTTTGTCACCCTTCTCTGGACCACCTCCATCCTGTCTCTGTCCTTTTTGAGATACAGTCTCCAGAAGTCAATACAATACTCCATATTAGGCCTCACCAAGGACCTGTACAAGGTAATTATCATCTCCTTTTCCTTACTGGTTATTCCTCTCTCTATTCAGCCCAGCATTCTTCTGGCTCTAGCTATCGCCTTGTCACATTGCTTCACCGTTTTCAGATCGCTAGACACTATCAGCCCAAATTCCCTCTCTTGCTCCGTGTACAACAGCCCTTTTGGATTACCACACCCCAGATGCATGACTCTGCACTTCTTTGCATTGAATCCCAGCTGCCATATCTACGACCACCATTCAAGCTTCCTTAAATCACTTCTCATTCTCTCTACTCCTGCTGGCATGTCCACTGTTGCAGATCTTAGTATCATCTGCAAAGAGACAAACTTTACCTTCTACCCCTTCCGCAATGTCACTCACAAAGATGTTGAACAGAACCGGCCCCAACACCTATCCTTGCAGCACTCCATTTATCATCATTCTCTCTTCAGAGTAGGTTCCATTTATCATCACACACTGTCTTCTATCTGTCAACCAGTTTGTAATCTATGCCACCACTTTGGCACTCACTCCCAAGCTTCTCATTTTATTCACAAGCCTCCTATGCGGGACTGTATCAAAAGCTTTGCTGAAATTCCTCGATTCAATTCTTTAGTTACCCAATCAAAAAAATCAATCAGATTTGTCTGACAGTACCTTCCCCTGGAGAATCCTTGCTGCCTCAGGTCCAGCAATCCTCCTGATTGTAGATAATTCACTATCCTTTCCTTCAGCAGAGTCTCCATTACTTTTCCCACCACCAAGGTGAGGCTAACTGGCCTGTAGTTTCCAACCTCCTCTCTGCTCTCACTCTTGTGAAGCGGGACCACCACCACTCTTTTCCAATCACTCGACACCACTCCTCTTTCCAGAGATCTATTGAACAGGTCATGCAGTGGATCCACCAGCACATCTCTGAGCTCCCTCAGTATCCTGGGATGAACCTCATCTGGCCCCATGGCTTTGTCCACTTTCAGTTTTCTTAGTTTTTCCCATACAATCTCTTTTGTAAATGGAGTTTTGTCTACTCCACCTCCCTCCAATGTCTTGTTAACTAGCAATGGTCCTTCTCAAATGTGTTCTTTAGTGAACACCGAACTGAAGTATTTGTTTAATATTTCTACTTTATCCTAGTCTCTCTCCACAAATTGATCCTTTTCACCTTTCAATTTCATGTTACCACTTTGAACCTTTCTCCTTTCTTTGATGTATCTGAAAAATGATTTGTTACCTCTCTTTACCTCTTTGGTAATCCTTTTTTCCACCTGATTTTTTGCTTTCATGATTGCTTTCTTAGTCTCCCTCAGTTTCATCAGGTATACTTCCCTATGTCCCTCTTTTTGGGATCCTTTATATTTCTTGAATGCTGTTCTTTTTGCTTTTATTTTATCAGCCACTTCTTTTGAGAACCATATAGGTTTCTTATTTCTCTTGCTTTTGTTTACATTTCTAACATATAGATTAGTTGCCTTTGTTATTGCTTCTTTTAGTTTCTGGTACAAATATTTCTTTAAAGTTCTAAAATTGTTATACTCAGAGGTGCCCAAAGTCAGGCCAAGGGGCCTCTCGGTTAAGTCCCATTTAATAGATTTCACAGTTAACACCTGCTCCTGAGCAGGTGAAATTTTTTGCATGTACATTTACATATGTATGTTTAAAAAAATTCAAAGTATGCATGTAAATCATTTTCCTGCCCTGAAACTGTCCCCAGAATGCCTCTTGCTTGTGTGGGTAAATGACACATCAAATAAGGTTTTGCACATACTTTTATATGCACAACTATGTAATTGATTTTCAAAGTGCCACCTACGTGTATAAAGCAGGGTTTTATATACATAAGTCACTTTGAAGCTCAAACCCAAAAAGTAGAGAAAATTTCTTATGAAACAAACAGATCTTATTAGTCAATTATCTTTACAGAGAATTGCAGACATTGGACAATGGAACCTTAACACAGAGAGTAGATAATTCTCTCTTACTGTGCCTTAAACTGAATATTGTATACCTATAACAAACAAAAAGCTTGCTTAATAAATTGCATTAACAGTAACACAAACATTTGGTATACCTACATGTTTAATGCATGTTAAAGAGATTTTAACTCATGCTAATGCATTTTCGTTAATGCTTATGGGCACATTTTCCCATTAAGAAGCATTAACTCTGTCTGAAAGTGTGTTTATTATTTTATTATTTTTTGTATTTTATTGAAATCTCAAAAGGGTAAAAGCCAGGAACACAGGGGAAATTCCTTGCTATTGCTTGGCTGGGCATTGCTACGAGATTCTAAACCAGGCATTTCTTTGGTTATTGAAGAAAATTATTCTGTGTCCAGTGAGTGAGTATTGAGGCATCTAATGTGATATACATTATGCTAAGACTGTGAAATATATGGTTTACTAAGAAATGGGAGAAATAGTGTCTGAAGCATGAGGAAATTGAATTCTGTGTGTGTATTTTGATCTATTATAGTAAAGAATAGGGAAGATTTTGTAAGTAGTTCTCCTTGACCAAAGGGAGGATGTACATAACCGTTGCTGTGTTGGCACATTACATGTACTTCTGAAACTATTGCAGCCTAACTGTAGAAGCCTATTTATTTATTTAGTTTTTAGTTTTTACATACCGACGTTCCTGTATAGCATACACATCACACCGGTTTGTATGTACCCTGATATAATCAGTGACTCAAAATTCTCATTTACATAATCTGATTACTGGTGGTAACTCCAGAAAATAAAAAGTCTTGTTGGTTGAAAAATATCATTAGATTGAGTCCCCATATTTCTGGTAATTGTGTGTTTTATGGGAGCAGTGAGGAGATATCACTCAGAGGGGGGTCATAGAGGGGATTCTCATTATGAGATGAATTTTAAAGGCCAGGCATGTGCCAAAATTGGGAGATATGCATGCATGTAGGAGGACATGCACATGTTCACTTGATTTTAAAATGCGCCTATATATGCGCACATTTCCTAATACGAGAATATCTCAGAACAAAAAAAGGGTGTGGTGTGGCAGGGTGTGAGCATTCTGGGGCGTGCAAACACCCAGGTCCAGTACCACTTAACTTTACTTCTGCTATGCAGGAGATGTAAGTTTAAAAAAGAAAAAACAGGCATCTGTGAGGGGTTTGAGGAAGTCTGGGAGGAGTGCAGGCTAAAGAACCTAGCTCTAGATTGGACAAATTGGTGAAACTGGTCATGGCGCGGATGTTATAAAATTCTCCCTCTTGCATGACTCAAACCTGACTTTTGTGTGGTTGTGCAAAACTGGGTGCAAATCTTGCCTGGTATATTTTATAGCATACGTGTGTATGTGCATGCATGTTATAAAATTGCAGAGTCTCTCAGTGGGGCGGATTTTCAGAGCCCTGCTCGCGTAAATCCGCCCAAAACCGGGCGGATTTACGCGAGCAGGGCCCTGCGCGCCGGGAAGCCTATTTTACATAGGCCTCCCGGCGCGCGCAGAGCCCCGGGACTCGCGTACGTCCCGGGGTTCTCGGAGGGGGGCGTGTCGGGGGGCGGGGCCGGAGCGCGCGGCGTTGCGGGGGCGTGTCGGCAGCGTTTTGGGGGCGGGTACGGGGCGTGGCTACGGCCCGGGGGTGTGGCCGCGCCCTCCGTACCCGCCCCCAGGTCGCGGCCCGGCGCGCAGCAGGCCCGCTGGCGCGCGGGGATTTACGTCTCCCTCCGGGAGGCGTAAATCCCCCGACAAAGGTAAGGGGGGGGTGTAGACAGGGCCGGGTGGGTGGGTTAGGTAGGGGAAGGGAGGGTAAGGTGAGGGGAGGGCAAAGGAAAGTTCCCTCCGAGGCCGCTCCGATTTCGGAGCGGCCTTGGAGGGAACGGGGGGAGGCAGCGCGGCTCGGCGCGCGCAGGCTATACAAAATCGATAGCCTTGCGCGCGCCGATCCAGGATTTTAGTGGATACGCGCGGCTCCGCGCGTATCTACTAAAATCCAGCGTACTTTTGTTTGCGCCTGGAGCGCAAACAAAAGTAGGCTGTTCGCGCTCGTCTGAAAATCTACCCCAGTGTGTGCCGACGGACACCTGTACATGTGCATCTGCGCGCCCATTTGAAAGTTACCGTCCCTGTGAGAGCCCTGTCCAGCTCAGGATACTGTAAAGCTTTCTTGCATCTGGTCGCTACTCCACTATACTGTCTGCTTGACTCAAATCCTTTTGAACCATACCAAGAGACTTCGCTCTCTCAGATGCTGGACCCTTCTCCTTTTTTGTATGCCCCGTTGGGGGGGAATGGGATTATGCAAAAATAAATATGCACATCTTAACTGTTGCAATCTGCACATTGTGGAAATCTGTAATACATATACCAAATTCTACTTTGTAAGAAACAAAATAGGATTTCATGCTGTTCACTTAAAAAGTCTTGTTTTACTGTTGATCTAAATTACTGTATTCTAGGAAGTCAATGCTAAAAAAAAGACTAAGAGGTCAGGGCTCGATTCACTCAAAATCATAGTGGCCACCTGAAGTCAATTATTGTAAAACTCCTGAATAGCAGCTGCTGCAAAAGCAGATATTAGGTATAAAACAATTTGTCACATACTGAAAAAAATGTTCACTGATTAGGAGGAAAAAGGAGGAGTCACCATCGATACTTCGTTTATGTTCTTCATTACACCCACAGAAATACTATAAATAACTGTTCATTTACATACATATGTGCATTTACTAGCAACCCAGAACCCTCAGATGTAAATATAATTACCATGTTTGAAGTAAGCATCACTGGCGTATCTAAATTATTTGGCACCTGGGTAGATGCTTCCTTTGGAACCCCCTCCCCCTCAAAGGTTCACTCCTCCACCCCCTCCCCCAAAAATGATCTCTGGTTCTCCTCTCCCTCACACAGGCTTTCCACCTCACGCATAAACACACCCCTTCTCAAAGGCTCCCCTCTCTCTCTTGCACACATTCTCACGCACAGACTCCCACCATGTCTCTCTCTCTTACACATATCCCCTCACACAGAATCATCTCTTACGCACTCAAACATGCACCCTCACTCACACACACACACATACACACGCGCGCACACACATTCTCCTACACATACACACACGCACACACCTGAGCTCCCATACACACATACAGGCTTCCAATCACTTACTCATATACACACACACATATTATCTCTTACTCATAAGCACAAACGCACACACACACACACACACCTTCCTCTCTCAATCACATATATTCACATGTGGTCATTCTGTGCCTGTCCCTCTTCAGCTGCTACCAGCCTCTCTCTTCCCTGTCGTCTGCCGCAAGCAGGATGGGCTATGCTTGTGGTGCAGCAGGCCAAATCCTTAATCTTCTGCCTTGAGCGGGATGGGCTCCACTCACGGCACATTGGGCCACTTAATTAGTATTTTACCATGAGCGGTTTGGGCTCCGCTCAGTGGTGCACTAAGCCTCCTTGGTCTTCTGCCGCAACACTGGGCCACCTCCTAGTCTTCTGCCATGAGCAATTTAAAACCCCCCTTCTCGCGTCAAGATTTCCACCCACTACACGGTGACCGGGGTTTCATTAATAAGATGGCTTGCTAGGAAATCTTTTCCACAAGTGAGGTGGTTAAGAGGAATACCCTCCTTTCTGCCAGGGCATGAGGTCCTTCAGATAGGCAGCATCTCCTCTCCTGACCAACCCATCATTTTCCCAAAATATCTCTATTTTTATTTTTGCTCAAATTCAAGGGTGTTCTACTGACATCATCTCTGACATTTGTGTAGCACCCTAGCTATTTTATTTTTCAGTCAGGGTCTGGCTTCTAGAAAGCCCCACTGACCATTCCAATTTTTAAAAAAATAAAATTTGCCCTGCTAGAGGGCGTTTAACACCAACATTTAAAAAAAAAAACCCCTCTTTCTCTTGTCTGCAGTGAGGCAGAAATCACTGAGGCCCCGATATTGGGAGTCAACCTCGGGGCAGCATTGAGCTTGGATCTAGGGCCCAGCCTAGTCCGAGACCCAGATGTCAGGACCCACCTGTGTCTCGGCCTTCCTATGGAATACCGAAGCTTCAAACTGGGCCTAGGCCTCTGCTATTGCACTGGGCTTGGGCCAGGCTCTTGCCCAGGCCGAAACCTTGGCCTTGTATAGGCTGAGGCCGAAGTGATGGTGACCTGCCATGGCTGGGGCCTACTTACGTTCGTGGCTTTGGCTTGGGTCTAGGTCTGGCTGGCAGATCCCCAAAGGACAGGGTATGTGGGGGCAGGGGGAGATCCTAGCCCCAGTATTTTTCTGGGTTGGTGGCTGGTGGGGCCCTAAGGTCCTATTTTCTTTTTTCTTCATTTTTTTAAATGTTTGATTCGTTTTTTCACCCAAATGAAATGAATCAAACATTCCACGAACTGAAATTCATGTGAAAAAAAAACCCTCCCGAAAACTAACCGAAAAATGAAAATGATTTTTTTTATCTGTGCACGCCCCTACCAGATATCACCTTTATGCAGTGGCCATCCCTCCCAGGGGCTGTGAATATTGTCTCTGTGGCATCTCCAAGCCCCAGTGCTTAAGGTGTTTCAATGCTTAGGAGAAAATGCATAGTGTTTGAGCAAGTATGGCAACTGAGAGAGCTACAATTATTTTGTGAACAGGATCTTGTGTTTGTTCTCTTGCTACTTCTCTACTCTAATTCACTCTTCTTAGGCAGAACGGAGCTGGGTGATATCATTGCCAAGGTATCAAACTGAGCGGAACTAAAACACAGTCAGCTGAACTTTGATTTTTAACAGCAGAGAGAGCAAAAAGAAGAAGCTAATCAGTGGAGCCTGTTGAACTGAGTACCAAAAATAAGGTAGAAAATAAAACTACAGACTTTGGAGAGAGACTCGTTAAAACTGACAGTTGATGAAAAACAGCGCCTGGCTGGAGTTTATCTTCTACAGCGGTGCTTCTCAACCCAGTCCTCCGGGTACGCCTAGCCAATCAGGTTTTCAGGATATCCACAATGAATATACATAAGATAGATTTGCATAAAATGGAAGCAGTGCATGCAATTTAATCTCATACATATTCATTGTGGATATCCTGAAAACCTGACTGGTTAGCTGTACCAGGAGGACTGGGTTGAGAAGCACTGTTTTACAGTTCTAAAAAGGTCTTCAATCTTTTGTCAGTGTACATTCTTTGTTCTTGTGTTTGCAGTTTATGCTATTGCCAGTTCTTACTTACTAGTAGTCAGGAAGACCTCCTCTGGAATCTGCAAGCAAGCAATAGGATATTTTCAAGTCTAATTTCTGCAGAGGCTTCATAAGAGGAAACTATCTGTGTGTAGTGTCTGTTGTTTATTATTCCTGTCTGTCTGTAAAGCATAGTGCCCTTTTTCAGTTTTGTTTTGTTATTTTTTTTAACTTTTTTTATTTCAAATTTTAAAAATTACCCTTTAAGAAATCTTGAGAAGATAATCAATTATATAGTTCATAAAACAAAAAGAAATTAAAAGCAGAAAAAAAAAGATATACAATGTAATCTATCCATAGACCACAATCTCAGGAAGACTATTCAGACACAATCCAAAGAATTTCAATAAATGAAAGAAAATTAAAGGACAATGCACTGCACTAAAGATATATGAGAACTTTAAGGGGAAGTTACTGAGATAGGGCTGGGAACTTCATTCAAACCTTATTTATAATCTTATCACTTAAATAATGTAACTGGGATGGTTCAAAAAATATGAGGCATCTTGATGCTTAATAGGAGATTTACAGGGAATTTTCAAAAAATGTTGGGCCGCAATTTGCAGAATCCTAGATCTCATTAATAAAAATTGCCTTTTTCTTTTCTGAGTTGACTTAGATACATCAGGAAATACTCTAATTTTACAAGACAAAAAACCATATATCTTGACATCTAAAGAAAAGTTTCAACATAGCTTCAACAGCCTATCAGTGAAATTATGAGAGTATTTATTTATTTATTTAACACTTTTCTATACCGACCTTCATGGTAGAGACCATATCAGATCGGTTTACATCGAATTGGGGAACTGAACCAAGAACAGTAACCAAAAACAATAGGTTGAGCATGAAAAAACAAAGTTACATTTAACAGGGAAATTAAACTTGGAAGCATAGGCTGCTGGAAGGAAGGAAAGGCTTGAGATAGCGGAGGAATTATTAGTATAAACAAAGCAGAGTCAGGGGGCTCTTATTCTGGACATGGGTAATATGGAGATCCATTGCTCCTGAAGGAAGTTCTGTCGACTATTGTGTGTCATGGGTATCTGAGAAGGCTTGGCAGAAAAGCCAGGTCTTAAGTTTTTTCTTAAATGTTAGTAGGCAGGGTTCCATTCTGAGGTCAGCTGGGATGTTGTTCCAGATAGTTGGGCCTGCTGTTGAGAAGGATCGGTCTTTAGTTGAGGTGAGACGTGTGGCTTTTGTAGGTGGGGTCTGTAGGGTTCCTTTATATATTTCTCTAGTCGGTCTGTTGGTGAGGTGGAGATTGAGGGGGAATTCGAGGTCCAGTTGCAAGTGATTGTAGTGGGCTTAGCTAACATAGTAACATAAGAGTAGTGGGCTTAGCTAACATAGGGCCTTATTTTCTAAGGCTATCGTACACTCATGCTACCAGCGCAAGCGTGCGATAGCTGGAAAGCTTAGCGCAGACCTGCGCTAGCTACATTGGGGCGGAGTCGGCCCCGGAAGAGGAGGAGTTGGGGCATCACCGGGGCCGACGCCGCGAAGACGGAGCCAACAGCAAAAAGGTAAGGAGCCTTTTCGCTTCCTATTTCGCACCGAATAACTACCAGGCTATAGAGTGCAAAGTCTCTAAAAAGGTAGCTAGGTTGAGATTATCTTCAGAAGGAACTGTTTCTCCCTCTTCTTGGGTTCCAACTCTTTACCCTTAGGTGTAGGCAAGTAATAAGCCTGCAAAATTGGTGGAAGAGAATTTGATGAAATTTAAAGAACTGTAGTCAAATATCTAAGAAACATCTCTTTAGCAGACACCCTCAACAGCTTAAGAAAATGTACAAATCGCAAATTGTGCCATCTTAAATAATTCACCATATTCTCCAGTTTAGCCAATAATGGGGCATTGTTCTACACAAGTGACTGCTGAACTGTGGTTATTTGATCACTTATCCTTAAGTAGGGATGTGCATTAGTATAAAACAAAAGTTTAAAACATGATAAGTAAAGTTAATTCGTTTCATTCAGGGGGCCCCAAAATGAATCAGGAGCCTCCATAAATGAAATGAACTTTATTCATTCATTTCATTTTAAACAAATTCATTGGGCCTAGGTCTAGATCTGAAGCCAGGGTCTTACCTACAGCATAGACAGAGGCCCAAAGCAGGGACCACAGAATATACCATAGGTGAGGCCCTGGCTTTGAGCCTAAGCCAAGGCGCCGGCATTGCGCTCAGGGTTAGGCCAATACCCAAAGCAAGGACTACAGCCTAGGCCTGAGCATGATGCCAGGGTCTTGACAAAGGCCCGAATCCATAAATAAAAAAAAAAAGAAAACCTTAACTGATCCGTCAAGTATCCATCTAAAGCCGGACACCAATGCCAGAGCCTTGGTCTAGACCCAGGCCCAATGCTGGGTCCATGGCCAGGATACTGTGTCCCAATGCCTGGGCCTCAACCGAGGGTCAGGCCCAGGCCTTAGAGCCCAGACCTTGAAGCTTTTTTTCATGCGTCCTCTTCTTTCTTCTTCCTGAAACACGACAACATCCGCTGGGGTCGCTCTGGACTTAATTAACTCCAGCGCATTCACCCCAGAGGACAGCGCCATTTTGATGTAAAGCAATTGTACGACAATGGTATACTCTGGCACAACCTCAGCGGATGCTATTATTGTGCCAGCTCTTCTTTGAAATTGTCCAATACTTTAACTTTCCTTTCTAACAAGGAACTTTTAACAACCAGCAAGGCAACTTTTGAAGTGATAGCTTTCCCAAATTAATTCCAAGGTAAAGGCAGAGAGCTTCTGCAAGCTGAATGCACCTTTCCATACAGTCTTGGACAAAACTATAGCTACCTGATGCAATGAATCATCAGGGCTTCCATTGTAACCAAGACCGCTCTCATGTTCTCCTTTATTCCGGGCCATCCAGCAATCATCCTAGGCGACAATTCCAAATTCTCTCTATGACCACACTCCCTTTTGTAAGACTGATGCCACCAACATCATCTGATTACAACGGCTCTTGTTGCTACCTCGGAGCATGAGCAACCATTGGGTCTGAAGAAGGTTTCTCTCTACAGAATTCAATGATGTATTCAAGACCAGGGAAAACAGGGACATAACTTCACACTTCTCCCTGAAACATCCAAGGATGAATTCAGTGCAGATGTAGAGAACACCATGAAAGTGCTAGCAGTCATCACAGGGGAAGAAAGAGATGCAAGGTAATCTACAAATCTTCCCTTTCTTTTCCTAACCATTTTACTGGCAGAAAGGCAAAGAAATCCTTGGGGCAAATAAAGAAAACTGACAGCTGTAATGGAGACTCAAGCAGTGCATGCTGTCATGATGCCGTCTTGAAAGCCCCCAAGTTCTGTATGCCCTTCTGCAATTTGTTCTCAGAGCTTCTCCAGTTTTCAGTTTTTAATAGCCCATGTTCTAAAAAGGTAAACACGAACATTAATGCACACAGAATCTTTGGTTAATTTTCAAAAGTTAACTACCCAGCAAAATGCCCATATACTTTGCACATGGGATTTCTGGCTATAGCCAATTGGGAATGAAGTTGTTCGGGTTCATTTGGAAATCAAATGTCCACACATTGTTTTTCTCACCTAACATAAACACAGTCCTGGAAATGCCTCTTTTATAATCTGGATAAGATTTCACACATTATAGCAATCTATACATGCTTTCAGCTGTTCTGAGAGAGACAGTTGTTAACCTGGGCATTATTTATTTACTTGGGTAAATGCCTAATGATAATTCTCCTCTTAATGACATGATTGATGCTTATAATGGAATGATTGATCAAATTGTATTGTTCCTGAAATATTAACCATTTAGTTGACATGTAGATGACTTAATCAAATAATTACCAGTTCTAATTGTCATAACCTTAACAGGTAACAATAGCTGACATATCAAATGAACCCCAGTTTTAAATGTGATAGACTTAAGATGTTACAGTCCTTGACATGTTTTCCCATTCTTACTTTCTATAAGCTAGTTGACCTCTCTGCAGGACTGGATTTAAGATTTTGGCACCCATAGGCGGGACCGGAAAAGCAAGGCAGGGAAATTTGGATGGCAGAATTCCCCAGTGGGTGCCCCTTTGAAGCAGCACCAGTGCATAGCCATAAAGCACTTTCTGGATCCTCTTCAGCTCAGTTGTTTGGCACCTTCAAAACTGGGCACCCTAGGCAGTTGCCTTGTTTCCTATGCCCCAATCTTGGCCTGCCTCTATGATATTTAATAACAATCGTTCTGGTTCAGCCTTTGCAAGTACTACACTCTTAAGCTATTACATAAAAAAAAGACCATAACATATGTTGCAAAATATATGAATATTATCTGGCTACGAATTTATGGAGGCTAATTTTGAATGGCCCACATAGGATTAAAGTCTGCGAGTACGTTTTACCTGCAGACATGAGCATAATAGGGATGTGAATCGTTTTTTGACGATTTAAAATATCGTCCGATATATTTTAAATCGTCAAAAATCGTTAGAGGCGATATATAATAGGAATTCCCCCGATTTATCATCAAAAATCGTAAATCGGGGAAAGGGGGAGGGCGGGGAAACGGGCACACTAAAACAACCCTAAAACCCACCCCGACCCTTTAAAATAAATCCCCCACCCTCCCGAACCCCCCCCCCCCCCAAAATGTCTTAAATTACCTGGGGTCCAGTGGGGGGGTCCCGGTGTGATCTTCCACTCTCGGGCCACGGGTGCATTGATAGAAATAGCGCCGGCGCCATTTTGGTTCCTGTCCCCCGACGTCACGAGCGTAGGAGATCGCTCCCGAACCCCCGCTGGACCCCCAGGGACTTTTGGCCAGCTTGGGGGGGCCTCCTGACCCCCACAAGACTTGCCATATGGCCGGCGCCATTATAGCACCATTATGGCGCCGGCCGTATGGCCATATTGCCGTATTGCAAAATGGCGCCGGCCGTATGGCCGTATGGCCGGCGCCATTTTTCATTACGGCAACACGATTTGAGTGCAGGAGGTCGTTCCCGGACCCCCGCTGGACTTTTGGCAAGTCTTTGCCCTGTTATATGACAGGGCAAAGGTAGCGCCGACGCCATTTCTATCAACGCACCCGTGGCCTGAGAGTGGAAGATCACACCGGGACCCCCCCCCCACTGGACCCCAAGTAATTTAAGACATTTTGGGGGGGTTCGGGAGGGTGGGGGATTTATTTTAAAGGGTCGGGGTGGGTTTTAGGGTTGTTTTAGTGTGCCGGTTTTCCCGCCCTCCCCCGATTTACACGATATTTTAAAAAACAAAATTGCGACGATCCGATTCCCTCCACCCACCAGCCAAAATTGATTGTTAAGACGATCAATCACACGATTCACATCTCTAGAGCATAAATCTATTTTGAAAATTTGCAGTTGTATGCGGAACTCAGAGGGGCACAGATGCATAAATTTTAATCTACTCAAAAATTGAAAATACGTGCATAAATCCTTTCCCTACTCCAATTTCACCCCCTGAAATACCCACTTAGTTTGCTCATAAGAGAAGAGTATATGCCAAATTATGTCCTGTGCAAACGTTTTGCTCGATCAGTCTCCAAACTGATTTTCAGATGGTGATTTACGTTCAGAACTCAGAGTTTCTGTGCATAAATCATTTTGAATATTGAATCCATAGAGTACAGCTGAAGCTATTCTATACTTGTGGATCCCTAGTATTTAACCTCCTCTTTGCCCTTATTTTCCGTTTCCCAAGCCCATTACTTTTCTTCTTTTCTTTTCTTCTACCTATGCAGCATGGTGGTTGCAGTGAAGCATGTGACTATGCCCTGGAGAAGTCTACAAAGACTGGTTCTATTGTTATTGTTATATATTTTTTATCCCCTGGTCTCTTTGGTGCTCTTTCCTGGACTTAGCAATGGGGAGTCTGCAATAAAATAAATTTGAGGATATTATGGGAGAGTAACCTTACACAGCCATTAGGTTTGTTTATTAAATCTACAAGACCCGATAGAAAAGCGTTAAAACTGAAACAGAAAAAAATACCTGTGAAGGATAAAAATTTCAAACTAGAATATAATAAAAATAGAGTAGTAAAGGCAAAGAATCTATTCATAGGTCTCTCAAAAGGTTTACTAAATTGAGATAAAGTCTTCCTATGAACAATAGCGAGATTTCTGGTAATGCCTGAGTGAGTCAATTTTATTTGGTCTGGTATTAAGCACTTACAGTGAGATACAGTAATGGAAAAACTTTTTTCTATATAGTTCTTAGATCAAGATGAAGTCATTTCAGTGAAGAGCATGGCCACTATTAAATCTTCAAAAGAAAGGATGCTTGTAGCATATAGTATTGCTGGTACAGGAGAATCAGGGATGAACCTAAATGGGTTTTGTTTTTAACTTTATTACATAATCTGCAAAATCTATCAACTCATAATTGATATGATCAGAATATAAAAGAAAAATAAAATATTTTGTTCATTTTATATTTTTCTATGAATGGAATGTACAGTGATTTAATTTGAAATATCAATGATGCTCCTAAAATGAAACAACAACAAAACCCCTCCAATTATTTTTCAGGGCAAGGTAGTTTATTCATGTTATTTAGTGCATGCTATTTAAAAAAAATGAAACAGGAGGTCACGTGATGCGGTGAGCCGGACAGGTCGCTCTTGTTTCAGCTCCAGGTGCTACCCCCCAGAAACTGAAAATAACAGCGTTTCCGCCAGCCGCACGGTGTTGAGGACCGAGTGTAATGTGAGTGAATTTTCATAGAAGAGCCCTGCACGCTTACAAGACCAGAGATGACGACAAAACCGATAAAAAAAGATAAAAGCAGAGAGCCAGAGCCTAAAATGGCCGATCCTCATGGAGGTACAGACGGCGCAGGCCTAGACGATCAGGCGGTCGCGCGCCTCACAGAAGCTATGATTAAAGGTCTTGAGCCTAAATTTGCAGGCATTACTGAAAAATTTCAGACTTTAAAAGAATCTATTGGAGACATTGGGAAACGTATTGACATAGCAGAGGGGCGGATATCGGCCGTAGAGGAGGATGTGCTGGCTCTCACTACACGCTCTCCATGCTTGAAACCGCGATCAAAGCGGCAGAAAATAAATTAGAGGACTTAGAAAATCGGGCTAGATGAAACAATTTGAAATTCCTCGGGCTCCCTGAAAGTATTGGGGAGGGAGAATTGAAAGTGTTGCTTGAGGAATGGATACCGAGGGCTCTGCAACTTACTGCTCTGGAAGGAAAATTAATTGTGGAGAGAGCCCACCGCTTGGGCCCGAGGCGGGAATTAGAGTGCAGGCCGCAGCTAGTGATTGCACGCTTTTTAGACTGTTGCGTACTAAAAATTCAATAAAGAAATAATAAAAAAAAAATGAAACATACTATCTGGGCACTTCTCAGCTTGCAATATGAAAGTATCCAGGTGTGATGAATTTGTTGCACTAAAATACCTATGCAATGCAGTAAAGTAGTACATCTTGAAAATTACCCTAACCACACCCCTTTTTTATCACTGGTGCTATTTTTGCTATATTTATAGCAAAATGATGAATCTAGGTCTTAGTCAGCTAACTCAACTGCCTCTAAGTTAACCGGCTAAATTCTACCTTATTAGAGAGCTAGAATTTAGCCAGATATGTCCCTAAATATTTATTTAGCAGGCTAACTTCTGAGTTAGCAGGCTAAATGCTTTTGAATATGGACCTTTATGTTATTATTATATGTTGCAGGGTCAGAATGGCTACACTTTTGTCTTATCATCTAGTCTTAGGACTAGATTTAAGGAAGAGTCAAAAGCAGGAAGAGAAAACCTGCCAAAGCCTTCAAGTCAGTTTGCTTACACAGCACAACTATTGCCTATGGATTTTATTTCTTACAGTCTGAGAGGGAAAAAATTCCACAGAAAGATCTTCATGCAAAAATGTGTGCATACACTGTGGCTCTTTTACCCAACTTTAACACTTTTGGACAAAATAGATTGACACTGCCTTTCTATGTTGTTTTTGTCCTACCTTTATCACATTCTTAAAACTGACTCATAGTTTTTCTGTTGCCTAGTCATTTTCTATTAGGGTAGACAGCTTAAAATCAGATCCAATACACATATTGTACATAATGTAAGAGAAAATCATTCCAAAGTAGCAATCTGAAAAACAATTTGCAAAAAAAAAAAAAGAGGTAGTGAAGTGCGGAAAACTGAAAAATGTTGAAAAGTCTGAAAAATGCTACATTTATAATTGTATTTAGCTTACTTTATTCCAATAAATTTGGCTATGATGAAAGAAGCTTTATCATTTCTCATCATCATGCATTTATGCGGATGGAGCATTGTCCCTTTGTACTGTTTGGGGGAGAGTGTACAGAGATCTGTGCATGCTGTGAAAAGCTGCTTAGAAACATGATAGCAGAAAAAACTCCTATTTGGCCTTTTGATACGGAATATGGGATATAAAAATTTGTAAATAAATAAATAAATAAATGAAATAATTATGGCCTATCCAGTCTGCTCCATAATCTCTCCTTTAGTAGCAAGGGAGAGATTATGGAGCACCATTTTCTGGGTAAACTCCTAATTTTGCAGCTTGGCAGAGTGGTGGTGTGGCTGGAATGCCATTTCTGTGGGGGACCCAGTGGACCAGTAGCATTTGATATCTCATGCCACAAATGCTGTGCCCCTTTTTTTTCCAGCCAATGGTGGATTTCCCAGCATGAACAAGTCATCTCAGAAGAGTAGAAAATATTTTGAAAATTATATAATATTCTGCTCTTTTAATGTAAATGCATTGAATGCCTGTTACTTATTTATTACTAGCTGGTTCATTCCAGCATCCCCCTGAGGCATTACTAATGGTTTGATCTTTTGCTTTGTTTTGAGCATGATCTAACTTTTGATTTCTCACTTTTTTTAAATTTGTGACTAGCAACATACAGCCTTACTATATCCAGCTTTGTGTGGAGTATTTGTAAGCTCCAGGGAGGAAATGCCAGAAAACCAATGTGAATCTCTCCTTATCTGGGCTTGAAATGAACCATCTTGCTGTGAGTACCAAGGGCTGCATCAATCTACCTATGGTGAATCTCCGCAAATAAGACCAGAGTGCTTAGGTAGTATGGTATCAAGCATTTAAATTTATTTACCGACTTCCGGTTATGGCTGCCTGCTGATTGGACGCAGGAGATTGGCATTCCTGCAAGGTTCCCCTTTGACTAACCTTATTAAATGGATATTGTCATAATGATCTGACAGCCAAATAGACTAAAACTTTCTTCCAGTTTCTGCATATAAGGTGCTATGATCTAGCTTTGTCAGAGGGAATATGAGCACTAAAGTGCTCCGTGGCATCCATGACAGAGCGAAGGCAGGTGAGCCTCATATAGTGGCTGAAAGGATAAATACAAAATTGTTTCCTTTATATCAGAGGAAATGTTGCAACAGATCTCAAAGGGAGTTTTGGCTGCCTTAGAAGAACATTTAATTCAAACTTCAGGCAGCGATGGAGGAAATAAAGAGAGAATCTGGAGACCCACACCAAATGGATGGAAGCTACAGAATTGCAGATCTTGAGCCAAGAAGAATTCTTCAGGTGGAACAGCAAATTGCCATGCTACAGGCTAGAAATGCACAGCTATTGGAATGGTTTAATGACCAGGAAAATCCTAACAGGAATAATCGGCATATAACTGATCTCCTGGAGTCAGTAGTGGATGCTTTCTTTATATAATTGAAAAATGGCACCCGAGTAGGTTGGGCCTTGTTTCACCTGAGGATAGTCCTGCCTATGAACACGTCTATAGAGTCAATGCATGGAAAGAACAAGGAGACAGATTAAGGCCTGTGATAGCAAAAATCCTCAACATAAGGTAAAAATCCTTTGTACCTATTAGAGGGGCAAAGGTCTGATTGCATCGCCATGCATAGATTAAAAAATCCACCTCCCTGCACATGCGCATGCGAGTCCCGACCAGCCCGCACATGCGTGCGTGGTTTTTAAAATCCGTCGTGCATGTGCACGCAGGATCCCTATGTTATAAAATCGGAGTGTCCGTGCGTGCGCGCCAGGAACCATGCATATATGGATGCGCACACACGCCTTTTAAAATTGACCCCTAGGTGCCAAGATGGGTGACAGATCTTTCTGAGTGAAATTTTTGATGGCCTGAATGTATCCTGTTTATCAAGAAGGAAACCATATTTTTGTAGTGAAGAGGTTTTAAGCCACCCCTCTTCACTGGAAGCCAGGCTGGATCAGCAGGTTACTTCCCAAAGACTTTTCCACCTGAGCAGTCACCCTTTCAGAGCAGCTTAATAAGGTCAAGGAAGAGCGAGGATACCCCCATCCAGATTCTCCACCAATTTGGGACCAGAACACAAGACTGGGTGTTGGAAAGATGCTGGACTGTAAGGTAGGATTTTTACTATGCTAGCAGGGGACCCTTGACCTAGGAATCCGGGATAAGCCGTTGGGGAGCTTCGAGGGCACAGTTTATACCACCATTGGAAGCTCAACCAGTGTGCTGAAAGAAAAGGACATCTGCCCACTGTGAAACACTCTATCTGTAAGGACATCATCTGTAACTGCACAAGTATTTAAAGATGGACTTTTATTTGCATTAAACCAATCAGTAAATTATTACTTAACACTCAGCACCTGGTCCTTTTTGGTTATTCACAGCATCTCCCATCCAAGGAATGCCACAGCTACAAATACACACAAGGTACACATTAACATTTCTTTCATTGTCTGGGCCATAGACAAGAGTTTCCCCCATAAAAGAATCCCCTCCAGGGATTAAGATTTGAGCTGAGAAGGAATCAGCTAGCCAGAGCAGCCCCAAAGTTATAAATGTGATTCTGTGCCCTTGGGACTAAATGCCTTGGGTAAGGGTTACATAGTCTATGTTTTGGGAAATTTATAATTCATGCATTTGACATAACCTGTTATTATTATAATGGTTCTACGTTTGTATTTCTGGGGGAACCCGGAATGAGTGGTGCAGGAGCTGGAGTTTGTGGTCCCTTCAAGTATATTGAGGGGGTATCTTTTGGTATGTTTGTGTTGTGTATGTGAGTGTGCAGGTATGGGTGTGTGTGCCAGTCTCTGGTAAAGACAATTCTGATATTGTTTTTATTTTTGAAGTTATCAAGGTTTGGCTTCTGTGGCTACAACTATGTCTATTAGGGATGTGAATCGTTTTCCATATCGTCTTAACGATAGAAATCGTGTGGCAGGGCAAAAAAATCGTCTTAGGCACGATTTTTTAGTTAAAAAATCGTTTAAAATCGTTTTTTCCGATTAGTGCGCACTAACGGGAGTTAGTGCGCACTAACTGGGAGTTAGTGCGCACTAACTGAAAATGATACAATTTGACACTTTTCAGGTCAGTTAAGGTCAGTTTAGGAATGAATATGTATTCCTATTGGCTGCCCTCTTATTTATTCATGTTACCAAGTTTCCTACTGACAGTATATGGGGGATGGGAAATGGAAACAGTTGGTAGCTTGACAAAACAAGTAATGTGATCAGTCAATGTGACTAGAACTTGTGCCCTAACCCTGATACCAGGGGTATTGTGATCTTCCTGCACACAGTGCCCTATCCCTATTAATACCAGGAGTGTTGTGATCTTCCTGCACACAGTGCCCTATCCCTAATACCAGGGGTGTTGTGATCTTCCTGCACACAGTGCCCTATTCCTGATACTGGGGGTGTTGTGATCTTCCTGCACACAGTGCCCTATTCCTGATACCGGGGGTGTTGTGATCTTCTTGCACACATCCCGGTATCAGGGATAGGGCACTGCATGCAGGAAGATCACAACACTCCTGGTATTAATAGGGATAGGGCACTGCATGCAGGAAGATCACAACACTCCTGGTATTAATAGGGATAGGGCACTGCATGCAGGAAGATCACAACACCCCTGGTATCAGGGATAGGGCACTGTGTGCAGGAAGATCACAATACCCCGGAGGAGTGAGGGTCAGGCAGCTCCCCCCTGTCTGTGAAGCCAGCCTCTCACTAGTAATGCAGGGAGGGAGCTGTCTCAGACTTCACCATCCTCCCCCCCCCCCCCCTTACCCACACACCATTCACTAGCTGGGACATGGGGGAAGTCAGGAGTGAGGGTCAGGCAGCTCCCCCCTGTCTGTGAAGCCAGCCTCTCACTAGTAATGCAGGGAGGGAGCTGTCTCAGACTTCACCATCCTCCCCCCCCCCCCCTCACCCACACACCATTCACTAGCTGGGACATGGGGGAAGTCAGGAGTGAGGGTCAGGCAGCTCCCCCCTGTCTGCGAAGCCAGCCTCTCACTAGTAATGCAGGGAGGGAGCTGTCTCAGACTTCACCATCCTCCCCCCCCCCTCACCCACACACCATTCACTAGCTGGGACATGGGGGAAGTCAGGAGTGAGGGTCAGGCAGCTCCCCCCTGTCTGTGAAGCCAGCCTCTCACTAGTAATGCAGGGAGGGAGCTGTCTCAGACTTCACCATCCACCCCCCCCCCCTCACCCACACACCATTCACTAGCTGGGACATGGGGGAAGTCAGGAGTGAGGGTCAGGCAGCTCCCCCCTGTCTGTGAAGCCAGCCTCTCACTAGTAATGCAGGGAGGGAGCTGTCTCAGACTGGTATCAGGGTTAGGGCACTGTGTGCAGGAAGATCACAACACTCCTGGTATTAATAGGGATAGGGCACTGTAAGAGATGACTGTAGTAGATTGAATAAAGATCTGATGTTTCTGCTCTCCTCACACCAAACAAAAACAACACACAAGCAGAGAAGCCCTTCTTACAAAGCTGAGCTAGTGAGTTAAGTAGGAGGAAAAGTAAACATACTGGTGCCAGTGTGGCTACTTAAAAAATACACTTACCAACAATCAATTACATATATTTGAACTGTGTACAGTTCCAGCCAGGACCACCTTTCTAAAATGCACAGTGATTGGCAAATTCAACATGCACTAGCATTTCAGGTGCCTGCTAACAAAAATAATAAACAAACAAGTTCTAGTCAGGTGAGTGCTGATCATTACATTACTTTTTTTGTCAAGCTTCCAACTGTTTCCATTTCACATCCCCCCAACCATATTGGTAACATCAATAGATAAGAGCACAGCCAGCCAATAGGAATACATACATACATATTCATTCCTAAGTGACCTTTACTGACCTGGGAAGTGTGAACACTTTGTTTCATTTTCTGTTGGTGTTCGTTAGTTTCCAGTTCCATTTCCCATCCCCCCAACCATCACCTCAGTGGTAACATCAATAGATAAGAGGGCAGCCAGCCAATAGGAACACATATTCATTCCTAACTGACCTTAGTGCGCACTAACTCGAGTTAGTGCGCACTAACACGATTTAACGATTTTTAACGATAAATCGTTAGAATTTCTATTGTATCGTGTTCTATAACAATTTAAGACGATATAAACATTATCGGACGATAATTTTAATCGTTGAAAAACGATTCACATCCCTAATGTCTATTCTTATACTAATCCCAGGATGTTTCGGCTGGGAGGCATCCAGGTTTCCTTCAGATGTCAGCTGTGATCCATCTTGATGGACCACAAAGTTTCTTTTCTGACTTCCCAGAATCTATGGTTCAGGTAGCTGTCATTACATTGAATATAGATGGGGTCCATTCCCTAATAAAGTGCACAAAATTGTTGACTATGTTTAAAAAGATGAAAGCTCACATTATTATGATGCAAGAGACCCATCTGCCCAATGAGGAACATGTTAAGATGAAAAGAGAATGGGTTGGGCAATGCTACTTTTCTTCTTTTTATCATAGGTAAATGGGGGTGGGGGGGCGGAGATGATATCATTTCATAAACAATTACCCATTCAATTAGAACATCAACTGAAGGATAAGGAGGGTAGATTTATTATGTTATTTGGAACATTATATAAACAGAAGCTGGGGTTGTGCAGATATACAATTCTTTATATTTCTAGGTTGGCTCAATAGTTGTAATCCCCACCTTCAATCTTAACCTTATTTACACCAGTCACATATAGCTTTTTTGGATAGCATTGTTGTGACAGGATTTGATTGCCTTTACACTACCCTATACAATCCACAGATCGCAATATGCTCCTACATTACACTAGCCTACCACTTTCGGCCCCTGTAGTATAATATTCCCGTAGGACAATTCTTTAGGCTGCATAGACTATGTTGCTCACATGGGGATTTTATCACAAAGACACATGTCAGCATGCTTCTATGTTAAAGGTTATCCATACCGTTTCATTAAGTGGGCCTTTAAAAAAGCCCTCTTTATTAACCATGAACAACTTTTTCTCCAATGTCCTAAGGAGCCCTCTAATCTGTTAACATGTATTTTGGCTTTCTCTGATACAATTTCCCAAGTTACTTCTATTATCAGATGACATTGGTCTGTCCTCAAACCTCACTCTATTTTTTGGTGAACCTCCCCGCTTTGCTTTTACATGGGGTAAAAACCTTAGGAACCTCTGGTTCTTTCCGAACTTAACCTGTTCTACCAGCTTCAGATACATTAATCTCAGGTTATTTTCTTTGTAATCATTGTTCAGTCTGCACACATTCCTTATCAATTACTAGTTTTAAGCACCTGGTTACAGGTAAAGTTTCCATACTTAGAGCCCGCTTTAGTTGCTCCTTCACTGGGGTTGTGTATGTTATCCAATACCCATGCTTGCAGTTATATGTAGATAAAACTACGAGCATATTTAGAACTTGCTTAATTGAATATCAGTCTTGCCTATGTTTGGAACATCAGGAAACCCTTCTGATTGATCATTGGCAAGAAAGCAGGCATGAAATTTCCGGTTTAAAATTTTTTGTGATTGAGAAAATTGTTCCCTCACACTGGTGTGGTGACTTTTCCACTACAGGGGACAGAAATGGATTTTTGAATTTAATTCATTGACTCCCTTAGGTCTTAATCGTGAAATCGAGTGATCTTCTTTCTTCTGAATAATCACTGTTTTCCCATAACCTTACTATATTTGACTGTTTATATTGGCCTTCTGATTGGCTCCTTCTTTTACCTCTATCCTGATAGGAGCATTCTAGGTCATGTGTCCTTTTCCGATTGGCAGTCTAGTTTTGGTACATTTTTCCTGTATTTAAGTTAAATGCTGTTTAAGCCCTGGTGCATTAGGAGTACTGTTGCCACAGAAAATGCTATCCCATTCATATTTTGAATAACCTTATTGGTGTGTACTCATCTTTTGAATACTGTTAAAAGTTGTTACTGTAGGTAGCTTCATATGGTTAATTTGAGTGCTATTTTTTCTGTAGATATGAACTGATTTTTAAAAAGATATGAAATATGTATCAGGAATTTGCAGCAAATGGTATGAAATTTCTTAAAATTTTAATTCTTAAAAGTTGTATGTGTAATCTGTATTTATCTATGTTCTAATCTGAACCCTTTGCTCTATAGATGTGAAACTCTTTCATTGGTTCCTCTCAAAGTAGCTCTTGGTGAAATACAATCGTGTAGAGGGACTGGAAGAATTTCAATTGTAATTTCTGTGACAAGTATTTAGAATAAACATCAGTATTGATATTGGATAAAGACTCTTTATTAACAAAGCTTTTGAATAGACAAATTTGATTACACTATTTTCACAGATAACATTTTGAAAATTCACCCCACAATTTTTAATTCTGTGTGTCTGTCTGTCTATAGAGGATTAGGGAGAAGGGTTTGCAGGGCTTTAAAGTTCAACCTAAGGGCTCTTAATACCCTTAGGTTCCAGGAGAGGAGGTGGGTAGGGGAGAATCACATTTTAAATTTTAGATCACTGGAGGAAGCTGGGCTGTATTTTTATGGGCCTGGGACAGAAACTGAATAATCAGAGAGTGGGAGGACACACAGTAGCAGCATTGATTCAGTTCTTGGAGCCATGATGTTATGCCGGGCCCGTTGGTCGCAGACAGCTGCGACCACTGTTGCTCACCTTATGCCTTCCTGCATAGATTCCTCTGGGGAGATTGGTGGCCTCCACCAGCTATCACCGGCCTGCACGCTCTAGTTCCCAGGCCTTCTCACACGGCATGGACGCTGCTGACCGCCATCTTACCCTGGGAGTTGCTTAGGTGCACATGCGCACTCTTAGGCCAGTCTTATCCATGTAATGGTGGGAACCTCGGGGGCATCCCCCCCAGATGACGTCATTGCTCATAGACATTTAAGCCGGCTGGCCCTGCCTGCCTACGACTTGGCAACGAGTTCCCTCATTGCTGAATCCACTCACTTCGGACCTGCATTCCAGCTCCTGCTTCCTTGATGAGAGACATTCCAGGTACCCGCTCCTCGGGGGCCCTACCTTGTCTCTGGCTATCCGCTTCTTAGAGGGCCTTGCTTCTTGGACTGCTATTTGCCCCATTCTCCAGGGCTTTCTCTGGAACTTCGCTCTACTACAGTGAGTACCCCACTCTGCAGACCTTTGCCGTACCAACACTCTGCGGACCCTCATCGGTGTACCCCGCTCTGTGGACCAT